>NC_056511.1:23977721-24012649 GCF_014905685.2 Nematolebias whitei | reverse complement strand
CAAATCAATGAAATGACAGCTTCTGTCCCATAAGGTCCTTAAGGTCAGGATTTGACCTCAGGCTTAGTTCACTACAGTCCCCCCTTTGGAAATCATCGCCTGTCCATGGGGATGAATTCCAACATGAACTTACGCCTTCGAATGTCCCTGGTCTTGATGTAATCCAGCAAGGAAAACAAAAGTCAAAGGATGTAATCCAGCAAGGAAAACAAAGTCAAAGGATGTAATCCAGCAAGGAAAACAAAAGTCAAAGGATGTAATCCACAATGTTTTTGGTAATTCCATTGTGTTGATGGTAATTCCATAATGTTGTTGGTAATTCCATTGTAGCAATGCTTTAACCCCTTTGGAAACAGAGTCTGCAATCCATTGGAAAAGACATATAATCCACAACGGTAAATCCACAACGAATGGAAGTGTTGATTTATCAGCATACAGAGGGGTTCCCTTGAATTGAACTGAAGATGCGGCCACTGGATGAAGTGTGGAGACCAACGTCAAGATTGTAGGTCTCCTCCAGCGAAGGTCGTCGCTGGGCGACGTCCAGTCTGTGCCGTTCTGGTTCAATGTGACATGCAATTATGTGGTTTAAGGTGGGCTTATGAAGGGGATTTTACATAAGGCCTTAAACTATATGCACCTGGTGTGTAAGCTATTATGGTTGGGAACAGCTACAACTACCAGTTAAGGGATGGAACATGCTGAAAAGGGTAACTATAGGGATTTATGCCTATAGAAGAGTGTTCCAAACTATTTTTCCATTTCTAACTTGGTTTAAGTTAGATTTACATGGCAAAATATAGTTTGGTTCAATTGTCTGTTGTCTTTTAGACGAACGACTTGAGATTGGGTGTTTCGTTTCCCCATAAATGTTTTGGAAGTCTATGGCGAGACTCATCAAAAAGAATTAGCTATCCCCCCGAATAGAATTGTTCGAGTAGGTTCGGCTTAAGCGTTGTGAGACCAATGTAGATTATGGTACTTAAGGTAGCAATAATATACATTGACTCCGCAAAGATTACATTTTAACAAATGAACTGCATGTTGGCATGGTTAAAGGCCTCTTAGTCTCTAACTCAACTACACACAAAATTCATTCTTGCTTGGGGTGTTCAGAAACAATACCAAAAACCAGTAAAACAACGTTTCAACATTGACAAAGACAGTGACTAAGCAACTAGAAAACGACGCTTCGGTGCGCCACTCACTCTGGATGTCAGATTTGCTCACGTTATCGCGTCTGGTAGCATTATCCTAACTGGCGTCACCCCCCTTCGGTCATGGGAGAC
Organism: Nematolebias whitei; assembly: GCF_014905685.2. Classification (NCBI taxonomy): domain Eukaryota; kingdom Metazoa; phylum Chordata; class Actinopteri; order Cyprinodontiformes; family Rivulidae; genus Nematolebias; species Nematolebias whitei. The sequence goes on along the minus strand of NC_056511.1, from coordinate 24,011,360 downwards.
CGCGAACACGGGTGAGGACGTCGCTCCATGAGCCAAAGTTAGGCTGTCCTTGAATAGTTTTAACTGTTTGCGCAGCTGAAAGAGGACTTTTAGGTCTGGATTGGAATCCAGTTCACCTTTCGATGGAGTGTATTTGTCTGGGTCAGTCAGATACAGTATCATCGAGTTAATTGTAGGATCATCCAACTTCTGAAGTTGGGTGATGTCTGGGTCAGGTGAAAATGACTTTTCATATTTTAAAAGAACTTGGTGAATTTTGTCTCTTTCTTCATCAGATGTCAGAGTGTCGGCTTGGGCGACCACCTGTTCAATCTGTGATGAGACTGATAAGGGTTCTTGCTCCTTGGGGAGCTCCAACGAATCCTTTTCTGAGTCGTCGGACCTGTCTATGGGTAAGACACCATAGGTTTGAGGTCCTTGGTCGATGTCATTGGTTGATAAAAGAGCTATGGCCTGTGTTGGTTTTGTGAACCATACTGGCCCAGCTTCTTGACTCGGTACCAGGTTATCTGGGAGTCCTCCCAGAACTGGAATGCCTAGTTCAAAATCATGAAAATCAGTTTCTGAGTTTTCAGTTTGCGATGACTCATCATCGTTTGTGTGTGAGTTTACCCCCCCTTCGTCCGATGAGGGGTTGTTGGAGGCAACGACAGCAATGTCTTGGTGTGTTTCACCGACATCTGTAATGTTGTCATTCGCGCCTTCAGATTTAGTAGCGATAACATCACTACACAGAGCTCCTGGTCAGTATCCCATTTCAGCGTGTTTCAAGGTTTCTAACAACCTGCGTATTTTCTCTGTCTCTTCCGAGCTCAGAGGTGTAGGGCCTTTTTTCTGGAACTTTTGTGATTTTTTCGCCTCGGTTCGTTTCGTCCGAGGTGGGAGACGGCTAGGTACGTCTTTTGGGGGTTCCTTTTCGAACTTCCCCTGATAGTATGGGTCCGCTTGGTTCCCATATCTTTGCGTCCTACGCACATCCCATTTACGATAATCACGTTCATCCTCTGAAAGAGGAGCCTTTTTGTCCCAGCATGCACTTTCATGATGTGGTTTGTTAGTTTGAAAAGACTGCTTTTTCTCGCCTTTTTTAGGAGGAGGTGGCGACGCACGCCTTCCTTCCAGTTCTAGGGAGTGGGGTTTAACCTTTATACCAGGAAACACTTCTATGGGCGTCTTAGCATGAGAACATGCCTCAAACACATTCACAGCACACTGTTTTATCTCATTGATGGATTTTTCTCTGAAATTTGCCATAATTTGTACTGAGATGCGTATGTCAGTGTGGAGATTTTTGCTGAAAACATATTTAAAACCTTATTCTTCCTCCATTCCGGTTTCATTTCTGTAACCGAAATAAGCTTGGAAGATTCTTTTGTAATAGACTTTTGGATGTTCATTCTTGCCCTGCGTGACCTTGTCAGCGGCTGGGAAACCAGCAGGTCCCGTGCAGGGGTCGTACTCTCTGATCAAAGCTTCACACAGAAGGTTGTAATCCTTTCTCGTTGCATCAGGTAGACGCTCGATGAAGGTGAACACCTCTCTGTCTGAAGTGAGCCTTATCAGACTGATCTTATCCTCAACCGTAGCATTAGGATAACCTTTCAATCTGAATTCAAGATCTTTCAGGTACGCTTTTGTTCCAGTTGAACCCATCGGTCCAGGTACAAAGCGTTGTACATATTTTGAGAGTTTTAGCAGAACATCTATTGAAAGAGGAAGTTTCCATGCACTCTGTTGCATGTTTGGTAGAGGAGACCTGTTCAGGTCTGTTCCTACCACTTTAGGTGAGGGTGGAGGTGTTTCTCTACACACTAGTTTCTCCTCACAAGCTTTCAGGCGTTCCTGTGATGTTTGACATTCACTTTGTAAAAGCAGACATTGTTGGAGTAATCCCGCTCTTACCAGTCTGCATTCGTCAAGTTGTGCTTTAAGCACATCTATTTCACCTTTGCAGCGGGAAACTTGTGACACTGTCACAACGTGATCCCGTCTTAATGCAAAGTATGATTCTTTCAGCAACATTGCCATTTTAGCCAGCTTTTCATAGCTGGACTTTGTAATTTCTGTAGAGGTCACACTCTCTGCAACCTCCATCAGATTGTCCAATAACTCTTTTGGGTTCATGCTGTCCACCTGTTCGCCATATGGATGGAAGGATCCTGTCAGCAGTGCTAACGCATCCTCTAAACAGTCCTTCATCTCATAAGGATCAAAATCTTTTTCTATCACACCTGTCATGGTTATCCACTGTGTAGCACTTTTTCTGGGTAAAACAGTTGCCAGCTTCAGATATTTTACAGGTAAATATTTGTATTCAAGTGTCATTGAGTTTCACACTATTTTAGCTCTGGGTTTACACAAAAGTACTGTTATAAGTCAACTTATTCAAATGTGGGCACCTGTCATAGGTTTTACCCCAATTCATGAATATTCAAGTAAATGCTTCTCTGCAGTGTTACTTTTTATGTGCTTATTTTTTAACAGATACTAGATTACCAAGCTTCTCAGTGTTTTTTACTCTAAAGCACTGAATTTTTATAAACCTGCAATTTTTCTAAAAAGTCTCACAGCAACATCAGTTTAAAAACGCTTTTTTTTTTTTAAACCTTTCTTTTCCAGAAATTCGCTATTTTAACAGTTACTCATTGAACCAGGTGGTGAAACGAAAAGAAAAATTATGAGGAATTGTCAGTCCCTCTTTAGGAAAACTGTTATACTCCTCTTCTCCTGCCATTATCTGCTATTTAAAAATTAAATAAGAAGATGTAATGTTTTAGGTGGTAACTTAAACAGAAAAGTTTCCTTTTTCTGATAAGTTTACTCTTATTTAGTGATCTAGCAATTAAACGTGCATTATCTTTTAGCAAATGAGTAAACTTTATCAACTCTGTGAATATCTGTATCTGTATCTTTTAAAAAGTTTTTAATTTTTATTTTGCTCCTCCATCAGAGGAAATTACCAGTGAATAAAAAAATGTGTTGGTAAATGCCTTTCTGCATAAATACCTTAATCACTTTTTAAATGCAAGATAACAGTAATAATTCAGCTTGAAAAACGTTTATTAACTCATCAAATGCGTCTAAGCACGTCTAATTTCATCAAAATAACCTAAAACGAAGTGAAACTGTGATTTCAAGTTTCTACAGGAGGGGGCAGTGTTAGCTTTCTACCAGCAGGAGCCTATGACAACTTCCTGTGGACGTTCTGTTGACATCCTGTCGTTAGCCGCTTAGCTTAAAATTAGCTTTGGCTAAACTCGGTTAAATCAACATTTCTGAACGTATTTCAAGCTAAAACGTGGCGTTGTTTCAACAAGCACGACTTTTTTGCATGAACATGAGTTTTTGGGGACATGTGGCAGCTGAATTTAGTGAATGTAAGCACAGAAAAGGCTTCGGTTGCAACCGAGCTCATTTCCGGGTCACGTGACTGAATCTACCAATCATAACAGCGCGGGGGTGGGCTTTACATCGCTGACATCAGAGGAAGTGAAGACAGACACGTCTCTCAGCCAATCAAAGCGTTAAACACGGCCGTTTTCAACCAATCACAGATCGCCATTTCAGCTATCTTTGTTAGCATTAGCCTGAAAAAGTCCATCAACTTTTCGTCTTTTAAACTGTCAAAATGCACTATTTTCTGTTAGAAATGTAACGAATAAGCTCTCAAAGCTTCACTGAGACTTCGCCCAGTCCTTAAAACGTTTCTCCATCTATTTAAAATACTCGTTCGAACTTATCAGAACCGAACCGGGCCAGAACCGGGTCTGCAGCAGAACCTCCGTCCGTTTAAACAGAATCCACGTTTTTCACAGCTCATCAACTTTGTCACACACAACAGACGTACATTTCATTTAAACAGACACATTGACTCTCAATTTCAGCTTTCAAAACATCACTAGCTGCAAGCTTTCTCTGAGCATCTCAACTCAACACGCTGCGTTTCACAGCAGCTGATTCTCTGCACTTTTTTCATGCCAACATGATAATTCAATTGTCACACGAATACACAGTCCATTTATGAACCTGTAACGGGCCACCAGATGTAGATGAACATATGCATGATATATATTCATAAATTAAACGGATTCTTTCATTTTTCTGGACTGGATAATATCGTGCATTGAATTTAATAAGAATGTAGCGTGAGACGTTAATTATCTTTGACTCACCAACGACAGTGGGTCATTTATTAACAGAATCAAAGTTTAACACATCACACATTTACATTAATTGGCAAAATATGGAAAATAACAACATGGCTGATTTAAGCAAGTTTTACAAGGAGTAAACAATACGGCGATTGTTTTCTCACTTCCAGCTGTACAACAGACACTTCTAAAAATATCTGGAATGATTTCTACTTGATAGAAGAATTTTAAAGATGGAAAGATGAAGTTTAGAGGGAGAAAAAGATGGATGAGGGAGAATGTTTGTGTCGGCATCAGAACGGCACTCTCCGGGTTTTTCCCAGCTTCTTCCCCGGTACACTTAGGTGATATAAATCTCTTTTTTACCTGGAGATGTCTCCCTGGTACGAAATTCCATTTAACGCACCCTTTCAGCGTCTCCGTAGGAACAGCTGTGAATCGTCCGAAGTAGTGACGGTACTTGTTCGACACAAGTTCACCTCACGAGTGGACTTCACATGAGTGGAGTCCGTCAGAGTTCCACTCAGAGGTGGAAGATGTCATAATCCCCAATACTCGGAAGAGCTCTGGATCATGTCCGGATTTTCCTGTTTCCCAGCACTGGAGTTGCAACGACTGAAGCCGGAGCCTGAAGCGACTGGTTTGAACTAGGAAGTACCGACATTTAAAGGGCTCTATTTCCGGTTCACTTGGGAGTTTCCTGATTGGTCGTTTCAACCAGACAGGGGTGTGTTTTTGTGACGTAAGAGGTCACTAGGAGTTAGAAAAACAGCAAGAATGTTATGGAACAGATTGAAAATGTTTTTCAGACAGACGAGAGGAATATTTAGACGAGTTGGCGGAAAACAGGTGCCAGCTTCTCTATTTACGTCTGAGAGGATTTAAAAACATGACAGTTCGTTCCAACACTTGTTTGCGTTTGACTCCAACCTTGGACCAACTTACACTGCTCATTCAAAGACAGAAAATCAGAAAATGCATAATTACTCTGTAACAGACCTTAACATGATTTATACTTTGCATAAGGATTAAAATCATTACTACTGTTTCACAGTTAATTAAAAATGATTAGTTCATTGCAACATCTAAAATGGTTTGAACTAAAAACACTTTGATTATCAAACATTTGTAAAATAGTAATGATAATAGAAAAGAGAGTGTTCTTTCACTTGATTAAAGAAAGTCTCAGGATGGGTCAACCTGTATTTCTGGATTCAAATCAATGAAATGACAGCTTCTGTCCCATAAGGTCCTTAAGGTCAGGATTTGACCTCAGGCTTAGTTCACTACACAGGAGACGTGAGGGGCGTCTTCCAGGACCCTCCCGGAACCAGAAACCTGAGGGGCGTCCTCCAGGACCCCCTCGAGACAGGAGACATGAGGGGCGTCCTCCAGGACCCCTCGAGACAGGAGACGTGAGGTGAAGGTCGCAGGCTGGCCAGGATCCTCTTCAGCTGGACCAACAGGGGACACAGGACCCTCGGGCTGAGGTGTGGACCCTTCAGCGAATGCAGGACCCTCGGGCTGAGGTGTGGACTCTTTCGGCGGCAGTATCTGGAGCAGGAACGGAGTCCGTCTGGACCCCCATGAAGCAGGAGAAGTAAAGGATCCACCACGGGGGTGCGTGCAGCAACAGGATCTGGAGAAGACGTGTCTGGGTCTGTGGGCTCAGGACAGGTTGTGTCCTCACACAGCGTGGATGATGCAGAGGCTGCAGGAGATGGAAAAACTCTGGAAACTGTAGTAGGCATGGGAGCAACCACAGGGGCTGCAGCTGTGAGGAACTCAGGAGGCGGGTCAGCGGTGAGGAGCTCAGCAGCGAGGAGCTCTTCTGCAACTGGATTGTCTGGGGCTGGATCTTGGTTTGGTCTGGCTAATGCATCAGGTTCTGGGCTGGCTGCTACAGGTTCTGGTACCACTGCAGGTTCTGGGCTGGCTGCTGCAGGTTCTGGTACCACTGCAGGTTCTGGGCTGGCTGCTGCAGGTTCTGGTAACACTGCAGGTTCTGGGCTGACTGCTGCAGGCTCTGGTCTGGCTGCAGGCTCTGGTCTGGCTGCAGGCTCTGGGCTGGCTGCAGGCTCTGGGCTGGCTGCAGGCTCTGGGCTGGCTGCAGGCTCTTCAGTGTGTGACGAGACAAAACTAGGATCAAGTTCAGCTTTTAGTTTCATGGCAAATTGAAAGATCACCTGATGAACCAATGTCCTGAGCAGGTCAGGCTGTGAGATGAAGATCTCCAGGAGTTGGTCCACCAGGAGTCTTCTATTTTTAACTCTGTCTCTTGGAGTGATTCTGAGGATCACTAAAGAGCCTCTGATGAGAGGATGAGCCACCTGGTCCTCTACAGAAGGCAGCTCAGGGATCTGGTCATCCTCAATAGGAGCAGGAAGCGATTGCCCAACACGGTCCCCGGGCTGGCCCCCCTTCGTCCACTCCACAGACGAACGGGGTAATGACTGCACCCCCCCCCCCCCCCCCCCCCGCGAAATTCTCCCCGGTTTCGCAGGTTCTGGCTGAGGAGAGCAGGCTGGAAGCTGGGAACAGGAGGAGGCGGAACCAAAAAACTCAGCCTCGCCGGGTCGAGTGCGAGAAGCTGTACATGCAGGTGATGTGGGCGGAAGAGCAGCGGACTGGTTCCGGTTGCGTCTTCTCTTTCCCTTCTGGCAGCGATTTGGGTGGTGTACCGGGGCGAACCAGAGTTCGTCCTCTGACTCGGCGTCCTCCCCAGACATCCACCCAGAGCAGACTGGTAAGTAGGAGGGACTGGACCTGGGTGCTGTGTTGTTCCTCTAGAGCTGATTTCTTCATCTCTCCTCCTGCAGTAGGAGAGGCGAAGGCAGAACTTCAACCGCCTGGCCATGGCTTCTCAGTCCCAGGACGGGTCTAGTCCAAAAGGCACCGCACCGAATCGCACCTCCCTCCATCTGGACAGGCTCGGGCAAAAACAGGTGAGCAGAGTCTGAATGAGCCTGCCTGCTAGGTTCAGGTTTTTGTCGGTTCGTACTGTCAGGCTTTTCTAGGCAGATCAGGACAGGAGAACCCAGTTGCGCAGGCAGGACTCAGGAGGCAGACGTATAAAATAAAATACTTTTAATAATAATAATAATAATAAATCAAAAGGCTGACATGGCAGCAAAAACTTACAAAAACAGATTCAGGAACAGGATTAAACAGGATCAGACAGGCAGGACAGATAATACCTAACAACGAACCGACAACGACAGAACTAACAGACACACTTTATATACACAAACAGGACATGACACAGGTGACGATAATCTGACAATCAATACAGAGACACGAGGGAGAACAGACAGGGGAAGGCCCACTAGATGGCGCCATCACTACACCTGCGATAAGTGGATGATCCACAACGTAGGGATGTTATATTTATTTTAGTATTTATTTAAAGGCTTTATTACCCCAGACCTCTTCATTTGAGTGATGAACATATGGGGAGTTGCTGGCGCTGCTTCTTCTTCACAAAAGCGCACAGTGAAACAGACTGATGTTACGGTTTATGAGCCAATCAGCACCCGAGACACAGAGCACAATGCTCTGGTTGGTTGTCTTCCATCAGCCAGTCATGCGTCGTGTACAATTTTATTGAAAACCCGTCCCGCTAATCAGTGAGTCCACAAAAGTCGAACTGCGTAGTAGTGAGGATCTACTGTATATATTTATAGTTTTAGCTTCAGAGCTAATAGTTAGATCCAGACTAATGTAAGCTCATGAATTAAAAATAAGTTCATTAAGTTTGATTGTTTCGGCCCATATATTGTGCATAAGGACTAATATAAAATATAACTTTATTGTCACGTTGTATCTTTTTATTAACTCCTTGTGTTTGATGCTCCACTACAACCGAGGTATGTCATTGCTCCAGAATGCTAAAGAGGTGGCTAACAAACCACTAGCTTGATGCAGTCAACATGTTTGACTCCGTGTATTACAAAAGAAATAAATGACAGGAAAACTAGTCCTTTCTATTGTTGGTATAACAAAAACTAAAATTCAGTTTTAGTTTAGTTTGGGTCTAAGCTTGAAAGAATTACTGCAGGGGGGGCCAAAGAGCCGCATGTGGCCCCAGAGCTGCAGGTAGATGCTCATACCTCTGAATAGAAGAAGTTAAGATAAATTGCTTAAATTTCACATTTAGTAAGATAAAACCTGAAAATGTGATGTCTTCTATCATCTTTGACTTTATTTTTAATCATTTACTCAACAACAACCTCAGTTTTTCTGTTTCATGTTTTTTTTCTGGCCCATTTAACACAAATCATTTTGTAAAATAAATTTAAAACTTTGATAAATATTTTAGACTATGTTTGGTTTTGGTTTCTGTTAAACGATTTGCAACACATATCTAAAATGTAAAAGATTAAGTACAGAAAGTCAGTGTATATATTAACTTCTGGATGAATCATTAAACATACAAATCAAGTTGTGACAAGGTTTTGAGTCTGATGGAAACATTATTAATCCTAAAGGTTGTTTCAGTCACAGTATACTACATTTAATGTATAATTCAGTTTACTGTGGAAACATCTGACCAAACTAAAATTACAGAGGCTGCAAACTGCGGCTTTTCCTTTAATGATCAACCAAGTTTTTATCCTCATTTAGTTTAAAGATTTAAACACTGGGTAGCACGATGGAACAACTGGTAGAGTTGCTGCCTCTCAGCGAGCAGGTCCTTGGTTCAAACCCCGGTCCAGGGGCCTTTCTGGGTGGAGTTTGCATGTTCTCTCCGTGCATGTGTGGGTTTTCTCCGGGTGCTCCGGTTTCCTCCCACAGACCAAAAACATGCATTTTAAGCTGATTGGTAACTCTAAATTGTCCCTAGGTGTGAGTGAGAGAGTGAATGGTTGTTTGTCTTGTTTGTCTCTATGTGTCCATGTGATGGACTTGCGACCCGTCCAGGGTGTACCCCGCCCCTCGCACAGTGATTGCTGGACATGGGCACCGGCGACCCCCGTGACACAAAATGGAATAAGCGGGTAAAGATAATGGATGGATGGATTTAAACACTCTTCCACAAACTGTTCTTGTAGTTGCAACATGTTTGAAGGATTTCTGACTGCAAAGCTGAGGATATGTATCTTGACAAAATGTTGTCACCTTTTTCTTTTTTTAATTTTATTTTAATTTCTCAAGTTTTACTTTAAATTTAGATGTGATTGATCTTTATTATTATTATTATTATTACTTTATTTTACCAGGAAGAAATCCATTGAGATTATTAATCTATTTTACAAGGATGTCCTGGACAATATGCAAATACAGCAACACAGTCTTAAAAACGGTAACAGTAGTACTAAAATATTTACAACAAAACATCCATTAGTACAAACTGGATTCCAAAAAAGTTAGGACACTAAACAAATTGTGAATAAAAACTGAATGCAATGATGTGGAGGTGCCAACATCTAATATTTTATTCAGAATAGAACACAAATCACAGATCAAAAGTTTAAACTAAGAGAATGTATCAGTTTAAGGGAAAAATCTGTTGTTTCCAAATTTCATGGCGTCAACAAATCCCAAAAAAGTTGGGACAAGTCCATTTTTCCCACTGTGTGGCATCCCCCCTTCTTCTTACAACACTCAACAGATGTCTGGGGACAGAGGAGACCAGTTTCTCAAGTTTAGAAATAGGAATGCTCTCCCATTCATGTCTAATACAGGCCTCTAACTGTTCAATCGTCTTGGGCCTTCTTTGTCGCACCTTCCTCTTTAAGATGCGTCAAATGTTCTCTTTAGGTGAAAGATCTGGACTGCAGACTGGCCATTTCAGTACCCGGATCCTTCTCCTATGTAGCCATGATGTTGTGATTGCTGCAGAATGTGGTCTGGCATTATCGTGTTGAAAAATGCAGGGTCTTCCCTGAAATAGATGACGTCTAGATGGGAGCATATGTTGTTCTAGAACCTGAACATAGTTCTCTGCATTAATGGTGCCTTTCCAGACATGCAAGCTGCCCATGCCACAAGCGCTCATGCAACCCCATACCATCAGTGATGCAGGCTTCTGAACGGAGCGTTGATAACAACTTGGGCTATCCTTGTCCTCTGTGGTCCGGATGACATGGTGTCCCAGTGTTCCATAAAGAACTTCAAATCGTGACTCATCTGACCACAGAACAGTCTTCCATTTTGCCACACTCCATTTTGAATGACCTCTGGCCCAGTGCAAATGTCTGAGCTTGTGGAGCTTGCTTAGAAATGGCTTCCTCTTTGCACTGTAGAGTTTCAGCTTGCAACGGTGGATGGCACGGTGGATTGTGTTCACTGACAATGCTTTCTGGAAGTATTCCTGAGCCCATTCTGTTATTTCCTTGACAGTGGCATTCCTGTTTGAGGTGCAGTGACGTTTAAGGGCTCGGAGATCACGAGCATCCAGTAGAGTTTTACGGCCTTGACCCTTACACACAGTGATTGTTCCAGATTCTCTGAATCTTTTGATGATGTTATGCACGGTTGATGATGATAACTGAAAAGTCTTTGCTATTTTATGCTGGGTAACACCATTCTGGTATTGCTGCACTATCTTTCTGCGCAACAATGGTGGAATTGGTGATCCTCTTACCATCTTGGCTTCTGAGAGACACTGACACCCTGAGAAGCTCTTTTTATACCCAATCATGTTGTCAATTGGCCTAATTAGTGTTAATTGGTCTTCCAGCTGTTCGTTACATGCTCAATTTCCTTTTTCCAGCCACTTATTGCTACTTGTCCCAACTTTTTTGGGATTTGCTGACACTGAAATTTTGAATCAACATATTTTTCCTTTAAAATATTACATTTACTCAGATTAAACTTTTGATCTGTCATCCATGTTATATTACGAATCAAATATTGACATTTGCCATCTCCACATCATTGCATTCAGTTTTTATTCACAATTTGTTTAGTGTCCCAACTTTTTTGGAATCCGGTTTGTAAAACATAAAATGCAATGCAGTAAAAAATAAATAAATAAAAATAAAAAATCACATTTGAAGACACTTAACATTACAGTTGCAAGATGTTACTAAAACCTCAGAAATTTTTTGTTTAAAACTAGTTTAAAGAATAAAAGACTCTAACCTGAACTTAAGCTGCAGATCATTCCAGGACCATTGACCAAAATAGGACAACCTCATCTTTGCTGACTCTGTGTGCACAAAACCACAGCAGCTACTGGCCCTGAGTCTGTGTGTGTTTTGGAGCGAAATTAACTTGGAATTGATGTATGATGGTAATTTTCCTAAAATAGCTTTGTATATGAAAATATACCAATGCTTCATCCTTCTAATATTGAGTGAAGTAAGTCCAGCAAGCGTATATAAAGTACAATGGTGTGTCTTAAAATGTGAACCTGTTATATGCCTCAGAGCAGCGTGGTAAATGGAATCCAGTTTAGTTAACATAGTGGGAGAGGCAAATCTATAGATTGTGTCTCCATAACCCAGCTGTGATAAAAACTAGCTTGTTGCAAACTGCTTACGGGAAGAAATAGAAAAACATGATTTCAATCTATACAAAAAACAGAGTATTTTTTTGCTTTTTTAGTAGATATGTAAGGTGATGTTTGAAATTAAGATCTTTATCCAGCCAAATACCAAGATATTTGTATGTGTCTACAAATTCTATGATATCACCATTCAGTGTTTTAATAGAAGGCATGGTTACCACAGAATTTTGGGCAAACAACATAACTTTGGTTTTGCTGACATTCAGGACTAATTTCGAATCATGGAGAGCGTTCTGTAAGGTCTTGAAATTAGTTTGAAGATTTGAGTGTAGTGCATCTAGAGAGAGCGCTGACGAGTATAGAACTGTATCGTCTGCGTACTTATGGTAAGAGGAGAATTTAAGCTGATCACAGATTTGATTAATATAGAGTAAAAAGAGCAAGGGCCCTAAAATAGACCCTTGTGGGACCCCCTTGTTCAGTGTGACCGCATCTGACAAAATGGAGCCAAATTGAACAACCTGAATGCGTTTGGTTAAGTAGCTGTTAAACCAACTATCCATGTTTGTATTAAAGCCAAGTTTTTGCATGATATTGATTAGGTGACAGTGGTCCACAGTGTCAAATGCCTTAGTTAAATCAATCAACAATGCTAAACAAGCATGTTTACTTTCAAGTGCTATTTTAACATCATCTACTACTTTTAAGATTGTTGTGATTGTACTGTGTCCTGCCCTGAACCCAGACTGGAAATTGTAAAAAAGGTTGTTGGATTGAAGTAACTGTTTGAACTGGACAGACACCGATGACTCAAACACTTTTGCTAGAACTGAAAGATTTGAAATTGGTCTGTAATGGTTCATGTCTGAGGGATCTCCGGATTTAAATAAAGGAATGACAAAGGCCTGTTTCCACAAAGCAGGAAATGTATTTAAGGCAATTGACAAATTAAAAATGTCAGTCACAGTTTGTGCAATAATTGGAGCAGCCAATTTAAGGAAAAACGGATCAAGTCCATCAGGCCCTGCAGACTTCTTAAGATCTAATGTTTGCAAAGCGTGCAAAACATCCAACAACAGCAGAGGTGTATAGTTAAAGTTGGGATCGGAGTTGGGAATGGATAAATTGGATTGATTGATGATTCAGGGGATTCATGAGCAGCCTGTGTTGAGTCAAAGATGTGACCGGCCTTTTTAAAGTGATTATTAAATACGTTGGACATGCCCTTTTCATCAGTAACATAAGAATCATTGTGCTTCAATTTCTGTAGGAGGTTGAAAGCTGGCTTATTTTGTAACCTTTTAATTGTCTTCCAAAACTTGGAATGATCATTAAAATTATCTGTGGTTAAGTTTATATAAAAGTTGGATTTAGATTTTCTGATAAACGAAGTGCTTTTATTTCTAAGTTCACGAAAGCGCTGCCAATCAGATTCAGACTTGGTTTTTCTTGCAACTGACCATTGTTCATTTCGCTCATGTAGCAAATCTGCCAAATCCTTTGTGAACCAGGGATTGTCTCTATTCTAAGTTTTTTAAATGGAGCGTGTTTATTTATTATCAAAATGAATTTATCTTGGAAAAAGGTGACAGCATCATCAACAGAGGGTATCAAATTTATTTGTTGCCAGTTCACCAGAGCTATATCCTGAAGAAAGGCTTGCTCCAAGAAATGTTTAAAATAAAGTTTTTGACAATTCAACTCTTTGACTTTGTCGTTTTAGTGTTTCTCACACAAGCAATAAGCAATGATCGCTGATGTCATTCGGAAAAACTCCTATGGCCATATACTTGTAGGAGTATTTGTTAAAATAATGTCAATTAGTGTATCATTGCCTGGTTTTGCAGAATTGACTCTAGTAGGGCTATCAATGAGCTGGGTGAGGTTCAGAGTCACATAACTGCTTAAAGATTGAAGATTTCTCACTTAACCAATCTAAGTTCAAATCCCCCATTAAGATAAACTCATGAGACAAATGCTTAGATAAAATGTCAGACAGATTAGGGACAGAATCAGCAGATGCTGAGGGAGGCCTATAGCACCAGTTATTGTAATGGGAGAGTTAGCCAGAAATATTTGCACAGCCAAAAACTCATATTGTCTAGGAATAGAAACAGAATGCAATAGTGATCCTTGTAAATGTTCAGATACATACATGACTACACCTCCTGCTCTGCCTTTTCTGTCTGTTTGAAACACATTATAACCAGCAATATGAATAATAATATCAGGTACACTTGGTTTTAGCCAGGACTCTGAAACAATCACTATATCAGGTTTAGCACCATGAACCATGTTTTGAGCAGATCTAACTTTGGAACGAGGCTTTTTGCATAAAAGTGTAAAAAACCAACACCATGTCTATGGCTAAAGTTTGCAGGCATTGATAAGTGACACAGAGGATGTATCAAATGAAATAATGTATCCACATTTGGAGGGTGTACATTAGCCTTGTGGAACCGCAATAATGCCATAAAAACAAAAATGAAACAATAAATTTAACATTGGCCATTTTGATTAATACAAATGAGATCATGGGAAACAATAAAAGAGCACATCCGTTTGTTGTTACTGAAGACCTACACCAGGTTTCAGGTTGCTTTTGGGAGTAAGCTTAAAAAGGTTGTCACCTGGCTGGATGTCAAGGAAGAATCTAGCAGTGGAGGCCGAGCTGAAGGAGTGAAGTTTGTAGACTAGGCTTAGCTGATTGAGCAAATGTTAGTAGCCTACAGCAGGTTTAGCTAACAAGCAGGCTTAGCTGGAGAAGTCGGCGGGCAGAGAAGGCAGGACTGGAGAAGCTTATTAGCAGAGCAGGCTTAGCCAGAGAAGCTGGGTCTCTCCACTCTTCCTCCAGACTCCTCAAGTTGTTTTTCCCATTCAGCTTTCAATACCATCTGCACGGGCAAACTGATAGAGCTTTGCCTTACTGCCGCTTCCAGTTCTTTCACCTGTCTGCTTTTGATGGGTCCAAACTCTTCGCTCTAACACCTCTGTCGACAGGAAGAGCTAACCTTCATAGACCAGATTCAAAAAGTATTCTCACTTAAGAAATGAACAGCAACAGAGCAGCATTTTACACTGAAAACACTGCCTCCTGGTTATTTAAAGTACCTGCATCATATTTGTCTCCTTTATTTAAAGAAACTGTTGAAAAAGGTTAAATATTTGCCTATCCAAATGGGTTTGAAAACATGTATATTTAAATGATTAATTAATTAAGATAAGACAGAACTTTTCTGATCCCTCAGGAAGTTGTTGAAATCACACTCACTGTAAATAATAAAAATAAAAAAAAGTTTCATTTTTCACTTTCACTCATATATTGTTTGTGAGGGGCTTGCTGAGAAGTTATGACCAAACATTATCTTACCTGTTGTAGATGACAGTTTTATAATGGCACATAAGGGCCACTCTGAAGGAAAAAAAAATTAAGACTTTTTGTTGTTCTTGTTTCCCAGTTTCATTATTAAAGTCCCAATGTTGAGATTAGAATAGAAATCTTATCACCATTTAAAAAAGTCCTTTTTTTTCCAGATGCAAATCACAGTTCTGAGGAAAAAAGGTCATCTATCATAATGAAACTGTAGGAAGTGAACATTCTGCTCCTGAACTTGACTGCGTCTGTTCTGTTTTGTTATAATTGTATCTGAAGGTTTATTTAAAACCAAGAGGTGATTTGTTACTCCTGCTGCAGGGGAGCTCATGCAACTTGTTTCAAACCTTTCAAAATAAGAGACTTTTCCACAATATTTTGTCTTTTTTCTGGCAATAATGTTCTTGACATTCCAACTTCAATGTGAAAGTAAATAAAACAAAATAAAAATCTTCCTTTTCAATTGTATTCCTTTGAGTGGCCGTGCCTTCGTGCACTTTGAACAACTTCAGTTTAGTGAAATAAATTTAGATTCTGACTGAAGTGACGAGCTAACAGCTAGTATGTGTGGCTGAGCTCAAACATGTATTTAATTCTTTTCTTGAATATTTTACAGCAAATACTAGTTTATTTTTCTTGCATAGCCGTTAGTTCTGCAATACGATTATTTACATGGAATTCAAATAGCAACAGCAGCTACCTGTATTACGTCCTATGGGAACCCTTCTTTAAAAGAGCTGAACTATCCCTTTAACTACCATAGTACTTTCCATGTAGAATAATTCATGCACAGATCTGACTCTTGATCTGGTTTTATTAGCATAAAGTTTCTGAGTTTCTGTTCGTGTCATCGGCTTATCATAGATCTTTTCAATGTATTTATTTATTTATTATAATTATTTTTAGTGGTCTCTTCCTGTGTATAGTTATTTTGCAGTTGTAGTTTACAAGGTCTTGGTTCTGCTGATCGAGGAGTTGGGAGGAAGCAGCATTTTTCTGCACCGGTTCTTCGGCAAACCGTTCCGGATCAGCACTGGGCCCTGCTGCTGCTGCTGCCCCTGTCTACCCCACGTTCCCATGTCACGGTATATTTTTATTTATTAATTATTATTAACATCATTATATATTTTTACAAATACAGCTCAGATCTGTACAATTCTACCTTTATTCATTAAAAAATGTTCCTTGATGCTAAATCCATTATTTTCCACTGTTATTTTTGTGCACCATCTTTCTCCTACAGCTGTGAATTATGACTTTAAACTCTAACTTTGATGTTTTCGTGTCCTAAATTTTCAGGCGGATGTTGTTCCTGCTGAAGCTGGGGGCTCTGCAGTATGCAGTCCTAAAAACAGCACTCTCTGTCCTTGCTGTAGTCTTGTGGACTAACGGGAACTTTGACCTCTCTGATGTAAGCGTATGAAATGCTCATCCTGCACGGACAGTAGATGCTAAAGTTACATTTTTTTCCTTTTATTCCATCTTTTAGTTAGAGATTACTGGAGCAGCCATTTGGCTCAACCCGTTCATTGGAGTCCTCACCATCATCTCCCTTTGGCCTGTTGCCATCATCTTCATGAACACGAACAGATTCCTCCGCAGCCTCAACATTGTACCAAAGTATGCCATGTACCAGGTGAGCCAGATGGGTCTGCATGTTCTGCTAAAAGAACACAATGAGAAACAACAATGTGAGCTGACATCTTAGGAGAAATAACTTCACTGGCAATAATATCAGATTCTGCCACTTTTGACAGCTTAAACTTAAAAACATCTGAGATGTTAGAAACCTCTCCTGGTTTCTCACTGGTCTGTTTCCAAGCAGACTGGTCTTATGGGTCAATAGTTCCTAACTTTTTTACTTTCACTGCTTTTCCTCTCATTTTCTGTCCAGTTTTTGTGCCTGAACATGACATCATTTAGTTCAGCGTGTGCTTCAAAAACGTTGGTTACGTACTGTAACCCCAGATTCTATGAGTATAAGCGTAGCCCTTTAAGGCCTTCGCTTTAGTGGGTTTATCCCGTTATGCGCAGCATAAGCACTGAAAAAATTTAGTCCACGCCCACCTGCTGTGTGGGCCCCACCCGGTCCGAATAAATTACGTTAATAGCGGGAAATCGGCTCCCAAAATAGCTTTTTCTTCAGCCATTTAGGAGCCAGTGAGGCCCGATGCTTAAAGGGCTACGCTTATACTCATAGAATCTGGGGTTACAGTATGTAACCAACGTTCTATGTCGTATAAGCTTCGCCCTTTAAGGCCTTCGCTTTAGTGGGTAAAGGGCGAAGCCGATGTGGTCCTCGCCTCACTGGGTCCATTCGAACACCGTATGAAGCAGAAGCTTGCCCAAAAAAGTCTAATCACTCAGCTCCCATGTGCATAATTACGCATTGCGTAATTATGTGCCATGCACAGACGCATGTTGTGTAACTATGCATTCTGAATGCATGAACGCCCCGGAAACATCAACGGGGAGGGAAAAATGCTGAAAAGAGCCATGAACCAACCGGTTTACGGCTGAACCGTATGAACAGATTAATAATAACAGAAGAGCTGATTATTGATCAGATAAACTGATTGGTAACAATAGTCGTGAACTGATTAATGACAATAGAATCAAATAACAGTCACAACTTGTGATTGATAACACCTCACACTGTAATGCATGCAGACAGATGTGAATAAAACGGAGTTCCATGAAACAACAATGTTCATTCTGTAAACACTAAAGGCAGAATGTATCATGGAACAGGCCGTCACATCACCTAGATAAAGGCGAGTAATGAGCAGGGTGTTGACCACGCGGCCACAGTGCAAAATATCCTGCCTTGACATACCATTATGTAGAGCAGTCGAGAAAACGATACCTCTGGTCGAGTGTGCTCTGAGGTTGACAGGAGGCTCTAAATCTGATGCTCTGTAGGCTTCAGAAATAGTCTCGCACAGCCAGTGTGACAAGCGCTGGGTGGATAACGGGCGACCTGCAGATGCATCTCTATAATGCACAAACAAATGTTGACGCATTGCAGCTGTGCACACTATGTAACACGTCAACGCCCGCATGGGACAGAGAAGATAAAAAGACGTTACTTCATCTGATCTGTGTGAAAAAGGGGGGGGGGGACGACCCCTCCAACGATATCGCTCTTGATTAAAAAAGCTTGTGATGTATTAGGCATAAAAGCTGGGTTGATCTAAAATCAGCTGATCTGCCGTCAGCCTAATTTCTGAGACATGACGAAGCGACAGAGAGGGCAGATAAAAACACTCACTCTCTTAGCGGATGTTAAAGCCAGCAGTAGTGCTGTTTAAAAAGACAAGAATTTAAGTGGAACCTGATCCAAAGGCTCAAATGAAGCTTTGATCATGACCTGCAGGACCAGTATTAAATCCCACTGGAAACAAGTGGGTGTGGGACAGACCTGCTTCTCTGTACACCTTTTAGAAAACGTTTCATCAGAGGATGATAAAACCTGTTCTGTCTCAGAAACCTTCATGTCAAGAAGAGATGGCTGCAGCGTACGTTTTAAACGTGTTGGATGCAGATTTCTGTCCATCAGCTGCTGTAGAAAGAACAGCATGCCACCTAAAGAACATGAGGAGGCCTCTACATCCTTCTCTGTACATCAGCACTGAAAAGCTGTCCGCTTTGATGTGTACATCGCTGTGGTAGATGCAACACGTGAAACCTGAATTGTGCGCATTACATCCTGTGGGCAACCCATCCTCTGTAAGTGGATTCGTTCAACGGCCAGACCACAGGTGCTGGCCTATTTCTGGGTAACTCCTGGTCGCTTCTCCTGCCTGAAAGGGGAGTGTCCTTCCTCTACGGCAGTTCCCACGGGCACCCTGACAACAGGCATTTCAGGACTGGAAACCATGGTGCACCCAAGCGCTCGGGGCCTTCGTCTCATGGGCTCAGAGAAGCGCATAATTGATACTGAACGTTTCCCGTGTCACAACAGGCCCACAGCCGCTATATCAATCTGAGACAAAATGCTCCGTCAGAGGATGATTAAAGGTTGTTCTGTCTACGACAACTTTGAGACAAAAGAAAAACGGTTGCAGCATACAATAGTCGTGCTGGACACCAGATTTCTGTCCTTCGGCTGCTGCAGAAAGACAGCATGTCGTCCAGTGGACATGAAGTGGCCTCTACGCCTTTCTGTACAGCAGCGTTGGAAAACTGACCACTTGATGTGAACAACGCTGTGGTAGTTGCAGCACGTGACTCCTGAATCGTACGCACTACATCTTGCGAGAGATCCATCCTCTCAAAGATCTGCACAGCGGCCAAACCACAGGTGCTGGCCTAATCTGATTAATTCCTGATCGTTCCTCCTGCCTGGAAGGAAGCGTCCCCCCTCCACGGCAGGTTCCACGAGCGCCCTGATAAAAGATGTCGTAGGCCTGGGAACCATGATGCGTTCATGCACTTGGGGCAGAGGAGCCGTCAGTCCCTCCTCCTGAGTTTGGTTCAGAAAAACCGTGATACCAGAGGGAGAGAAGAAGGTGAAAGGCATTACGACCACAGGCTGTGAGCAGGCACGTCCACCCAGCGGTGGATCGTCCTACGGCTCCACGCTAATTATAATTGACATTGAGCGTTCTCTCGTGTTGCTACACATCCGCAGACGCTGGCAGGATTCTACCGTGTCTGAGTCCTAGTTCTGGGTGGAATACATGAGATGTACCCACTCCAATAGAGAACAGATTGAATGTGTCCCACACAGCATCTGTCTCACAATGTGGCACATGGATTGAAAAAATGCATACATTTTCTGCTAGTATATGTGCAACAGTCACTTGCTGTCTGAGAATCACAAACTCTGATGATTCTGCAGCTCAAGGTCAGTGTTGAGTCATATTCAAAGACCCCGTGCGACACTCCAAAACATTTAAAAGGCTGCTGTGTGGGGAGCCACAGCGCCCCACAGCTTGTTAAATGTGTGTGACGTAGATCTGCTGACGGAAAACAGCTGATATCACTCAACCGATTCACGTGAGTTGCACTGCTGCCCCCTGTCTGTACAAGCTGCTCAGCAGCAGCAGGTGTCCAGATAACGCAGAATTAAAGCGACTTGGCGCATAATGGAGTGTTGTTTCTCACAGCTCAGAAAATTGACAATCTAGAATAAATCTCATCTTTCTGGCTCATTGGGACCAGGAAGTGATGAGAGACCTTGTGTTTCCTCTCCATCTGAGATTCTAGAAATTACATTTCAAAAAAGAATTTCCTGATCTTCTACTAGAGGGGACGAGATCTGTTCATAGATGACAGAAAAAACGTCACAGAGTTCCTCCACACCGGGGTTTGAGCTGAACTGCAGCGTGAATCCCGGATGAAAACGATTCGCCCATCCGTCTGGAGGCGCGCGTTCATTGCCACCTGTTACAAGCTATAAAGCGGGCACGCATTTATGCTGTGAAAAACTCACATACATGCTGATGTGAACTGGAGCGCGCTGATGATCACGTTGTGTGCAGCTGCTCGGTGTAACGCTCGGAAGCGGGTGCACATATGAGCCGACGCGCCCTGAGGGTCGTGTGTGTGCGCCCTCATGCGACGCTTTAAGCCAGGATTGCCGCGGGGGCGCGCGTTGGCACTGGTGCGGTAAGGAGGTACTGCGCGCCAACGGTGGAGCGGGGTTACCACTGGCTCGGTCTGCAGAAAAATGTTCATCATTTGCTGCGGGTCACGTGAGCTTTTGAGTGATACCACGAGCTGCAATATTAATTCAGACACAACCCCTTCTTCGAGGATGTATGAACTGAGCCGCTGAAGGCTTGTGGGGCTGCTGACGCCGCGGGAGCGCGCGTTGGCACTGGAGCGGTCAGGAAGTAGCGCGCGGCATCGGTGAAGCGAGGCTACCCCTGGCTCGGTCTGCAGAAAAAAACGTTCATTCTTGGCTGCAAGTCACGTGAACTTCAGAATGATTCCATGCGCTGCAGTATTAATTCAGAAAACCTTCTTCGAGGATAAAGAAGCAGAGCCGCTGTGAGGCTTGTGAAACTGCTAACGCTGCGGGAGCGCGCGTTGACACAGCTGCAATGACAAAATGTGTGTCGCTTCTGCCGGGAGCGAGATACGTCACTGAGCTTGTACCGTGGTCTCACGTGAACGTTGACGTGAACGGCGGGTGCTGAGAGCTGCATGCGCACTTTCATGCCACGGGAGCGCGCATCGGCACCGCTGACAGTGAATGAAAACAACCTTAAAAAGGCTCATTCGTGATGAGTGTGTGTGATGGAGCTGCTTGTCAGATAAACCATGCTGACAGCCTGGCTAGGAGACACTTCATCATAAAATGATGTTATTTTACAGTGTCACCAACACACCTCCAGCGACCGGACACCTGATTACCTTCCGTTGAGCTCTGTTTGTTGTCCTGGAGGGCCCCCTGTTGGCGAAGTCCGGGAAAAAAAATAAACTTCCGGCTGCCGGGGACATCTGACGGGAGGGGCTGGCGTAGCAGAGCTGGGGAGGCGTTGAGCAGCCGTTGAGCAGCCGTGGAGCAGCTGTGGAGCATCTTGAAGTGATCTCTAGCTGATGAAAAGAGGATCACCAACGGACTCCTGCATTTCTCCTGAGAGGAAGGTGGAGTGACGGGCCAGGAGAGCTTCTGGGCCCCAGTTCTCCGGCTGCGATGCGGGGCGGCAGACAGCAAAAGAGGCGCACCGGTTGACTGAGCGTACTACAGGGGCCGGCAGCGTCGTTAGCAGCAGCCGCTGCGAGAGCGGAGTGAGCCGAAGGACAGAGGGCCACCGTCTCTTCCCGCCTCTGAACGTGTACGCCAACAGCGTAACGTGTTGTTCGCTGCGGCCGTGTGGAACACATGTTGGTGAGCTCAGTTGGAGAGCGGTGTCACCGTCTCCGTTAAACAGCGTAACGTGTTGTCCGCTGCGGCCGTGTGGAACACATGCTGGTGAGCTCAATCGGAGAGCGGTGTCACCGTCTCGGTTATGCTAACCGGAGGCACGGGACGCTGGTCCATCTCGAACATCTTACTCCAATGAAGCCTCCATCAGGCTCGGCTCCAGAGGGCATGGAGGGACTTTCCGCTCAGTGAACCCCTGCTCTGGAGATGGGTGCGGACTGTGGAGACCGGCTCCCCCAATCTACCAGGAAAGAACCCGTCTGTGGCCTCGCCCGTAGGACGTCCTGTTGGGAGCACGAGGCCATATGGATCAAGACGGTGAGCCGGAATGGAGCCCAGTAACAACCTTCCCACCGGATCATCCAAACTGGCGGGAAAGGCGTAGGAAGTAAAAAAGGGTCCTTTCATGTCAGCCTCCTCCTGGGTTACGCCGGGCAACCCCTGAGGGCGCCGTCGGCCGGGAGCAGTGTGATCGCCGATGCGAAACACGGTGGGATGGGGTGAGCATTCACTCAGCCCCCCTCCACCGACACTACGCTCCCCAGGAGGGAATGAGCAGCGGGGGCTGCAGCTGAGCACGCCTGTCCCGGAGGAACCATCCGATTCGCTCCGAGGGTCGGCGATAA
Source organism: Nematolebias whitei (assembly GCF_014905685.2). Taxonomy (NCBI): domain Eukaryota; kingdom Metazoa; phylum Chordata; class Actinopteri; order Cyprinodontiformes; family Rivulidae; genus Nematolebias; species Nematolebias whitei. The sequence continues at coordinate 23,988,880 of NC_056511.1, read as the reverse complement.
GAGGAAAAAATACAAGATGGCGTTGTCCAGCGTGTAGTGACCTGTCACTGGGAAATACTCCTCGGCGCTTACCTTGGAATAGGACTGCTTGTCATCTTCTCCTCGGGGAGGAGAACTCACCGGACGACCGGAGGTCGACTGCCGGGCCAAGCATCCTTAACAAAGGTTGGTGATCTTACACAATTTTCCTTCTTTGTTCTTCTGACAGTGCTATTTTAGCTCGCTGAAGAAAAAATGGGAGCCAATTTCCCGCTCTTATTGTAATTTATACGGACCGGGTGGGGCCCACACAGCAGGTGGGCGTGGACTAAATTTTTTCAGTGCTTATGCTGCGCATAACGGGATAAACCCACTAAAGCGAAGGCCTTAAAGGGCGAAGTTTATACGACATAGAACTGCACATTATATTGTTATTTTATTATACAGTAAATAACACATTATCTTCTTCTGACTGTTGACTTTAAAGCTGAATTCTTTGCTCTTTAAGAATCACCTTGTTGGTACTAAAATGTACATGTCAAACATTTACATTTATATGTTACTGTTAGGTTCTGGGGTTGGATCTGGATGGGGTTGTTTTCCCTTTTTTCCTCCAGGAGGCGCCATTGGATTGTCAGGGGGGCGTGACGGGTTGCAGCTGACCTCACCACACACCTGAGGATCATCACAATTAGAGGAGGATAAGAGGAGATCGGAGCCGTCACTTCGACGCTAGAGTGTTACCAAGTCTCGGTACTTCAGGTCCTCCAGTGCTCCTTACGATCTCTAGAAAAGACTTTCCAAGTAATCTTTTTCGTCTCTGTTCCCTCAGGTGCCTCTCAGTGACGCAGTGTGCTCCCCGCACTAATTACCTGAGCTCCAGTTTTTTCCTGTGCAGTTTTCCTTGTGAAGACGTGGTATATACCCACTGGTTGCCCGAGTTCCTGCACCCCTCGTGCCTTCTCCTTTGTGACGCCGTGAAGAATCTCCACTGGATGCCCGAAACTAGAATCAAAGTTACTCCGAACCTCCCTCCATCTCTGAAGGCTCAGGCGGCGTTCGTTCTCCTCGGACCTCCTCGCTTCCCGGATTCTAGTGCTTACCTGTCCGCCCTCCAACGACTCCAATTCCATCCCTTGACCTCCTGGAAACCATCACGTACCACAGCAGAACTCCAGAACCTTACCTCCCTCGCTGGATTAAAGACAAGTTTCCTCCAAGTAAGCAATAACTCTCCGCTCAGACTACCGATTGCTAATTTCCCATTGTCTTGAACTCACCATTGACTCTCTTCCGTGTTTGCAGTCCACGCACCTCCGAAGCTGACCTCCCTGGACACTATTACCTGAATTGTTTTTTTTTACTATATATCCTACCAGTAAATAATAAATTCTTTAACCGTTTTCTATTCTGCCGAGTGTTTTTCTGCATGTGGGCCCGCCAGTTAAAACCCGACATGACAGTTACATGTCAAACTGTTATCTTTAGTATTTATTATAAATTCATCTAATCATCTATGTGACAAAATGCTAATAAATTAAAATCAATTCAGTTTATTTATAAAGCGCCAAGTCACAACAGAAGTCATCTCAGGGCACTGAACAGAAACATTCCTATGTAAAAATAATAATTTAACATTATTTATCTGAGTGTTAGCTAGCTAAAATCAGTTTTCCTGTTGTTTTTGTTTTATTTTATTTTTTTTACATTTAACATATGTTTAAATACATCAGCATACTCCGAGCAACTTTTTTAACTACTCATCAAAATGTTCAGATTATTCTGGAGATATGTGTGAGACCTTTAATTGGTTAAACTTCTACACATTTAAAATATTAACTTTTATTCAAACAAAATTTCCTACATTACACTGGAATCACTTTAATTTCCTCAAAACATTTTTCTTTTTACAATCTACTGCAGGATACTTGCTCTGTTTTAGCCTTATTATGCTACTTTTAGCTTTTAGCTACCATCCTGCTACTTTTAGCTATCCTTCTGCTACTTACAGCTTTCAGCTAGACTTTTTCTTCTTTTAGCTGTTTGTAAGGCTTATGTTAGCTTGTATTTTCTTCTTTTAACTATAAGCTAGCCTTTTGATATTTTCATCTTTTGTTGCGCTTCTGTTAGCTTTAGGCTAGCATTTTGCTTCTTTTAGCTGTTAGCAAGACTTTTGTTACTACTTTTTGCATTTGTCTAGCATTTTGCTATATTTATTTAGTGCTTTACTACTTCTAGCTTTTAGCTACCATTGTGCTCTTTTCAATTTCTGTTTTGCATGAATTAAAACAACTCAGTTTCAGCTTCTTAAACTAATTTCAGCAGTCCAAAAAAGTTCAATCTGGTCCTCTGGATATTCAAAAAAACAAAACAAAGCAAAAAAATATAGAAACGTTTCATCTCTCATCCGACGTGATCTGTCTTACATTGGGGAAACTAAACAGCCACTGGCCAAAAGGATGGCCCAGCACAGAAGATCAACATCATCAGGCCAGGATTCTGCGGTCTACACTCATCTCCAGGCCAGCAGTCACGCTTTCAGGGATGAAGATGTGCACATCCTGGACAGAGAGGAACGATGGTTTGAGAGAGGAGTAAAGGAGGCCATCTTTGTGAAAAGAAACCATCCATCATTAAACAGGGGTGGAGGCCTCCGGGTTCAACTGTCCCCCTCTTACAATGCTGTTATTGCTAGTATCACTCAACCCCCTGTGAATAGTAAACAGCCATCAGTGTGCTAATGATCCATTGTTAGGCTGATGGTCCTTCTTGACCATGTGAGCAGCTGGTTTTGGTTGTCAGCAGCAAACTGGTTGATCCACTCTGAGAAGGTGCTATTTAAGAGACTGAGCTGAATACAGCACCTCAGACTGAGGAAGTCTCTCGGATGAGAGACGAAACGTTTCTACATTTTTTTGCTTTGTTTTGTTTTTTGTTTTTTTGAATGTCCAGAGGACCAGATTGAACTTTTTTGGATTTTTCTACCTTGATTATTGAGCATGCATCAGGATAATTTCAGCTGTCATTCAGCACTAAGCACCCACTGCATCAATAAAATCAAATTTCTCACAGAATTGATTCTTCAAGTTGTTTAAGCACATAACTGATCCATCCATCCATCCATCCATCCATCCATCCGTTCGTCCGTCCGTCCATCCATCCATCCATCCATCCATCCATCCATCCGTCCGTTCGTCCGTTCGTCTGTCCATCCATCCGTCCGTCCGTCCATCCATCCATCCATCCATCCGTCTGTCCGTCCGTCCGTCCGTCCATCCATCCATACATACATACATACGTACTGTACATACATAAATTATTTTATTCATACATTTTGCAAATATTTCTTTAAATTTTTAATTTATTATTGTTATATTTATTTATTATTTTAAAAATATTTGTATTAATTTAAAATATATATATATTTAATATAAAAGATCTTGTTTATTTATTTATTTATATATTTGAATTATTTTATTGTTTAGGATTCTTTTATGTCTGAATGAGTTCAGTGTAAAATAGTGTAACAAACAAAAAATATATATTTTTAAAAATATTTAGGTACTGGAATAAAAATAATAAATAAAGTTTTTCAAACCCACTTTAAAAAATGCAACAGAACTTGGTTCCTTGGAAGTAAATACGATTCACGATGTTCTTGCAGGACTCTCTGACACAGTTATATCTGATTTTGTCACGATTGATCTTTTCAGCTGATACTCGTGCTGAGTCAGCTGCAGACGTCAATCATCAACATCCTGGCCTTAGATGGAAGCATCGCCTGCGCTCCTCCTCTCTCCTCCCAGGCTCGAGCATCCAGTAAGATGCATCTCATAAGTTTTTTTTTTAAGCAGATGTTTAGGCTGAAATGATCCAACACTTCCTGTCTGTTGTGCTTCTGTCCTGCAGTGTTGAGTCAGCAGATGATGATCATGGAGATGTTCATCATCAGCCTGGTCACTCGGTTTTTGTATCATCGCACGTATGACCCACTTCCTTCTGAGGCGCATGATGACCAGCAGGACAACAAGGCGGCCCTGCAGGCTGCTCTGGTGGAGCACAATGTTTAAAAAAAACAGTGTATCTTTTTATAATAGGTATTTAAGGTTTATTATTGTCAAAAGACAATATTTTACGTCATACTTCTTTTTATTTATTCAAGTTCTCTTTGGGCAACTTGCAACAGATTTGTTGTGTATCTGATTTTATTAAAATAATAGTAACAAGAATAGGTTTACTTTAAACTCATAAAGAGAAATAGATGTTTACCTTTTTGTTTACATTACAACAACAAATATTTCTAAATTAGTATTTTTGTTATTGCCGTTCAGAAAGTATAAAACTGGTTAGCCTAGCTTTGTAGCACGTTACTGAGCAGATTACCATTTGCTGAAAGCAAACCCAAAACAATAAACTTTAACAATGTGTTGTAGGATTTATACCAAGTTCATTGTGCAAACGTGTCTTAGCCTTTCCATCTGTCTTTGTCAGATAATTATTGAAATATAAGTTGGCTTTTTATCTTGAGGCACAGAGAAACATCTACACACCCAGGTACAGTTCACACAGAAAACCAGTTTTTATTTGCCAAAGTGTCATCAAAAAACTATTTATTTTGTGTGTAAGAAGGAGAAATGTAAGTGATGACATGTGACCTAGAATTATATAATTTTTATATATATAATAAAGTTGGAAACATTCTGATATGTTTTGGCCGTTTAATAATTTCTTATGTAGGTCACAGGTTGCATAAACCTACAACAAAAGGAAGTTTTTTTTTTTTTTTTTCAAATCTTCCCAAGATCCCAAACTTTGTGATTCACGGCCCAAAGCATGGCCCCACACCAGCTTTGGGAACCATTTATCAAAGTCTTCTGTTTTCTACTTTAACCTGAAACTTTCTTTGTAAGGTTTCACTTAATGTATGTCACCAAATCACATCAGTCCAAAACATCTGCAGTTGATTATGCCTGCTGTGAAATGAAGGTTCTTCTAACAGAAGCCGTGGAAAAAATAACCAGATTTGTTCAGAGCTTGCTGACCCACTTACTCTGACTTATGTGGATGAGGCAGCAGAGTTATTTTTAAGACCGTGTGTGCATTTTTTCTACATTTTGATCCACATGCACTTCTGCACACAACCACAAGATGCCACGCATATTTCACCCTCGATTAAGATAATTTCAGTAAAAACAAAAATCACCATATTGCTATATAACTTATCCTCACAACTTACATGTCCTTACAACTTGGTTTGAATTTACAAGTGTGAATACATTTTATTTATGAAATACAACCCTGGTTGCTCCGGTTAAATTTTAATCCACATATTTTAGTTTTGTTGTTTTTAATTAAACTTGTGCTTTTTGTCACACAATGAAGAGGAAATTAGAAACACCCTCTGTCCATACATTTGTGCATGATGTGAGCACAATAACATAAACTAAATGAGGGACTAACGTCCATTTTGGTGTGATCCTACCTCTTAGCGTAAGAAAGTTGCCTTTTGAAAACAGAGTTGCTACATGGATGGCTACTGTCATATATAAGTAAATTGCCCAAACCAATAATTTGAGGAAACCATGCTTTCTAGTTTTTATTTAGGTTAAAAAGTGTAGTTCCTTCAAATTAGGGTGACTGAAGGCTAATCTATGTGGGCCAAGGCCACCATTGGTCACCCCCTGGCTCATCCATTTCACCTGGTGGTGAATAAAACTGCTCCCTCTGCTCTCCAGGATCCGTCACTCTGTCTGGACTCCCTTGGAGAAACAAACAACAAAAATTAAAAGACTTCCCTCTGTTCTTCACAGTGTAACTCCTCCCTACTTGAATATCTTGCACCAAAAACATTTAGGTTTACTTCATTTTCTGCTCATTTCCAGTCCAGAAAAACATTCATCTGGAAAACTACAAACATTCACTATTCAAATCCCTCTGTGACGGGGGACATCGTCATACTTCTTGTTTAAAGTTAGTTGCAGAACAATGAGTAAAAAACACAAGACCTGATACATTTAGAGGATACACCTAATCTATTTTAAATGTAATGATAATTTTGTAGCATCAGCTAAAATCAAGTCCTGCTGACAAATGTTTTAAAATCCTTATAAGACTAGTTAGTTTCTGTACAATAAATAGAAATCTGTGTTAATGACAAATGTAAGCTGCAAACTGAGGTAATCTGAGATGTTTATATAAAAACAAGATCATTCAGAAGCCAAAAACTGACGCCGTTAATGCAGCGTTTGTTTGGCTGTTTATGTAAAAACAGTCATCAGATGGAGAGAGAGAGAAATCTGTGGTTCGGGCCTGCTCATGACGGCCCCCTCGGCTCTGCAACAGTGACAAAAGCTGCTGAGCTCCTCAGTTGCTACGGCAACCAGGGAGAGCAGCCAGAGGAAAAAAAAAAAACGGAGGCAAAGGGGAGGGGCTTTAAGGGAGAAATAGAGGAGAAAAGGCTGGATGAGAAAGATAGGCAGAGGGAGGAATACAAGCAACTGATAAAGGAAACCCATCGTGAGCAGCAGAGAGGGGCTATAAATTGAGGTTCAGCTCTGGACGTTGTAGCTCCATCCACAACTCTGGCACTAATAACTGCAGCAGATCGCTGAAGGATACAGAAAAAAGAGCTGGAATTACAGAGACGATGGATGTACAGACAGAAAACACAGACCCCCCGCCTAACGAGTCGCAGCCGAGTGGAAAAATCAGAAAGGGATTCAAGTTGTTTGGCAAACGCAAACCAGGCAGCATATTTTCTATCCGCAGCAAAGGGGATGGGAACAACAAGTCACCTGTTATAAGCAGCAAAGCGTTGGATGGATTATCCGAGACTCCCGCGTCAAAATCTGAGGCGGAGAAGGAAAACGGGCATGAGGTGGAACGAGGAGAGAAGGAGCAGGTGGAGGACGACATGCTTGGTGAAGATGGCGTTCTGGCTTCCGCCCCAGCTCGCACCTCCATCTCTTCAGCCAGCTCAGCCAAGTCCCTCAGCTTCCTTTCCCTGCTCAGAGGAGGCAGGAGGGGAGCAGGGGACCGCCGAGTCCACACCGTGTCCCAGCCGACGGGTCGGCAACGTCGTGGGCTGAAGGGCCTCTTTGGCAGCGTCAGGCTCCGATCGAAAGACAAAGAGGACCAGGAGAAAAGCCCTCCAAGCCCACTTCTGATGTCATCTCGTGCTAACAGTGTGGAAATCATCAAAGAGGACATGACCCTCACACCAAAATGCCAAACACGCTCTCTGAACAGCCCTGATACAGACAGCAGTGACCCCATCCAGAGCAACAGTGGACAGATGTCTCCATCAGAGTCCTCAGACCCCAAGGAGATGACAGGAAGTGGAGCAAAAGCAGCACCTTCACCCACCTCTGAACCACCGCTGGCACCTGAGGATACCAGCTTGAGCTCATTACTGGCAGATATCTCTTCTCTCCTGACCTTTGACTCCATCACAGGGCGAGACATCATGGCTGACGTGGAAGCAGAGTGGGGCAAAGCGAGCAGTGCCATCAGTTCGTCATCCTTTTTCTCCAAGCCCACCATCTCCTCTCTGTCGACTTCCACTACCATCAGTATGGCTGCTACAGAAAAACACTCTTCTGTCTCTACCTTCACGACGTTCGCCAAACCTTCCACTATCACTTCAGGCTTCAACTCTTCTGCCAGCAATCAAGATGCAACAAAGCCCTCCACCACACCTGCAGCTTCATCTCTACTAACATCTTTTACTTCAAAGACAGTCCACTCCACTTCAAGCTTCACTTCTTCTACCACGGTCCCTGCAAACACACTGTCCACGATGAACAAGGCTCCTTTAATTTGTCCAAGCAAACTGACTTCAGAGATCGCTTCACCTCCCCAAAATACTGCCTCAGTAAGTACACCCGACCCTGTATCTGTTTCACCTGCCATGTCTGCTAAACCACATGTAACCCAGAGTTTTTACAGCACCTTCACCCAGCCTCCCCCTACTAATTCAGAAACAGTTTGCATTTCAAACCTAGAAAAGTCCACTTTCAGCAAAACCTCCCAAATCTCAGCGGCAGGACAATCAACGGCCGTGGGGTCATTCACGTCATGGGTAGTTACAACTGAGCCCTCTTCTTCTGCATCAACTAATCTGTCAAAGATGACGACCGTTTCTGCAGTAGCTACAACCTCAGTCTTTGTATCCACAGCCAGTTCCAAGCCCTCCCTCACCTCAACCCACCTGGACTTGAATAAAACCCCTCCCTTATTTGTAACCAGTTCAGCTCCCGGTCCTTCAACAACCACGAAAACCCAACCCAGCTCCACGTCTTTCCCAGCTCCAACTTCGATCTCTTTAGATAAGAAGCCCCCTCTGTACGCTGCGGTTCCTTCTACCAACACAGCATCACGACCCCCAACGGCTCTGAGTCTGATCCACAGCTCTACCTCCGGAAGTCCTCCTGCTGTATCTAAGGAACTCACTGCTTCAACTCGAGTAGAAGATTTTCAATCTAAAGTGACCTCTGCCACAGCTGAAGTCCCACTTTCTGCATTAAAAGATCCATCTGCTCTCATTAAATCACAGGTTTCTTCATCTAAAGCTCCATCTCCCCCCACTGAGGTTCCAATATCTGTATCTAAACCCTCTCCTGCTTCTGCTCAGATCCCATTTTCTCAGCCTAAAACCCAACCTGCACCTCCCGCTGCTTCTTGCCATGCAGCTTCTCCTCCATCTCTTCCTGTTTCTTGGCCAAGTGAGAGTGCAGCCTCTGCTAAGATGAAGGGGACGGGACAGACATCAATGGATCATCAGCCGACCAGTCCAGATGGCATAGGTGGACAGGGAAGCCAAGCTGTGCTCTCAAAAACAAGAGAACTACACGAGTCCCAAACAAGCCTCCAGGGGCCCACCAAAGAAAAGAAGCCAACACAATCAAAAGCATCTGGCCTTAGTAAAATACCTGTAGTTGGAGGTGGAAGAGTGGGTAAGCTATCCGTCCGGGAAGGCCAACATGGCAACGATGAATCGAGCAGGGACCCACCTACGCCTGTGCAAGAAGAAAGGCCCAGTTTCAACTCTCATGATATGAGGAGCAATGATAAAATGAGTCCAACTGAAGCAAAAGCACACACTTTTAAACAGACTGAGGAGGAGAGTCAGCAGCTCCAGCAGCCAAAAAGTCTTACGAGTTCAGCACGTGACTCAAAGATCCCGGTGAAACACGGCACTCAAGTCTCTCAGACTAAAGAACCCCCCCGTACGAAGATCCCCGTGTCCAAAGTTCCTGTCCGCAAATCTGGGAACAAGCAAGCCACTACAGGAGGCACCAACCAGATGAGGAAATAACACCACGGAGCTAAGCAGCTAACGATACACGGATTGTGTTTTTATGCCACTCTTTTTAAAATCCACATTTCTCTGCTGTAATTCTGTCATCTCTTGGCTTCACCACATTATAATAAAGGACAGCTCACAAGCACAAAACATCTCCAAGAGAAGCTGGTATGACGGCCGGGCCCTTTGGTGCTGAGCCAAGACACGAACTCAGAAAAGGTTCGAAGGACAGCCCTTCGCAGCATCTGTAAGAAAAGAGAACTATCGAAGGTTGGCTGTAATTTGGGATCAAATGCACACTCACAATCTGAGGGAGTGCCTTCTTAAAGGTGCTTTTCCTATAGACTTGATGATTTTTTTTCCAGTCTTTTCTACTGTAACTTATACCTTTTGTTACCTCTTGCTTTTTGTAGGGCACTTTCAGTCTTTTTGTTCTTTCTTCCAGCAAGTTTCTTGATAAACCTTTCAACCTTTAATTTATGCCAGGAGATGAAACACGGGACCTGTAGGATGCAATGTATCGACCAAATTTACATTCCACACCTGTCGATGGATTTATGTAGCAGAAAGAAAAATGTGCCATTAATTATTTTTACACAAGCTATTAGACTGTACAGCGCCTGCTCATGTGTAACAATATAACATCTCACTGTGAACTATTCATCACAAGTGGAAAATAACTGTTGAAATGGACTGAGGACATTTGAGTTAGGCAAAGAAAGGGGTGAGATGAGATCTCCAGCTCGAACACTGGCACATGTTTACCCTGATATCCGTTATACCCTGATAAGAACAAAACCTCAGTAGAGATGCATCAGTATTGTTCTGTTTCCTATGTAATCAATAAAACAGCATCAGTATTTAGAAAGAGCTTTAAGTCGTCCATTATATCCTCTTTTCTAGACTTCTTCACTTTGCAAACAGAAGTGAGCTCTGCATTACTCACCATTTACACTCTAGGCTCTGTTCCAGTATCCTTCACAGTCCAAGCTCATTGACCTGAATAGTGAGCTGAGTTCAGCCAATCAGCTTCGAGGGAAAATGCTTTACATACATACCTTATTATCAGTATAAAAAAGGGTCTGGGAATGTGTGTCACTGCTATTCTTAGAATAAAATGGATCTGCTTCAGATAGCTTAATATCACTGCAGCTACAAAGAAGCATGCAATTATTCTAACAGAACAGGCTTTAATAACTGATCAGGTTATCGATAACGCTGCTCAAAGTAACTACAGCAGTCACAGTGAAAGCTCACATTGAGGATGAGAGCTGATTTTAGTCATGAGGATGTTAAAAAGCATCTAAGTGCAGAACAAAAATAGAGTGTTTCTTTAAGGAGAGCAGCAGAAGTGACACAAAAAGACCTTTGTTTCCTGTAAAAAGCTGCAGGCAGCAAGCTGAGAGACAAGGGCCATGATCTGCCTGAGAATAACACAAGGAGTTCATCGCATGAGGTGCTGATCCAGAGAGGTCCCAGAGGAGGAGCAGTTCCCCTTAAACGCTCAACACAGCTGCTTCCTGGTAACATCTGTATTTGGAGAATTTGGCTTTAAAGGGCTCTCCGTGCACATATTGACCGTAATATGTTGCTATTTCTCTATTCTACTAAAAGGTTTGCAAATCATGGAAACTTCTAAAAATGATAAATGTTTGTTACATTTTTCACCTAAGTTTGTCACCATCGTTTTACCAGCACAATACATTCTGGGGCGATGATGTACATCGGTTTTAGTGGAGAGTAATAAACAAGGAGTCAAGAGCTCTGCAGCTAAATCTGTAAATTAATCAGAAGCAAATGTCATACATCTTAGCACTGGAGCTAACGTTTTATACATGCATATATATATATATATATATATATATATGCATGTATA
>NC_056511.1:23955195-23977321 GCF_014905685.2 Nematolebias whitei | reverse complement strand
GTCTACGTTATTTACCCAGAATACACTGCAGTGTAAATAAGATGTTGACATCTGTTTGTCATTCTTCTTTTAAAAATGATAAAAACTTACAGTATTTTTCTGTCTTGTTTTTATAGCTGAAGTACTGTTTTTCTAATAAGATCTATTGTTCCAACTAGTTGGAGCTCCCTTAGAAAAAAATAATGTAAAACAGATTGTAGATGTACATTAATGCAAACTACAATGGGGATTTGGCTAATAATCAGGTCTGGCTCTGTGTGTCTGTCTCTGGTGGTGTTTAGAGAAAACTGCTGTTTCCAGAGTTATTAAAGGAACAAATATTAGGTGAATGCTGCCTTTTGTTCAGAACTGCCCACATGATTTCTCTGTGATGCCTGTAAGGGATCATTTAATAACTGTGAGCACAACATGCTAATCTTTTGCACCACTCTCCCTGAGCTGCTTCAGACTACATTCTGAGTTTTGGTCCAGTTCTCTGTGAACCCCCCTCCTGTCCCAAATACTTCTGTATGTTCAACAAATTATAGCTGCAGAAATGCACTGAGGGCACACAGGTTTCCGATGGTCTGTTCTGAGTTTGCATTTGTTTGTGCCTCTGGAGAAGCAATGTGACTCTAGAACCTAATTTAGCACGCTTGCTTTTGTGTTTCCATGCCAACCTGACTGGGTCAGCCAATGAAAAGGTTCTGGAGGAGGAGATTTAAACACGAGTGCCTTAATGCCCTCACATAATACAGTCGCCACAGCCTGTTATACATGAAGCACTGCAAGATTTTATTACGGAGTAATTATAAATCATAATAAACTCCTTAAAAAGAGAGTTCAGATCTAGATAAAAGCAATCACATAAATATAAATGTAACACTAAAAATCATAGATTAAACTGGTACAAGTTATAAAAACGCAACACAATATTTTACATAAAACAACAGGACGTGCAGATTAAAAGCAAACTGAAATGAAACACGACTGAAGGTAGTGCAAGCTTTAGGGACGAAGGAGGAGATGAATCTACTGGAACGTAGATCACGGTTTCTGTTGGAGGTTTTAAGAATTGATCGAAGGCATGAAGGAGTTTTGCAGATAAAAGTTTTGTAAATGAACGGGTTCATCCACCTGCGAGAACGGAGCGGTGGTCATTGAACCTGTGAATACACAGAGAAGTGGTGAGAGTTAAGGCCTGAGATAAAACAGACTGCAGCGTGGTGCATGACATCCAGTTTGTTGAGAGATTTATTCTAAACAGACCTATAAGTGATGTCATCATAATTTAAGAGGGACAGAATTGTCATTTAGATAATTTTGAGCTTTGCAGAATAAGTGAAAGACGATTATGACAGTATGGAAAACGGAAAAATGTCAGAATGAACTGCCCAACCAGACACCTTTGAAGTAGAGTTTGTAGAAAGTTTGTAAGAATTTAATATTTAACTTGTTGTAAATAACTTTTTGAATAATCTAAGTTTGCAAAAATAAATTCCAGTTCTTAGTAGATCAACAAGATAACAGCCAGTCTGAGTGGGACCAGGACCAAAGGGGTCTGCTACCACTTTATAACGTCATCTTAAAGATTTAACAGCAGTTAATGCAAAAACCATTTTAAAAATCTTTTACATCCCCGTCAGTTTCTCTTAATTATTTATACTGAATTGAATTTGCAAATGCAAACAGATGTAGCATTTCCAAAAGGAATATTTTTTTTGCATTAATAACCATTTACTGTGAAGTTCAAAGGGATGGAAGAGTTTTTAAAGTAGCGTTTTATGAACTTTCACAACATTTTTAAGATTGGGGTTGTTTTAATACAGCAGCACTTTGGTCTTAGCCCCACACAGACTAGCCATTTACTCATCAATTCAATCCAAAAAGCTATCTGCAACAGGTAAGATATTAACGATTTGTAACCTTTTAGGGGGAATGTTGGAAGGTGGAAAGCTTCTCTTCAGTGCTACAACAAACAAAAGCGTTTGCATATTTGCTTTAGAAGAAAACCTTTTATCATTATCTTGTCAGTGCTCAAAACAGAACAAAAATAAATAAATCAGAGCATTTTACAACATTTATCATCAGAATTATTTATTCAAGTTAATTATAAAAACCTGAAATATAAAGTCAGCTGAAATCACAATATGTTTCTATAAAAAATATAAAACAACGGTTGTACTCAAAATGTTTGAATGTGGTCATTTGTTTTGTTTCAAGGCTTATAAAGTGTTTATAACAGCATGAAGATGAGAGTCATCCTGCAGCCAGATCTGTTAACCATCAGCAGACAACCAGTGGGAGGAACACGCTGCTCCACTCTCACTGTCAAATACTCACACTAAGGCTCAACAAACACACTGAAGACATATTTCATACATTCAAAACAAGATTCCTTCCAGAAACTTTAAAACTTGGTATGCATGTGCTGTAAGTTGCACACATTGAAAGTCAAAGCGTAACAAATGTGAAGGATAAAGGGGTTTATCTTTTTATATATAAATCAGTCAGAGCATTACGTCATTGTGGTGCAGCTGCTCTGCACTGAGGACCTCTGCTGGTGACACTCAAGTGTGAAGAACACGGGGATGACACAGAGCGTGCTGCATCGCTGCTGCACAACGTTTGCGTCACGTCAGGCCTGCAGCCTCCTCTGCACACACAGGGAGCTCTGAGGATGGCAGAAACAAAGTACCACTGGCTGTTTCCTGCCTTTATGAGGGTTCATCCAAAACATCTAATAGGCAACTGTTTTAATCTACGTAGTTTATCCTGATGCATGCTAAATAATCCAGGTAGATAAATCTAACAAGGTTGAGTCAGGTCCTCTGGATGGTTTCTTCTCGTTGAAATGGTTAGAGCAGTCGTCCTCCAATATGAGAGTTGGGGGTTCGTTTCGGTCCAAAATGCAGCAGCCTGGTTTTTGACCAGCACAAGCAAAAGGGAGCACATTACACCTGTTTTGGCCTCCCTACACTGGCTTCCGGTTCACCTTCGAATCAAATTCAAAATACTCTTGTATGTCTATAAATCACAAAACAGCTCTGCCCCCTCCTATCTTACTGATCTGCTCCAGCTGTATGTCCCACCACGTTCTCTCAGATCAGCAGACCAGTTGCTCCTAACAGTCCCAGGAACCCGCCTCAAGCGCAGAGGTGACAGGGCCTTCTCTGTAGCAGGCCCAAGACTTTGGAATGAGTTACCTCTGCTGGTTAGACAGGCCCCCTCCCTCACAGTTTTTAAATCTCGCTTAAAAACACCCTTCTATTCCCTGGCTTTCTGGACTGTGTGATCTGTGCTCAGTCTGTGTGCATCACACTGTGTTTGTCATGTTGCGGTTGTTGTTATTATCCATTACTGTTTTTGTCGGTTTCTACTTTTTGGTGTCCTGTTATGTAATCTGTTGCTATGTGCTTGTTCTGTTTGTCCCTGTACAGCACTTTGGTGTGCTTTGTCACTGTTTAAAGTGCTTTATAAATAAATTGGTATGGTATGGTATGGTATGGTTTCCACCAGCAATCGCATGTTGAAGTGTCCCTGGGCAAGACATTGAACCCCTCGTTGCCTCCGATGTGTGTCCCGTTGGTGTATGAATGTGATAAAGCACTGATTATTTGTACAGATCTAGTAGAGTGATGTATGAATGGATAAATGAGGGCACAGATTGTAGTGTAAAGCACTTTGAGTATCTTGATTAGATAGAAATGTGATATATAAGTACAGTCCATTTACCATTTGTTATTCACAGAAGGCTGAGTGATGCAATAACAGCATTGTAAGAGGGTGATGTTTGTGCTGCTGTTGTTCAGCGTATTGCTTTGCACTATTAAGTGTTTAGCATATTTCTTAGTTTATTGTATTTCTTGGTTTGTATCTAGATCCTTAGTACTGTGTCTTTTGTTGCTATTGTTGGATGTAACTGGGACTCTGTGTACACAATGTTGTTCCACCTCATGTGCCACATGTGATGCGAATAACAATAAAGAACCTTGAACTTGAACTTTATAGTTGAACACGGAGGCCTCTGTTCCTGTTTTAAGGTGGATGAATTATTTTCACAAAGATGGCCTCCTTTACTCTGCTCTCAAACCATCGTTCCTCTCCATCAAGCATGTGAACGTCTTTATCCCTGAAAGTGTGACCATTGGCCTGGAGATGAGTGTAGACCACAGTCTTGGCCTGATGATGTTGCTCTTCTGTTCTGGTCCATCCTTTTGGCTAGTGGCTGTTTAGTTTCCCCGATGTAAGACTGATCACAGCCCTCCTGACACTGAACAGCATACACAATATTACTCTGTTTGTGCTGGGGGACTGGATCTTTGGGATCAACCAATCTTTGCAGTAATGTATTTTGGGGTTTAAAAGCCACTGGGATGTTGTGTTTAGAAAATAAACGTCTCACTTTTTCTGATACTCCCACAACATACAAAATGACCACTGGTCTGAGTCAGACTGAAGAAGTTTTTTGTATAAAAGACAAAACGTTTCAACAAAGAAGAATCCATCTAGAGGACCTGACTCAACCTTGTTAGACTACCGGTACATAATCTTTTTTATTTACGTGTAAAGAAAGTTATCTGAATGATGGTGGACATTCAAGAGAAACATCAGCTTATGTTGGTGGTCTGAAAGCAGCATATAAAATGAGTTAAATGTAACACTGAGATCAGATTTTTAACAAAGGTGCATTATTACAACTACACATACAAAGAGGAATTACACAGCCTGACATTAAAAGGGAATACATTTTAGTCTGGAATATAAGTACCTTGGAGCAGGAAGGACACAGAACCTTGATTTGAATTGGTCTAAAAAGACAAATTCAGTTCTGTAAAAGTTGGGACAGATGCAGCTACACACCAAAATGGAAGTTGATACCTCACTTATTTTCCGAGGCATGCATGATGGAAGCCAACTTAGATTTTGACATAGCAATCCAATTTTCGGAAAATGAAAAGACAGGGGTAACAAGGCAAAAACTAAAATAGAAATAAAAACAAGAAAGATTTGGAAAAGAAGACCTAAAACTGTTGAACAGCTAGAATCCTGACTCAGACAAGAATGGGAGAACATTAACCTCCAAAGCCTCCAACAAGAGGTCTCCTCAGGTCCCAAACATTTACCAAGAAGAAGACAGGATGATTCAGTCATGAACATGGTCCTGTCTTGTTGTTTCTGAGATGTGCTGCTTCCATCAAGTTCAAACTGACCCAATATAAAAATATATTTTTAAAATTTAAACATCTCATACGTTTATTCTGTTCCATTGTGGAAAAAATAAGGGTTTATGAGATTTATGGATCATTGCATGATGTTTTTTTTTTACATTTTACAAATTGTCCCAACATTTTTGGAACCAGAATGATAATTCTTATTAGTTTAACTGCATGTTACCATGAGATGTTGTCGTGTTCAGCTGCAAACAGAATCAATCGTTAGTTTGACTCTGATTAGTGCCAATCAGATGGAAGTTCTCAAATAGTTGGTGTCAATGTTAATCTGAAAACCACAGAACCTGCTCTGTTACACCATGAAATGCATGTGCCCCTCGGCGCCGGTTACGATAACGTCCATCCAGATACGCATGGCCTCAGGAGCCGGAGCCACCATGTAGTACACCCGGTCGTGGGTCTTTACGCTGAAGGTCAGAGAAGGATTGGGGCTCTGTGGGTCATTTTGGAAAGATGTGATGTGGAGACGAGATAAAGAGAAGCAAGTGTTGGGAGAGAGAGAAGAACAGGTGAAATATTTAACATGGGCCATGCCAAACATGAGCAGAAAAGAAGCGCAGACCCACAAAAAAAGCCTCGCTCACTTTGTGCGCATTCTTCAGATGGTCGTAGTACACTTCCTCTATGGCTTGGAAGTAAATGACTCCTTTCATCTTGGTCTCATGTTTGTCTGTAGCAGAACAGAAACAGAACTGAGATCAAAGCTCGTTCTCGCCCACGTATCCCGACCCAGCTTCAAAGTGACATCGCAGGTGCAGCAGCGCCGCAGCAGCTGGAACTCGACTGACGGAGGGGCAAACCTGCGTAATACGTCAGTGTCCTGCGGTTCTGGTCAAAGACAAACCAACGTTTTTTCCACGTCTTGATCTTCCCTCCCATTTTGACCAGGAACCCTCGGCAGGTTTTATCGGTGATGGCCAGATGAAAGCAGGCGTCCGGGCTGTGTCCAGCTGCCTCGATGTGGCCGTGGAGGTCGAAGTCGTCTTTTCTTACAGGAAGGTAGCGACTCAGCAGCCGGGACTGTGAAAAAAAGCAGAGGGAAGTGATGAAAGTTGGAAAAAGGTTGACTGATTTGTTTATTTTTTGGCGGCTGTGGCTGAGTGGTTAGAGCAGTCATCCTCCATTGCAAGAGTTTGAGGTTCGATTCCACTAGCAGTCACATGTTGAAGTGTCCCTGGGGAAGACACACTGAACCCCTCATTACCTCTGATGTGTTTCCCATCAGTGTCTGAATGTGATAACACTGATTATTCTTAAAAAAAAAAAAAAAAAAAAGATTTATTGGGCAGCATGGTGGTGCAACTGGTAGAGCTGTTGCCTCTCAGCAAGCAGGTCCCCTGTTCAAATCCTGGTCTGGGGACCTTTCTGGGTGGAGTTTGTATGTTCTCTCCGTGCATGCGTGGGTTTTCTCCGGGTACTCCAGTTTCCTCCCACAGACCAAAAACATGCATGTTAGGCTGATTGGTAACTCTAAATTGTCTCTAGGTATGAGTGAGAGAGTGAATGGTTGTTTGTCTCCATGTGTCCCTGTGATGGACTGGAGACCTGTCCAGGGTGTCCCCCGCCCCTCGCACAGTGACTGCTGGACATGGGCACCTGAGACCCCCGTGACCCAAAATGGAAGAAGCGAGTAAAAGATAATTAATGGATTTATTTATTGACAACGCATCAAAGTACATTTGCCATTTTTATACAATGTATAAAATGAAGGAGTAGTGGCACAGAGGTTAGAGAAGGTGGGCCTGTGATCGGAAGATCGCAGATTCAAGCCCCGGTATCGACAACATCAAAAATGTGGGTGGGGTAGGTGAAGCACCCACATCTGCCCCCACACTCATTTGCCCCACTCTGGGCCCTTGAGCACGGCCCTTAACCCCCACCATCTGCTCCTCCGGGCGTCCTAGATGCAGCTCTCTGCTCCACACAGAGGGCTGTGGTAGCTCGGTGTCTGCGGTTGCATCAGGAAGGGCAAGTCTTCGTATGACTTAGTTCGCTGTGGCGACCCCTAACGCAGGGAGCAGCCGAAAGAAGAAGAAATACAATGAATAAAATACAATAAAAAAAAATAAAAAAAAAAAAGAAAACTTTACAATACCTAGATCTTTGGGCTATCTATCTATCTATCTATCTATCTATATGAAAAAAGAGGAAGCGAAAAGGAGAATCCAACCTGTTGAGAAGTTGAAGAGTATGCATTTAAGAGGGTTAATTGAGGGAAGAGCAGGAAAGAGCTCCATGTTCTTTCAAAAATAGCAGGTTTTCTCCTTACATTGATTATGCACTGATTATTATTTGTAGAGATCTAGTAGAGTGCTGTATGAATGGGTAAATGAGGACACAGGTTGTAGTGTAAAGCGCTTTGAGTATCTTGATCAGATAGACAGGTGCTATGTACAGTCCATTTACCATTTTTTTAATTACCTGTGATCTCTGTTTCTCCCTGAGCTTCACCTCCCTTTCCACAAGTCTCTGCCTCCTGCTCGTCTCCTCCTGAAGGCGCTTCTCCAGCTCCTCTCTCCTCCTCCGCTCCTCCTCCAGAGCCTGCCGACGCATCTCCATCTCCCGCTCCTGCGCAGACCGACCGCTGCGTTAATGAACGGCATCCGTTATCAAAACCAAACGTGTTGTCCTGGTTCAGCTCGGCTCGTTTACCCGATGCTCCAGGAGTCTCTGCTTCTCAGCCTGGGCCTCTCGGAGCAAACGCTCCATCTCCTCAATCTTTGCCATGTTTGAAGTGCTGGCGCTGATGATGAACAAGAGAACACAAGAGCAGGATGTTTTTTTTAATGAGGACCGAATACACTTGTCCGTGGATCATGGGTAATGAAGAACTAGAAAGATCTTTTGGCTGCTCCCTTCTGCAGGAGCTGCCACAGCGAGTGATGACTCCAGGCTACTACACCACAATTTAGGTCAATTTCCATGAATCCATCACATCCATTGATTACTTTTTAAGAGTTTCATTAAAATTTGCCCAATGATTTATGATACATTTCGCTAACATGATAAACACAAACACATAGGTAAGAGCAAAAACACCACATCCTTTTTGCCTTTGGTGCTGGACAATAACGGACTTTTTGAAGAGTGCCGTGTAGCTTTTAAACTTCTCTTCATGGCCGTTACAGTCCATCTCCTCCTGACTCATCTGAAGGACTTTCTATCTGCGTCTGGTCCTGGTCTAACCTGGAGATGTTGTCCGGGGAGCAGGCGGAGAAGCTGGTCTCCAAGCTGTCGGAGCTCTCCATGCTGACGGTGTCCGACGTCAGGCTGCTGTCAGGGAACGAGAAGGAGTCCAGGAACACGTTGGGTTCTGAGGCCATCCTGCTGGCGAATTCACCTTGTCTCTGCCTGTCTTCAGTCAGATGTGTGTGGCTGTTGGCTGCTAACAGAAGAAAACACCAGCAACAAGCTGGAAGTTACACCATAGTTACTGCCTCTCTTCTTAATTATTGCATCAGCACAAAGTCCAAGTCTGATCTAGTCCCACAACTCCAGGATCAAGGACTGACCAACAAACTACAACAAATACCCAGATTGAACTGGAACCATGTCACCTCCTGTGAAAATGCAGTGTGAACACTTATTACTGAATGATTTTAGTTGAAAGCTGCTGAAGAAGCTGAAAAGGTGTCATCGCTAAACTGTTTATGAGAGATGAATTTGAACAGCTGACATTTGCTGAAAGAAGGAAAATGAAAGCAGAAAGCAGAAGAGAAACTGCTGAAATGTGTAGAAAAAGCTGGAAAGAGCAAAAATGTAGCAGAATCTGTAAGGGGTCTGTAGGGATTAGCACAAAACCTGACTCAGAAATATATTGAAAAATGTTTATTTTTCAAAGGCGGCGTCTGGTGGATTCGGGCCTCGGTTCTGGTCCAATCTATAAAGACAGACAGGTTAGTGACTGCGAAGAGATTCTGAGGGCTGAGAGAGGAGGTGTGCACGTCACCAACCTTCTGGGGCAGGAGTTGGGCTGAGGCAGGAAACAATCCAGGGACGAAGCAGGGGTCGAGATCCAGGACCAGTGTGAGCAGGCAAAAAGATCCAAAAAGGAGAATCCGTGGTCGTTGTCGAAGAGGGGAGCAAGGTCGTACCGTGTAAGTTGCAGGCGTGGTATCCAGACAAGGGCAAGACAAGGCGAGGAGTCGAGAACAAAACTGTGGTCATGAACAAAGAAACTATGGACGAGGACTGCTGGATAATTTACTTGCTGTGAGGCTTTCAATAATCTGGCACCTTGCTTCTTCTTCTTCATGGGATTTTTTGGCGGTTGGCAAACAACGGAAGGTGTGCATTACCGCCACCTACTGGTATGGAATGTGGATCAAAATGGCTATATCTGTATGTTTATATTCTCTTATCTAATTTTGTGTTTTTGAAAAAATGTATAATGATTTGAATACTTTTACTTCTTATTTCCTTTTGCAATATATTTATTATACTAAATGTTTCTTTGATTTTTCCTAATTGTTCTATCATACGCCTTCTGTGATGTTCATATTTCTGACAGACCAAAATGACATGTTCTATTGTTTCCTCCTGTCCACAGTGCTCACATTGTCCTGTATCATGTTTCTGAATCTTGTGTAGTGTGCTGTTAAGTCCTGTATGTCCAAATCTTACTCTGGATATTAGTCTTTCTTCTCTTCTGTTCCTCCCTCCTGTTCTCATTTCTCCCACTTGTCTCTGAATTCTGTAGTACCATCTTCCTTTGTGCTCTTCTTCCCACTGCTTTTGCCATTTTTCCTTTAGTTTTTGTTTCACTATGGTTCTTACTTCTGATTTACTGATGGATATTGTAAAATTGATTTGATCTTTTGTTGCTGCTTTTGCTGCCCTGTCCGCTGCTTCATTCCCTCTGACCCCTAGATGTGCTGGTGTCCATAAAAATATCACTGTCAGTCCCATCATTTGTATTCTGAATAATGTTTGTTGTAGTTCTAGTAAAATGTCCGGTCGGCTATCTGAATGACTATTTTGCAAACTGATAAGTGTTGAGCTCGAGTCTGAACAGATGATTGTTTTTAACGGTCTTGTGTCTTCTACCCACTGCACTGCCAACAGTACTGCCAACATCTCCCCTGTGTACACGGATACTTCATTTGTGATTCTTTTCCTTACTTCTATGTTGAATTCTGGTATTACATATGATACTCCTACTTTCTCTGATGTTTTTGATGCATCTGTATAAATCTGTATATAGTTATAGTAGTTATTGATATGGTCCTGTACTGTATATGAGTTAAAAATAAATTTTCTGTCTTTTTTCTTGTCCATGAGTGTCAAGTCAACTGTTGCATTTGGAAGAAGCCATGGTGGTATTGTTGGTACTGGTACTACTGGGCTGATGTCTAAGTTGTCTATTTGCATTTCTTTTGTTTTCTGGTCTATTGTCCATCCAAAACTTCTTGTCTCTTTCTTCTCCGTCTCCCAGCATGGTTTTAAAATATCTAGTGTTGGGTGTTCCGGGTTATTTCCTTTAAGATTGATCCAGTATTTTATTGCTAATTGTTCTCGTCTTATTGCTAATGGCATTTCTCCCATTTCTACTCCAAGTGCTGCTGCTGGGGTGGTTTTGAATGCTCCTGTGCACAGTCTTAATGCTTGGTATTGTATTTTGTCCAGTTTCTCCAAATGTGTTTTTGCTGCTGATCCATAAATTACACAACCATAATCTATATTTGATCTGATAAGTCCCGTATATATTTGTTTTAATGCCGTTCTATCTGCACCCCATTCATTCCCAGCTAAACATCTCATAATGTTTATGATTTTTTTACATTTATCAATAATCTTTTGTATATGTACATTCCATAAGATTTTCTCATCAAACCATATACCCAAATATTTTATCCACTTAACTTGTTCTAGTTCTTGATTATATAATTTCAATTTAATCTCTTTGTTGACTCTTTTCTGTGTAAATATCATTACTTTTGTTTTATCTAATGAAAATTTGAATCCCCAATCATTTGCCCATTTCTCATATTTTAATATAGCCTCTTGTATTTTCTTCACAGTGAATTTTATATTTTTTCCTCTTTTCCAAATGGTTCCATCATCTGCAAATAATGAACATCCCATCCCCTCCTCAATCTCTGTAAAAACATCATTTATCATTATAGAAAATAGTAATGGACTTATAATACTTCCCTGTGGTGTTCCATTTTCCACAAAGTATTTCTTTGAATATTCTTGTTGTATTCTTACTTGTATCGATCTTTTTGTTAAAAAGTTTTGTATCCATCTGAACATTCTTCCATTAATTCCTAGTTTGTACATTTTAATTAATAATCCTTCAGCCCATAACATATCGTATGCCTTTTCTATGACGAAGAATACAGCAACCACACTTTCTTTATTTATCTGTGCTCTCCTGATCTCGTGTTCTAATTGTAATGTTGCATCATTAGTGCTCCTTCCTTTTCTAAAACCACTTTGATATTTAGATATGTATCCCTTACTGTTCATATAATATGTTAGTCTATCATTGATCATTTTTTCCATTATTTTACATATATTTGATGTTAATGCTATTGGTCTGTAATTTTCTGGCTTTGTATGATCCTTTCCTGGTTTTGCTATTGGTATGATGACTGATTCTTTCCAGCTTTGTGGTAGCTCCCCCTCTTCCCAGACTTTGTTGTATAGTTCTAAAATGGTTTCTTTGGATTTTTCACTAAGTTGGTCTATCATGGTGTACCATATCTGATCTTTTCCAGGTGCTGTTTGTTTTGTTTTCCTGAGTGCTCGATTTAGTTCTGCTTTTTGAAAAGGTTCGTTCAATAAATTTTCAGTTTCTTCCATATTTTTCATTAAATCTTTGTATATTAACTTTGTAGTTTCCCTCCCTCTCTTTCCTTCATTACTAATATTATTGGAACTATGAATTTTACTAAATGTTGTTGCTATTATTTCAGCTTTTTCTTTATCATTTACTACTGCAGTGCCATCTACATTTAATACTGGATATCCATATTCTTTTTTGATGCCATTCATTCTTTTTATCATTTTCCAGATTTTTTCAATTTTTGTTTCTTTTCCAATAGTATTACAAAAGTTTCTCCAATATTCCCTTTTTGCATTCTTGATGATTTTTCTTACCATTGCTTGTTTTCTTTTATATTCGATGAAGTTCTGATAACTAGGATTTCTTTTTAGTGCTTTAAATGCTTTATTTCTTGTCTTTATGGCTTTGTTACATTCATTTGTCCACCAAGGTACTATCTTCTTTTTGCTCGTTCTTCCAGCTTTTTTTATTGAATGTTCTGTAGCTTCCTGTATAATCTTGCATATACAAACATTAACCTTATTACTGTCTGTTGACAGATCAATTTTCTGTAACTCTCTTATCAGTAATATATTTGAATTTGTTCCAGTCTGCTTTATTAAATAGCAACTTTCTATTTCCTTCTACTGTGTTCTGCTCTGGTTTTATGCCTATTGTAATTTTTATAGGATAATGATCACTACCCATTACCGTGCTTTTATCAACATCCCACATACAAACTCCAGCTAATGAATTAGAGACAAATGTAAGATCAATTGCTGACTCCGCTCCTGTTCTAACATTTATTCTTGTTCCCCTCCCATCATTAATACATACAAGGTTTTTAGTGTCCATCACTTCTTCCATTATTTGTCCATTTCTATCATTACTTTCCCCACAAAAAGTACTATGTGCATTAAAGTCCCCACACCACAACACTTTCCCATCCACATATTTCAACACATCCTCCATCACTTCAAGTGACAGTGCTCTGCATGGGTTATAGAAATTTATTATCTTATACTTTCCTTCTTCTCCCCATATTTCCACTATTACATATTCTAATTCTATTCCTATTTTTTAATATCTGATATTGAATTCCTTGTTTTATGAATGTTCCACATCCTCCTCCATTTCCTTCCTTTCTATCTCTTCTTATGCTATTATATCCTTTGATAACAAATTCCAAATTTGATTTTAAC
Organism: Nematolebias whitei; assembly: GCF_014905685.2. Classification (NCBI taxonomy): domain Eukaryota; kingdom Metazoa; phylum Chordata; class Actinopteri; order Cyprinodontiformes; family Rivulidae; genus Nematolebias; species Nematolebias whitei. The sequence continues at coordinate 23,964,137 of NC_056511.1, read as the reverse complement.
CACGTCTCTTGTATGCATATGTAGTGAACTAAGCCTCAGGTCAAGTCCTGACCCTGAGGGCCTTCCTGGAACAGGAACTGTTATTTCATTGATTTGTATCCAGAAATACAAATTAAGCTCATCCAGAGACTTTCTAATTGTATCCTGCACTGATCAATTGAAAGAACACTCTCTTTTTGATTATCATTACTATTTTACAAATGTCTTGATAATCAAAAGTGTGTTTAGTTCAAACCATTTTAAATATTGAAGTGAACTACTCATTTTAAATCAACTGTGAAACAGTATAAATGATTTTTAATCCTCATTCAAAGTAGAAATCAAGCTAATGTTTGTCACAAGAGTAATTATGCATTTTTGATCTTCTGTCTGAAATGAGCAAGTCGTGATGTGGGTCAGAAGTCAAGTTTCGGTCAAAAACATGTTTATCGGAACGAAATGTCATGTTTAACTTTTTCAGATAGATAGAAGGAGACTGGCTCCTAAAAGTCTCTCATTTCGCCATAACATTTCTCTGTCTGTTCTTAAAACATCCCACTGTTTTTCTGACTTGTAATAACCCTCTTACGTCACTAAGACCACACCCCTGTTGGTTCTTTCAACCAATCAGGAAGTTCTCAGAGGAACCGGAAGTGACCTCTTTAAAAGGGTCAACACTTCCTAGTTCCAAGTAGAACAAGAGTTCCAAGCTGAACAACGTTCCAGAGAGAACCAGAGTTCCAGGGAGAACCTCGAACGAGAAGTTCAGAAGAACAGAAGTTCGAGCAGTTTCTAATGGAATGACCAGAGTCCGTCGATGCCACGACGTCTCGCTGTGGCTACTCGACGAACGCTCTGAACAATGAAGAAGTCTGTTCTGTGATGATCTCATGACTCCTGAGGACACAGCTGTTCTTACGGAGACGCTGAAAGGTGGCTTGAAGTGGAACTTTACGCCGGAACTGAAATATCTTCAGAAAGGTAAAAGAGTCGATCTTCAACTACCGTGGATTAAGCTGCGCTTCAAGGGAGCGTGTCGTTCTGGTCTACAGACCTACATCTTCATCCATCTTTTCCTCTCCATTTAAACTTCATTTTCCCATCTTTAAAACTCTTCTATCTGCCAGTAATTAATCCAGATATTTTCAGAAATGTCTGTTGTATTTCAGTTACATACTGGTGGCCTCGTACGGTTTCATGAAATGGACTGTGCTACTCTGTAACAATTGAATTTATCATGTTGGCATATCTGATCTTAACTGAAATTAGCTTAAAAGTGCAGATTTCTGTTCGACTGTGAAACGCAGCGTTTTGCAGCTGTGGTATTCAGAGAAAATACAGTGATATGTTTCAGTTGTAGTGTTAAGAGAGCTGAAGTTAAGTCAATGTGTTCATTTTAAAAGCTGAAATTTGTACATCTGTTATGTGACAGAGCTGATAAGCTGTGAGAAACGTTGATTCTGTTTAAACAGACAGGGGGTTCGGCTCAGACCCGGTTCACTCGCTCGGTTCTGATAAGTTCGAACGAGTTGTTTTAAATGGATGGAGAGATGTTTTAAAAAGCTGAGCGCCGTCTCAGAACACAGTTAAGAGTTTGTTCGTCACATTTGGAGCAGAAAATAGTGCATTTTGACAGTTAATGGACGAAAGTTGACCGGAATGTTCAGGCAAATGCTAACAAAGATAGCTGAAATCACGAAGCGTGATTGGTCGAAAACCGCTGTTTGAAACGCTCTGATTCGCTGGAGAGACGAGTGACGTGTCTGTCGTCACTTCCTCTGATGTCAGGTTATAAAACCCACCCCCGTTGCTGCTCTGATCATTGGTTGATTCAGTCACGTGACCCCGGAAATGAGTCTCGGTTCAACCGAAGCCTCCACTGTATTTAAAATCGCTAAATGGAGCTGCCATTGTTCCCACAAAACTCATGTGTTCATGCAGATAGACGTGCTTTTTAAAGCGACGCCACGTTTAGGCTTTAAATCCGTTCAGAAAATGTTGATTTGACCGAGTTTCGCCGATGCTAATTAAGCTAACGGCTAACAACCGGATGTCAACAGAACGCTCCACAGGAAGTTGTCATAGACTCCTGCTGGTATAAATAAGCTTACACCGCCACCTGCTGTTGAAAGAGGAGTATAACAGTTTTCCTGAAGGGGAGACTGATAATTCCTCATTTGTTTTTTCTTTTTCTTTTTCATCCAACCTGGTTTAATGAGTAACTGTTAAATAGCGAATTCTGGTAAATGAAACTGCTTAAAAAGCGTTTAAAAAACTAAAGTTGCCGTGAGACTTTTAGAAAAATTGCAGGTTTGTTTAATTTTAAGTGCTTTAGAGTAAATGTACACTGAGAAGCCTGGTTCTTGTATCTGTTTGATTTAAGCACATTAAGTAACACTGTCAGAAAGAGGCATTTACTTAAAAATATTCATGCATTGGGGTAAAACCTACGAATAGGTGCCCATTCATTTGAAGAAGTGGCTTACACAGTACTGTTGAGTGAACCCAGAGCTAAAAAGTGTGTGAAACTCACATGACACTTGAATACAAATATTTACCTGTTAAAATAATCTGAAGTTGGCAACTGTTTAACCAGATAAGTGCTGAACAGTGAATAACCATGGCAGGTGTGAGAGAAAAGGATTTTGATCCTTGTGAGATGAAGGACTGGTTAGAGGGAGCGTTGACGCTGCTCACAGAATCCTTACATCCATATGGTGAACAGGTGGACAGCATGAACTCAAAAGAGTTATTGGACGAGCTGAAGGTGGTTGCAGAGAGTGTGACCTCTACAGACAGAACAAAGTCAAGCTATGACAAGCTGGCTAAATTGGCGCTCTTATTGAAAGCATCATTCTATGCAGTGGTAGACAAGGCTGATGACCTTGCAATAAGGTTAAACAGCGACAGAGAGGAGTATCTCAAATTCATGGCACAGTCTAAACTTGATGAAGAGACCAGTGCACATGAGTTAAAACGTGAGAGGGAGCTCTCACAAAATCAGCTGTCATTACAAGCTCACTCATATGAGGAGAAGATTAGGGATAGAGAGTTTCAGTACCAAGCACTGTGTTCAGACAACGATATGCTACGACAACGGTTGCAGCTCACATCAGAAGCTCTGAACGAATGCAGATTGGAAAAGGAGGCGTTAGTCCAACAAGGCATGCGTTTACAAAGTGAATGTCAAACATCACAGGAACGCTTAAAAGCCTGTGAGGAGAAACTAGCCGCAGCAACAAATAAGATTTCTGACGTGGGGCGAGCTTGTCTAGAACTCAAAGATGACCAAGGTCAGAGTCCAGGTCACCCGCCATCACCTCAGAAGGATTTTGGTGCACCTCCTGCTCTTAATCCCATTCTGCCACCTCCACATGTGTCTAGAGACACACCTCCACGTGACATTTTGGTTCCTACGAGACCGATAATACAGCATTTGCTCTCAATTTCGGATTTGCAAAAAATCTCAAAATATGTACAACGCTTTGTACCTGGCCCAATGGGTTCAACTGGTACTAAAGTGTATCTAAATGACCTTGATTTCAGACTGAGTGGTTATCCTAATGCTACAGTTGAGGATAAAATCAGTCTGATAAGGCTCACTTCGGACAGAGAGGTGTTCACCTTCATCGAGCGTCAACCTGATGCCACGAGAAGGGATTACAACCTTCTGTGTGAAGCTTTGATCAGGGAATACGACCCCTGCACGGGACCTGCTGGTTTCCCGGCTGCAGACAAAGTCACGCAAGGGAAGCATGAACATCCAAAGGTTTATTACAAAAGAATCTTCCAAGCTTATTTTGGTTACAGGAATGAAACCGGAATGGAGGAAGAAGAAGGTTTTAAATTTGTTTTCAGCAAAAATCTCCACACTGACATTAAGACGTCAGTACAGATGATGGCTAATTTCAGATAAAAATCCATCAATGAGATTAAACAGTGTGCTGTGAATGTGTTTGAGGCATGTTCTCATGCTAAGACGCCCATAGAGGTGTTTCTTGGTGTAAAGGTTAAACCCCATTCGCTAGAACTGGAAGGACGGCGTGCATCGCCGCCTCCTCCTAAGAAAGGCGAGAAAAAGCAGTCTTTTCAAACTAACAAACCGCGTCATGAAGGTGCACGCTGGGACAAAAAGGCTCCTCTTTCAGAGGATGAACGTGATTATCGTAAATGGGGTGTGCGTAGGACGTAAAGATATGGGAACCAAGGTGACCCATATTATCAGGGGAATTCCGAAAAGGAACCCCCAAAAGACATACATAACCATCCCCCACCTCGGACGAAACGACCCGAGGCGAAAAAATCACAAAGGTTCCAGAAATAAGGCCCTACACCTCTGAGCTCGGAAGAGACAGAGAAACTACGCAGGTTGTTAGAAACTTTGAAACACACTGACACGGGAAACCAACCTGGAGCACTATGCAGTGATGTAATCACTATTACATCTGAGGGCGCGAATGACAACATCACAGATGTCGGTGGAACACACCAAGACATTGTTGTTGTTGCCTCCAACAACCCCTCATCGGAAGAAGGGGGGGTAAACTCACACACAAACGATGACGAGTCATCGCAAGCTGAACACTCAAAAACAGCTACTGCTGTGCTGACGGTTCAGACAAACCAAGATTACACAGACAAGGCTGTACGTGTGAAGAAACGTCAGAAAAAACCTAAGAGGTTTCTGTGTAACTTTATCAGAAGGGGGGTCGCCAAGAAGGCGTACCTGTCAGTAACACTCGAAGGAGTCCTCACACACGAAGCACTTCTGGACGGTGGGGCAGACATAACAATTATGTCAGCTAAACTGTTCGAGGAGCTGAGGACAGCCGCTGCCGGTGTTAACAGGATAATACCTCTTACAGAATGTGCTATAGAAATGCAGGGTCTCTCAGAGAAGAGGACAACCCTGACAGCTATAGCAATGGTTCACATGCAGATTGGCAGAATGACACTATACCACCCGGTACACGTGTCTCGTGTTGACTCATTCCCATTTTTGGTTGGCCAGGATTTTATAAATTGCTTCGACGCTATTATAGATTATGGTGATCAAACGATGTGGGCCAAGGTGAGCAAACCACTGCCAATACAAATGCCTCCGGAGTGTAACACAGACTGCCTAACAGCAGGTACCGCGGAAGGCGCAAAGGACTCCTCACCCGAGGACACGAGCCCGGTGAGTATTCCTCTGACATCATGTGAAACCAAAGAGACCCACCCGGTGGTCCAAACTCTGACCCAACAAGACAGCCTCCTCTGTGAGCTGGAGCAGTCAGAGTCCACCAAACACTACCTACCACTGGTAGTTAAAGGTGTAGAGATCCAAGGATCCCACACCAACGATGCTGTTCTGTCTCTGTGGACAGATAAATCAGCAATTAACCGAGCTTTCTATGAAACCTTGGTTCACAAACACGTGGGTCTAGAACTAATTAAAAAAGCTTTCCGCTTTCCATTAGTTCCCAATAGTTCACAGGTAATGACCGCTGATGGAGTCATTAATCTAAAACTGAACTGGAACCAACGAGAACTGGTTCACTCGTTTCTCGTGATCCAAAACTTACCACATGCAACCTACATAGGCTCTGACATTTTGGTAAGGTTGGGTGTCCATGTGGACACCATCAACAAGGTGCTGTGGTCCCTAAAACCAGCCACAAAGGATCCTCCTGTGCTAGACACAGCAAACCTGAAGGCTGGGCAGACCATTCCAGAGGCCTGCCAGGTTGCTAGCAACCAAACTACCACAGTACCACCTCAGGTGATTAACCTAATGGTGCGAATCCACATCATAGCTGGACAAGCTATTAGCCATAAACAGGCATATTTTCAACCTTCTCCTGTGTTTTTCAACTTGGGACTGTCCGTGGAAGCCACGAACCAAGTGAGCCTTGACTCCAGGACCACATCTGTTGCTGTGTGTAACACAGGCACGGATGAGGTGATGATCCCAAAAAACACTATGCTAGGATGGTTGATTTCCACTGATTTTCAAGATTTTGAACTAGGCATTCCATTTCTGGGAGGACTCCCAGATAACCTGGTACCGAGTCAAGAAACTGGGCCAGTATGGTTCACAAAACCAACACAGGCCATAGCTCTTTTCTCAACCGATGACGTCGACCAAGGACCTCAAACCTATGGTGTCTTACCCATAGACAGGTCCGACGACTCAGAAAGGGATTCGTTGGAGCTCCCCAAAGAGCAAGAACCCTTATCAGTCTCATCACAGATTGAACAGGTGGTCGCCCAAGCCGACGCTCTGACATCTGATGAAGAAAGGGACAAACTTCGCCAAGTTCTTTTAAAATATGAAAAGTCATTTTCAACTGACCCAGACATCATCCAACTTTAGAAGTTGGATCCTGCAATTAACTCGATGATACTATATCTGACTAACCCAGACAAATACACTCCATCGAAAGGCGAACTGGATTCCAATCCAGACCTTAAAGTCCTCTTTCAGCTGCGCAAACAGTTAAAACTACTCAAGGACAGCCTAACTTTAGCTCATGGAGCGACGTCCTCACCCGTGTTCGCGGTCCCCCATGACCGAAGGGGGGTGACGCCAGTTAGGGTAATGTTACCAGACGCGATAACGTGATCAAATCTGACATTCAGGGTGAGTGACGCACCGAAACGTCGTTTTCTAGTTGCTTAATCACTACTTTTGTCAATGTTGAAATGTTGTTTTACTGGTTGCTTAGTCACTGTTTTTGTCGATGTTGAGACATCGTTTAATTGTTTTTTGGTATTGTTTCTGAACACCCCAAGCAAGAATGAGTTTTGTGTGTAGTTAAGTTAGAGACTAAGAGGCCTTTAACTATGCCAACATGTAGTTCACTCGTTAAACCTAATCTTTGCGGAGTCAATGTAGATTAATGCTACCTTAAGTACCATAATCTACATTGGTCTCACAACGCTTAAGCCGAACCTACTCGAACAATTCTATTCGGGGGGATAGCTAATTCTTTTTGATGAGTCTCGCCATAGACTCCAAAAACATTTATGGGGAAACCAAACACCCAATCTCAAGTCATTCGTCTAAAAGACAACAGACAATTGAACCAAACTATATTTTGCCATGTAAAGCTAACTTAAACCGAGTTAGGAATGGAAAAATAGTTTGGAATGCCCTTCTATAGGTATAAATCCCTATATGAAAATTTTTCAGCATGTTCCACCCCTTAACTGGTAGCTGTAGCTGTTCCCAATCATAATAGCTTACACACCAGGTGCATATAGGTTAAGGCCTTATGTAAAATTCCCTTCATAAGCCCACCTTAAACTACATAATTGCATGACACATTGAACCAGAACGGCATTGACTAGACGTCACCCAGAGACGACCTTCGCTGGAGGAGACCTGCAATCCTGACGTTGGTCTCCACTCTTCATCCAGTGGCCGCATCTTCAGTTCAATCCAAGGGAACCCCTCTGTATGATGATCAATCAACACCTCCATTCGTTGTGGATTTATCGTTGTGGATTATATGACTTTTTCAAATGGATTACAGACTTTGTTTCCAAGGGGTTAAAGCATTGCTACAATGGAATTACCAACAACATTATGGAATTACCATCAACACAATGGAATTACCAAAAACGTTGTGGGATTACCTCCTTTGACTTTTGTTTTCCCTTGCTGGATTACATCAAGCTCAAGGACATTCGAAGGCGTAAGTTCATGTTGGAATTCATCCCCATGGACAAGCGATGATTTCCAAAGGGGGGACTGTAGTGAACTAAGCCTCAGGTCAAGTCCTGACCCCGAGGGCCTTCCTGGAAAAGGAACAGTTATTTCATTGATTTGAGTCCAGAAATACAAATTAAGCTCATCCAGAGACTTTCTAAGTGTGTCCTGCTCCGATCAATTGAAAGAACACTCTCTTTTTTATTATCATTACTATTTTACAAATGTCTTGATAATCAAAAGTGTGTTTAGTTCAAACCATTTTAAATGTTGAAGTGAACTACTCATTTTAAATCAACTGTGAAACAGTATAAATGATTTTTAATCCTTATTCAAAGTAGAAATCAAGCTAATGTTTTAATGCATTTTTGATCTTCTGTCTGAAATGAGCAAGTCGTGATGTGGGTCAGAAGTCAAGTTTCGGTCAAAAACATGTTTATCGGAACGAAATGTCATGTTTAACTTTTTCAGATAGATAGAAGGAGACTGGCTCCTAAAAGTCTCTCATTTCGCCATAACATTTTTCTGTCTGTTCTTAAACATCTACGCTTTCTCCTTGACTTTTAATGACCCTCTTACGTCACTAAGACCACACCCCTGTTGGTTCTTTCAACCAATCAGGAGAGAAGGGGGTCTCTGCAGACCAAAAGTGGGCGTTTCTGGCAAATAGGCGTTTATGGACGGCGAACACTGATTGGCTAACAGTATTTAATAGGCGTTTGTCGGCGGCGAACACTGATTGGCTATGGGTAACCCTCAAAGTCACGAGGATTATTGATGAGGTAACGTTTCTTTGCGATGTTTGACAAAGAAGTATGATTTATTGTACTTATAAAGTATGTTATGTTTTCACTTATGCATTTTATTGAAGTACGTTTATTGTAGGTCACGATAGTTTCGACCGTTCTCTCGTTGTTGTAACGCACTGAGGTAAAGTGAACCTCCACAGCAGCCCTCACTGTGCACGTTTACAACAACTGGGTGTTGCTTTTCAAAATAAAAGCTGAAATAAATGTTCTTAATACTTGAAAAATAAATATTTAAAAGCTGTGTATAACTGAAAAATATGAAAAACAAATAAATAAAAGTTGTTATTAGCTGAAAAACAAACAAATAAAAGCTGTTAATTATATTTATGTCTTTCTGCCATGTCAGGGACCACTCTCACTTCAGGTTGACTCTAGAAAACCCCAAGATGTTGCTCAACAATGTTGACCAATATCTGATGTTGACTTTCAAAATAAATCACCTCCAAAGTTTAACATAG
>NC_056511.1:23925417-23940195 GCF_014905685.2 Nematolebias whitei | reverse complement strand
TTTCCACCTCCCCGGACCTGTGCCCACTCTCATATGTAGCATGTAGATATTTAGGGTTCGGGGCGGAGATGAGGGGTGAACGGGCACCGCCCGCTCTCTGGGCAAGAGGTGGGTCTGTGCCGATCGCCACCTCATCCCCCCATTTTAAACGCACTGTATAACAACATGCATCAACACCATATTCGAGTGGGAGGAGGAGGAAGTGTGTCTGTTCATAATTTATTTATGCATATATAGATTATTTTTATTTATTTTATTTATTTAGTTTTTTTTTTTTTTTTTTTCACAAACACCTCCTTTCTCCGTGTGACACTAGGGGTCTGGGATGGAGGGGGAGGGGGGCGCATTGTTGGGGTCTGGGCTGTGGGTGGGCTTTGGGCCTTGGGGGCGGTCAGTGATGGGGCCGGTGCTTCGGTTCCTCCTGGGCTGTTCCGATTCTTTTAATCTAGGTTCCTGGTTGCGATGGCCGGCACTTTGACCGGGGTGGCTGCCGGCTTTCGGCGGGGGGTCGGCTATGGTAGTGAACGTGTGGTCATTGGTGGTGTAGGGCGGCGGTTGGGGGTGTGGCTTCGCCTCATCCGGGCACTGGCTGGTCTTCCTGTGTGGCATTTGCGGTGGGGGTGCTGTGTGTGTGGGGGGGTGCATAGGTGGCGTGCTGGGGCGTCTCCGGGCCTATGGTGCGGGGCTCTTGATGTGGGGGCCGGCCCTCCTCAGCTGCGGCTCCCTGCTGCTCTGCCCTTTGGGCTGGAGCCGGCCTGTGGTCGCTGTCAGGTAGATGGTGCATGCGGTCGGCCCGACAGAGATTCTGTCGGGCTATCTGTGTGTGCCTGTTGGTTGCTCAGGTTGGGTTTTTGGTGGTCCCCCCTCTCTTGGATCAATTTGGGCCCCACATTTGGTGTGGGGCCCACTCCCCCCGGTCGTGCCCCCCTTTGGCGGGGGACCCCCTTGCCGCCGGTGCATTGGTGGCTCTCGGTGTCTGGGCTGGGTGGTGGGGTGCACGTCGGTCTGCCCTGGTTGCTGCCTGGCGGGGCCTGGGTGCCCTGGCTCTGTCGGGGCTCTGCCGGGGGGTGGTATGGCCTCGGGGCTTGGGGCTCGGGGCTCGGTGTCCATGGCCGGATCTACTTGGGGGGGGGCATGGGTCGCCGGCCGGACCTGTGGGCTCGTCGCTGCAGCTTCCTGGAGACTCTGCATTGTGGTGGCTGGAGTCACCCGGTTCTTTCCTCTGCTCCTCTCTGGGGGGGTGCGGTTCTCCCTGTTGGGAGACTCCTGGGGCTCCGGGCCTGTGGGCCGCTGTGTGTCTGTGGCTCTGGTCCTCCCTATGTTGCCATTGTGTCCTGGGGGGACGGGTCTGTGGGCCCCCGCGTCCACTATTGGGCATTCTTTTGGAGAAATCTGGTGGTGGCAGGCGTGCTTGCGCGGGTGTTTGGATTCAGGTGCTTTGACAGATGCACGCTAGGTTGGGTAGTGGTGGAAGCTAGATGATTCCTTGTGCCATGTCAAATGTTTCATGGTGATATTGTGGGTGGCATTGTGCTGTGCATGTTGTTTTGTCGTGGTGGTCTCTCGTTTTATCTATTTCTCTTTTATTATTTAATTATTCTTCTTTCTTCTCTTTCTTTAAAAAAAATAAATAAATAAAAAATTGAGCGATGATGATAAGTTCATTGAAACACTTCACAATGTTTCTACACTTAAACTGAGCTAAAAAAAACCCCCAAAACAACAAAAAAAAGATGCCATACAAGATAAGATCACGTGTTAAAAGCCAAAGAATAAAAGTGTGTTTTTAAAAGAGATTTAAAAACAGGAAGAGAGGAGGCCTGTCTGACACTCAAGGGTAAGTTGTTCCACGGCCTGGGAGCAACAACAGCAAAAGCTCTGTCACCTCTGAGCTTCAGCCTCGTTTTAGAGACTGTCAGCAGCAACCAATCAGCTGATCTTAGGGACCGGGGTGGGCAGTAAGGCTGAAGCTGGTGTTTTCAGGTAAATTCAAATTTTTTTGTGTGGTAACTTGTGTTACTTCCAGCCTAATTAACTTATTTCTACTAATTTCAGCTTGTTAAACTCCTTTCAGCTTATTTCAGCTAGTTTCATTATTACCATTTAGCTGTTTTATGCTATTTTTAGCTTTTTAAGCTAATTCCACATTTTGAGCTAATTTCAGCAGTTTCCACTTCCTTCTGGTAGTTTAAGTTTCTTTCTGCCTAATCAGATACTTTTCAGCTATTTTTGTTTGCTGATTTCAGCCTTTTATAGCTAATTTCATAATTTATATGCTCATTTCTGCTTATTTAAACCTAAATCAACTATGTGTTCTTTCTGCTTTCTTCTGCTGATTTAGGCTTGTTATTCCTTTTCAGCTACAATTCAACATTTCTTTAATAGATAATTTCAGCTGTTTTTCAGCAAGTTCTTCAGCAAAAAGCATTCACACAGCATTTTTGCAGGAAATGTAATTTCTCTATAATTTAATTTCAGATCTGAAGATTAATCAGGTGTTTTTTCTCTAAAGCAGCTGTCTGAGGCTCATCGAGGGCCAAAAACACTCTGAGACTGAGATCAATATAAATCCAGAGATCCAGAATTAGTCTGGACCGGATCATATAAAAGAACTTAAAAGAGTTAAAATAAACTTGTTAAGAAGAAATGGAAGGATGGATAATAAATGTGTGTTTGTTTTTTCTGTGAGTTCAGCTTTGCTCTGTCTGCTGGAGTTTGTTTCCTCTGCACCAGCGCTTTATTTGACAAGGCTTATGTTTATTGTGCTCACATTTAGACGGCGAGGGAAGGTTTATTAGAGTGATTTATTTTAAACACGGTAACTCAGTTGGGGCTGTAATCATTTACAATTATGAATATATAATTATTGGTTTTTAGTGATGAAAATGAAACTGATTCTTTTACAGAAAGTTGTGGTTGACCCAAACTAATCAGTGGTTTGCCTTTTCTGTGGATTTAAATGATAAATATTCCACATTTATATATCACCTATGTTCTGCAAAGCTCTTTGCAATAAACACTTTGAATTGTCACTCATGCACTAGTAGGTATAGATGGTGGATAATGCTTTGCTCATAAACCCTTTGGCACATTGAGTTGAAACGAAACTCCCAGTCTTCAGTTAATGAGAAAATGACTGCAGTCTCAAGGTAAGAGCGTGTCTCTAGACTATGACCACCTTCCAGTCATAAAAACACACATTAAAGGAGTTAATCTTGTATTGTTTGCTGCATCTAATAAAAACCTGAGAACCTGATTTTACCCCAGACTCTGGGTTGCTTGTTTTCTCAATCTTGTGCAGTTTTCCCTTGAGTTCCTCCAGGAGCTCCTTGTCCCTCTGCAGCTGGGCCACCTCAGAGTCCTGCTCTCCGTCCAGCAGAGCACACTCCACCTCCATCTGCAGGAAAGGACAGCATGGTGAAAAAACCTGCTTGTTTCCTGCAGTCACTGAGCAGCCAAGCTTAGAAGAAAGTAAACCTTTATTTTATTTTATTGTCCTTCAACTGTCTGAGGAACCACCTCATTTAACTGCTTCAAAATACCATTTTTAAAATATTGATTTCCACAAGAAACTAGTCAGTCTTTTAGAGCTATCTCAGCCTGAAATAAAGATATCAAGTTTAAATGATTTTTTGGTTTTACTTCTTTTACCTACTTATTTACCTCTGGAGAAGGCATTCGACCGTGTTCCTCTGGTACACTGTGGGGGTGCTCCGTGAATATGGGATTGGGGGCCCGTTGTTACAGGCTGTTCAGTCCCTAGTGACCCTTTGCACGTGACATAGGGTATATGATATAGCCTTGATATAGGGGTCATGGGAGTTTGCCCATCCAGTCTACATGTGTTTTGTGGACTTGGAGAAGGCATTTGACCATGTTCCTCTGGGTACACTGTGGGGGGGGGGGGGGTGCTCCGTGAGTATGGGATTGGGGGCCCGTTGTTACAGACTGTTCAGTCCCTATACAAGCGGTGTGAGAGTTTGGTTTACATTGTCGGTAGTAAGTTGGAATCCTTTAGGGTGGGAGGTGGACTCCAGGACTGTCCGTTGTCACCGATTTTATTCATAACGTTTATGGACAGAATTTCTCGGTGCAGCCAGGGGGCAGAGGGATTCCATCTCTGCTCTTTGCAGATGATGTGATCCTGCTGACATCATCGTGCCATGATCTTCAGCTCTCACTGGAGCCTTTTGCAGCCAAGTGTGAAGTGGCTGGGATGAGAATCATCGCCTCCAAATCTGAGGCCATGGTCCTCAGTCGGAATAGGGTGGATTACTCTCTTCAGGTTGAGAGTAAGTTTTTACTTCAAGTGAAGGAGTTCAAGTATCTCGGGGTTTTGTTCACGAGTAAGGGAAGAACGGAGCGGGACTTTGACATGACTGTCGATAAGGGAGCGGGCCGGCACTGGAGGAGAGGGCGTGCCACAGAGACCATCTTAGTTAGCAACAACATAACTGTTTTTTTCCACTTTGGAGTAGGTTGCTGGTGGAGAATCAGTCTTGTTTAGTGTTTCCTCAGACTGATGAAGCCCTTCGGATGGAGGGCGAAATGTCTCAGCACAAAAAAGAAACCGTCCAGATGACCTGACTGAACATTGTTGGATTTAAACCTGGATTACTGAGCATGGAGTTTGGTGCTATCTTTATGTGGCAGACGTTGCTGTTTCATGGAGGAATGAAGCCATATCTTAAGCCTTCTTGAGGCACTAAAAAATATTTCATGTTAAATACGTGTGGGGGTCCAAATGAAAAATTTTTAAATGTGAGGAGGACACTTCTCCTTCACATATAATTAACATGACGCCTATGATGTGAATGTTTTTGCACAGTGCCCTGAGGCGACTTCTGTTGTGACTTGGAGCTATAGAAATAAACTGAATAGAAGTGAATCATTAAAAAACTGCTCTGATGTGAGCTGTGCTTATGTTCAGCCCCTCACCTCGCGCAGGGACTCCTCCATCTGGTTGTCCAAGTCTTTGATCTTCTGCTCCAGCTCCTCGATGTTGTTCAGAACCTGAATTCTTTCTTCTTCGATGTGAGTCACCTCTTGTTTCAGCTGCACGCTCTCCAAGGCCTGCAACGACAGCGGGGATGTGAATAAAACTCCGGCTCTACAGGACGCACTTCATCTTTTGTGAATGTAAACATGAAACCAAACAGCTTATAAAATCCATTTACAAAGAAAAAAACTTGTTTATTCAAGAAAAGTGAGGTTTTCCTCAGTCTTTTAGTCAGACTCATTTGCCGACTGATAACATCAGTTTAGACAACAGCAGCTGCAGTTTTCACTCATCCGAACTGGATCATTGAGAGTAACGACAGGATTCTTTCCCACTTCATGCAGTGGAAATGTATCAGTGCTCTGTAATGCCAGTCACGCCAAACACTCCCTCTTATTGCACCATCTGCCAACATCCCATAAACACTCAGTCACTCTTCTGTGAGGATGCATTTGAAACATCTTGTTATCAGATATTCTTCCTAAAAAGATCCAGGTGGATTATTTTGTGGTCAGACGCTCACAGACTCAGCACATCTGGACGGATGATAGTTTCTCAGATGTGCTGTGTGATCTTTGGAGGGACACAGGGGATGGAAGAAGGGTGATTTGGAGTTTGAAAACCTCTCTTGACTCATAGCAGAAAACTAAAGCTTTACTTGATGTCGGGTTTAAAAAGGGTTACTTCTGCATGAAAAAACTGATTTTAATCCTTAAAGGTACAACATCCTTTTTACATCGGTGCAAAGTTTGAAACATCTGGAAAAGTGCACGTTTATACACTCGCATTCCTACATTCACATGCACACACTAATTCACTGTGGGATAAAGTCATTTCCTGCCCCCTCAAGAGTTTGAATGGTTCAGTGCTGGAACAAAACTGGGACTTCTTCATTAAAACCAGACACAATGTTGGGCTGTTCCTGGATCAGAATGAGAAAAGGCCTGGAGTGGAGAAGGTGGGCTCTGCGAGAGCAACAGTCATAACGAGTATAGTCATTTGAAATATGTGGGGTGTGTTTGTATTTGTCCATGTTAGACATGTTCATTTATTTATTTATTCAATTTATTTCAGAATAAGCACCCTGCTGTAACAGATCCTAATGAGGTGATCAGATTAAAACGAGTTCAGATTGTCTGGACGACCCGCATTAACATGAAAAAACTGTTAGCTGTGACACGTACAGATCTTTTAATACAAATAGATAAATCAGTAACAACGAAAAGCCTAGCATTCTTTAAAGAAAAAAAAATCACCTTTTCATACCAGAGTTTAAAAAAGATCTTATGAAGAGAAATGACATAGTTACGGTTGTTTTGGTTCATCCATTTATTATCTTAACTGTGCAAGAGGTGGGGGACACCTAGACGGGTCTCCGGTCAATCACAGGGACACATGGAGACAAACAACCACTCTCTATCACACATCATTCAGTCTAACATGCATGTTTTTGATCTGTGGGAGGAAACTGGAGTACCCGGAGAAAACCCACGCATGCACGGAGAGAACATGCAAATTCCACCCAGAATGGCCCCCAGCCAGGATTTGATCTGGCGACCTACTCTCTGAGAGGCAGCAGCTCTACCTGCTTCACCACCGTGATGCCTGGTTGTTTTGGTCAAACATTGAAAGTAACATTACACATGAGTTTGCTATAAATGACTCGGCTAGCAGTCAAAGTCAGACAAAGTCCTCAATATTTGTCAAACTGACGGGGTTATAGCATATTTGTGTTGGCTAGTGTGTATTAGCTGTGTCGGCCATTTTTAATTGGATTTATATCAACAATCAATTAGTTATAGAGGTGCAATAAATGCCTCTATAAGTAATTAACTGTTTAATTGTTCGTTGTTTTGCTAACAGACTGCCAGAGTTGACAATAAATAATAAATACAAACTATATAGCTCTTGTGCTCTCAGATTGTGTGTTGGGGATCAGTCTCAGCTGCCACCATAACAAATTTTAGGTCCATATCTATAAAACTGACTGAGTTATGTCCATTTTGTTTTTGTTTTCTCAGTTGGCCGTGGCAGCTATTTTGAACCTTGTTGACTCCAAAAGTTTATCAGTTGTAGATGTTTATGTGAGGATTACTTCCTGCAAGTTGCACTAAAATTTGTCAAGTGGCTCATGAGATATTTTGCATTTACATTATAGTCCACCTTTGACTTTTGACGGCAGCTGATAATTTTGTGTAGAGCAAAATGTGCAAGTCATAAATCAGAAAAAGGAAGCCAACTATTGTTTCTAGTTTTATCTGCAAAAATCCTGAGTTGAACATCAAATTAATTATTTGTAAGATTGTTGACTTTTTTCCCCAAGACAATTCCTCAAATGCTGTTTTATTACAGCTGTAGAGTATATAACATATTTGGGAATAATTATACAAGATTTTTCACATAAATGGTGTTGTGCCTGAATGGAAACAATTTCCCTTTTGTGGAAATGTATAAAGGAAATTCCTCAGCATGAAAACAGGTAAACAAACACGAGTAAACAAGCTATCAGCTTTGAAATGAGGGGAGCTTTATCATTTTATCAGACTTTAGCTCTGTCCCTCTGAAACAGGAAACAACATGGTGCAGGGACAGATAACGAGTGGACTAGTCCTGGTTTCAGATACTTTAGCTCGCTGCTGTCACCAAAACTGTCTTCAGATCCTCTACTGTCCAGGAAGATTTCAGGACTTTACTTTGAACCTCCTGACACGTCCAACATTTTACAAACTGCCTCATTCAACCAGAAAAACTGGTGTGGAGTCCATCTCTGTCCAGACTCCTACAGCATGCAGGCATCATTTTGGGATGGTTAATAAACTGAAATGATTTTATTTATGTTTGCTGATTTAAAACTGACAGACCAAAGTGACATTTGACAGAAGGTATGACCTCTTGATGCATTTTTTATGATTCAATGGATAAATTATATTTTACATTCTATAGGTAAGAACTCAAAGCAGCCACAATTTAATTGTATTCTTGATTGTACAACAAAATCAAGTACTCGCTGTGTCACGATTACTTCAACATGTTAGTGCGGTCTCCACCTGTGCATTCTGTTTTATTACGTTTTACTCTGAAACTTCTGATAAGAATGATTTATTATTATCTCAAATATTTTATTCTAAATGTTGTGCCACTTCTTTCTACTATGTTGGCTTCTGGTTACAAAAAAGTCCAGTTATATTTTTATTTGATCCAATCTGTGTGATTCTGAAAAGCAGAAATGTCAGACTGAGAGTACTGTCCTCTTCTTCTCAGTTTCTTTATTAAATGAGCACGATGGATTTAGAAATCAACCTTAAAAAGTCATTAGAAGCAGATTGTCATTTATTTTATTGGTAGAGCAGTCTTTTAGTTGTATTGGCTTGGGTTTCCTGAGCTATCCTTTAGTTCTGCTTCTACAGGCTTAGACAGCTGGAAGACAAACTGACCACATAATCTCACTCTGCTGCTGACTTTACGCTTCATGTTGGAATTTGTAATTTTCTGAAAACAAACAGTTTTTCTTCATCTACCCCCATAAATCTACACATTGACCATAGAAACTACATCTGGACAAGAGAAATCCAGACCTGGACCATAGAAACATCACTTGGACCATATAAACTACAACTGGACCATATAGATGACGCCTGGATTATATAAATCACACTTGGACCGTATAAACCTCACCTGGACCATAGAAACAACACCTGAACTATAGAAATGAACCATGGACCATAGAAACCACACCTGAACCATAGAAATGACACCTGGGCGATAGAAACCACATTTGAACTATAGAAAGTTTTGTTGTGAATTTGCACTTTGCGTATTAGCTTTGACAGGCTGAATTGAAATGTTGCAAAAATTTTCTGACTTTAGCTGATGCAGTTTAGTAGAAAGCTTGTTGCAATAAACTTTTCTTGCAAACATACAAACCTTATGAACCATAGGATGCTGCTAATCACACTTTTGGTCAGTTTTCCAGTCCTGACTTTAAGATTGTTTGGCTAAAGATCATGCAGCTGAGGAACTCACTTTGGCTCGGTGAAGCATAGAAGGGGAGGGGGCACTGCTGTTCAGGCTGATAGCAGGTGAGTGGGACCTGATCTCTCTGTAGCTGCTCTGCTGACGCTGGGCGGTGGGCGCCTCCTCTGAAAGCAGGAAGTCTCTGGCCTTGGCTCTGAAACAGCTGTCTGGAGCAGTGCTGCTGGGGGAGTCAGAGAACACAGACTCATCGTCAGACACTTGCAGCTTCTCCAGCTGCCTGTTGATCTTCTGCAGATCGGAAACGGCTGAGCCCGTTGGCTCTCTCTCCACCTGTCCCATCTCAGTGCACAAGTTCAAGATGGTCTCTAGGCGCTGAGACTCCTGCACATAGAAGAAGCATTGATTCATCTCAATTAAAATGTTTATTAAGAGTTAGCGATCTAAGAATGTTCAGAGGGTGATAAAAACTGCTCACCAGTCTCTGAACCTTCTGCTCACGGAGCCTCTCGTCTCTCTGGTGCTGGTGGTAGTCTCTCAGCTCTTCTTTACCATTCAAAGAACTGATGCTGCCCACTCTCTGCCCTGGACTCAACCCACTCTTCCCAAAAGACATTCTTCTTTCCCCTAAGCCCAGATCTAGGCCCGTCCTATCCATCTCTACACCCAGAGAGCTCAGAGAAGCCAGACTGGACCTCCTGGATGTGCCAGGCATGCTAGCTGGTACCGTCACATCTGGGGGCTGATCCAGGGAGGAAAGACTGCGCCTCTGTCCCGCTGAGACCATCCCCCTGTGAGATCCCACTGACTGTCGAGAAGGCAGCGACAGAGCGAGGGGGTCTGCTGCGTTGTGAAGTCTCGGCAAAGAGCGGCTGTGCTTCCCCAGGTTGTTGAGGGACCCGGTGGAGTATTTCCTCTGCCTGGAGTCTCCTCCTGCTTTGCCCTGAGAGTAAATCCTGCGTCCCAGTCGAGGGCTGGATGGCATGCTGGCTGCCCCACTTTTGACCCTGGGGGATCGAGGTACTGCCTCCCCATACGAGGGGAGAAGGGCGCTTCCATCTGCAGCGTTAACGAGCAGCAGACTGTCCTGTGACTGGTGACGGGAGTAGGAATGACAGGAAAAGCCGTTGGAGCGGATCTGACGATCACCCTGACGGGGGGACGGGGGCACGCTGCTGCTGCTGATGTACGAAAAGTTTCTGGAGGCAGACGGGGGCCTTTCTGAGCTGCTGAGGACCGACAGCGGCCTGGCGGTCTGGCTTCCAGCGCCGAGGTACTTGCGGCTGCACTCTGCCGCCCTCAGGCTGGCCTCCAGAGAACTCTTTCTGCGCTGCAGGGTCTCCATTAGTTCCTGAAGCTCTGCTTTAGACCGAGAGCCCCTCAGCATCGTCCCCCCCACTGAGCCACCGCTGCTGGGCTCAATCTTTACACAGTCTGCAGAAAACAGTTCACAGAAGACATTTTTGAGTTAAAATGGCAGCGTCCATGTATATCTTTTTTTTTTTTTACCCTTTATTTATCCAGGTAGTCTCATTGGGGTCTCATTTTATGGGGGCCGAGATGGTGTAGAGGCAGGGCAGCCGGCTTGGGACCCAAAAGTCCCAGGTTCGATCCCCAGTCACTGCACATCACGTGGTGTCTTTGGGCAGCACACCTCATCCCCAAAATGCCCCCCAGGCGCTTTCAATAGCTGCCCACTGCACCACCTGGTGGTGGATGGGTTAAATGCAGAGAGTAATTTCGCCATTGTATGGAAACATACAGTGCTGACATTGTGATGACATTATCATTATTATTATTATTGAGCCACAAGAACTCATTTTCAAGAGAGACCTGTTTAGAGAGCACATGGTGGGGGTTAAGGGCCTTGCTCAGGGGCCCAGAGTGGGGCGAGTGAGGGTGGAGGGAGGTGTGGGTGTTTCACCTTTTCCACCCACATTTTGATGTTGACGGTACCTGTAGGTGAACCTGCGACTTTCCGATCACAAGCCCATCTTCTAACCTCTGTGCCACCACTCCCCCATCTTCATCTTGGTTATGCAAAGCTATCTACAACAGGTAGGATAATAGTTGTTCATATTTCTACAAAAAACACACATAAAGATCGGAACCACCCGTTTAAATCTATCGTCTTGAATCCATTAAGCAGCAGTTGAGGTAAAAGACGTGCTAGCATTTATGTGCTGAGTGAGAAGGGGGAAAACCGGTGAAGAATGCATGCTCGTATGGATCTGAGGCCAACACAAACACTGGCTCCATCACTGGCTGAGTCTCTTCTAAAAATGGAAGAATGCCGGTGAACCAAGACCAGGCAGAATACATCATCGTCTCGACTTCAACAGAAACCCCGAGGACAACCACTTACCCAACCAACCAGAGTGGTGATCAGTGTGGTCAGACTCTAATTATAATTACAGTTGATATTACAGAACTCCACTGTGGAATTTAAGAACTCATGATGGGACTTCATTATGATACAGATGATGGATGAAGTTTAAACTTTTTTATAAACAAACAGCTGCAGGATGATTGTGCTTATCTAAAGATTCAGCCTGGGAGTCAGTTTCCTGAACTTTAAGTCAGTATTTAGGATTCAACTGTGATGTAAAACTGTTTAGTCTTACCCGACCCATAGCCCAAAGTGGTGACAGAACTCCTCTGAGGAAGCATCATTACAGCAACCCGTTCTTCCTGATTGGACCACAGCCAAAGGAGGGAGGACTCACCTGGGACCTGAGCATGAAAATGAAAAATCAACACAAAACTCTCAGCCTATTGAGCAACAGATATGCAAACAGATATCATTATACACAGTGTCTATGATAAACATTTATTATAGATCATCTTTACAAAGTTTCACTGAAGTTCTGGTCAGCTGCGTGAGCCCGTTACATACAACGAGCATGATCCCTGCTTTACAGCATGATTAGGGTTTTACTCCTTTTAGAAAAATTAAAAGTGGATCTAAATTAGGACTAGATGAATATTAATCACAGATTATATCATGTTTCTGACAATGACCGCATGTTGTGCAGTTTGTATGATTTACCAAGCGGTACGCCGATGTCCCCCGTCTCTGAGGGGCTTAAATAGTTAATGTATTTTTGGAAAAGAGTGTTTTTCTGGTCTGGAATTGAACAGGGAATGCAAGTAAAGCTTAATGTTTTTGGCACAAGATATTCAAGTGTGTAGAAGTTACACTGTGGAGAAGAACAGATGGGGTTTTATTTATTTTTTCTTGTCCGAGGCAGCACAGAGTGACAGATCCTGGTGAGTGGATGGAGCAACGTTAACCAACACCAGGGGCAATGGCAGAGACAGGGGGTGGCCAATGGTGGCTTTAACCACTGTAGATTCATTTTCTGCCACCCCAGTCATTTGAGGTAACTATACTTTTAGCAATTTAAAATCTAGAAAGTGTATTTTTCCCTTCAAATGATTGGGGTGGCTGGTTTACAGATGGTGGTGGTCATTATGATTTTGACGTTGCAACCCAATTTACAGTAGAGACCTTCTAACGTAGATGCAGTAACACAACCAAAAAAGGATGTTGGCACAATGCTTATTTTTCAAGTTACCATGCTCACAACAAGCATGGATGGATGGACGGATGGATGAAGGATATGTATTTCCAATCCCCCCCATTGCTCCACGACGAGGGACAAAAAAAATGAGAAAACTGGACAAGTGAAGGACAAATGCAGAAATCAGTTGATTTTGTACTGTTTAACATTTTCATCTCTTTGGAAATCACCTTGATGGTGCAGTAACGCTATGCACAGATAGATTTATCCAAATAAATGGGATTATTTAACGTCATTGCGACCGGTTGCAACAGTAATAAAAACTGGTCGGGTGCAGGTCTGAAAAAGAGTAAGGTGGCAGCAAAAGTCAAAAAGAAAAAGCTTTAAAAATGCTTCAAGGAGCCTGAAACAATTTGGACATCCAGAGATTACTTTCTGAGCATTTCATTAAACATTATTGTCCGCCTTCAAATGGGCAATGAAAAGGTTATTGTGTTAAAGTGGCACATTTTATAAAGCCAATTAAATATAATAACTTTTATTGTAAGAAAGAGTTGTGCAAACCTTTTAAAAACTGATTATTTTAACATCCATCCATCCATCCATCCATTTTCTTTACCCGCTTATTCCATTTTGGGTCACGGGGGTTGCTGGTGCCCATGTCCAGCAATCACTGTGCGAGGGGCGGGGTACACCCTGGACGGGTCGCAAGTCCATCACAGGGCCACATAGAGACAAACGAGACAAACAAACATTCACTCTCTCACTCACACCTAGGGACAATTTAGAGTTACCAATCAGCCTAACATGCATGTTTTTGGACTGTGGGAGGAAACCGGAGTACCCGGAGAAAACCCACGCATGCACGGAGAGAACATGCAAACTCCACCCAGAAAGGCCCCTGGACCAGGGTTTGAACCAGGGACCTGCTCGCTGAGAGGCAGCAGCTCTACCAGTTGCGCCACCGTGCTATTATTTTAACAGACCTATGGAAAAAAAAAAAAACTTTTAAACTTTTTTTTACAAGTTGCACTGGTATCAAAAGTGTAGTGAACTTAACCTGATGTCAAACTAAGCCTAAGGTCAAAACCCTTGACCTTAAGAACCTTGTGGGACAGAAACTGTCATTTCATTGATCTGCATCCAGAAATACAGTTTGACCCATCCTGAGACTTTCTTTCTTGAATTAATCAAGTAGAAATGACAATTCTCTATGATCATTACTATTTTACAAATGTTTTGATAATCAAATTGAATTGTGTTAGTTCAAACAATGTTTACAGGTTGAAGAGAACTACTCATTTTTATTTACATAAACAGTAAGTAATGATTTGTATTCCTCATTCAAAGAAGAAATCAGGTTAATATGCATTTCTTGATTTTCTGTCTTCAATGAGCAAGTTTGTAAGTGTGTGTTAGAGTTCGAGGTTCGGTCAACTAAAAAGTTTACTGAAAAGAAATGTCATGTTTAACTTTCACAGAAGATACTAGGTGAATTGACTCCACGAAGTCTGAAGTTCTCCAACAATCTTTCTGTCTGTTTTAAATAATCTTAATCTCTATCCTTGACTTTCCATAACACCTTACATCACAAACCACACCTCTGTTCTGGTCCATCGACCAATCAAACAGCTCTCAAATGACCCGGAAGTTGAACCCATTTAAATGTGGCAACTTCCCGGTTCTCTAAACTCTCTGTCGAAGAGAGACAGACGAGATGAGAAGAGCTTAAAAGAGTAGAGCTCTGAAGGAGTTCAGAGTTCTTGAATCCAGAATGCAGAGACGATTTTGGGAATTATAACTTCTGTTTGGATAACCTCACACGACTCCTAAGGGTTCTTAGCTGTCCTCACGGAGACGCTGAAAAGAGTCAAAAGGAGAACTCTACAACGACGCTGATTCTACCAATCTGCCAGGTAAAAGTTCTATTTCGACCAAGCGTACCATGGGCCAAGCTGATTTTCCAAAGAGCGTGTTGTTCTGGTACTACAGATAAATTCCCTCACACATCTCTCTGAAAGATAAATCTCCATTTTACATCTTTAAACTTTCCTTTCTGCTAGAAAATTAATCCAGATGTTTTCATTAATGTCTGTGGTGATGCAACGGAAAATCATGGCCGTATGGTTTTCCTGATTGTAAAACTGATTAACCAATGTCTGCCGTTTTAGCTGAAAAGTGAAAACAATCGCCGTATTGTTCTCACTTCCTGTAAAACTATGCTGTTGTTATTTTCATATTTTGCCAAATTAATGTAAATGTTTGATGTTAAACTTTGATTCT
>NC_056511.1:23904858-23915417 GCF_014905685.2 Nematolebias whitei | reverse complement strand
ATATTTTGCCAAATTAATGTAAATGTTTGATGTTAAACTTTGATTCTGTAAATAAATGACCGCATTCATTTTGATGGGTCAAAGATAAATAACGTTTCTCGTTACATTTCTGTTAAATTCAATGCACGACATTTACACAGTCAGAAAGATGAAGAACCCGTTAAATGTATGAATATATCTGCACCCTGTTCATACTACAAAAGCATTTTCTTCTGCTGAGGAAAGATTACATAATATTTAAACGGCTCCTTTTATTTAACACTTTAAAACAGCAATGCCATACTTCCAGCTGTTATTCCAGATGTGTGCATTTTCACAAAAAAGAGTGGGAAAAAAGAAAGAAACTTTCCAAAAGACAGTGTTTCAAAAAACCCTGAGGTTTTTTTAATTTTTATGTCTGGCCAATAAAATTTGAAAACTGTGCACCTTAATGGTGTTTAACCCAGTCTGAGAATTCACACTAAGGTGGAAAAAATCTGCAGCTCGTGTAGAATTCATTACTTGACACAATGAGACGTTTCTAATTTCATTTTGTTTAATATATTCCTTTTTAACTAATTTTGAATTTTAGTAACTGGCTCATAGAACAAAGATTATAATTAAAACATGTGAATAAGAAGTTAAATTGTGCTTCAACATCCTCAGAAGGAATGCCACAGTTTTCATACTAATCAAAAATGTTGGTTCTGGTTATTCTTCAGGGGAGGTTAAGAAAATCACACGATTGTTTCCTGAGCCCACAGACAGAGCAGAGGAAGGCCGAGGAGGCTGATCTGAGATGTTCTGGTCCTGCTGTCTGGAGGGAGAGAGGGCCAACAGGATGCAGGGTATCCTCTTACACACTCTTGTATCCAGTCAGCATGAGTTCATTCTCCAGACCTCCGAGAAAAACGAGAAAGAGAGAGACGGGGGAGGAGAATCCCCCCTACCCCACCCCTTCTCAAGTAAGGAGCAGGAGGTTCTGCTGCATCAACTGGGTCAACTGGGTGGCGTGCATCAAAAATACACACTGAGATGTAAACAGTTTGAGAACTGGTCCCTGATAAGACGGCTTTCATCTCTGAGTTGAAATACTTTGAGTAAAACCCAAAGTGGAGCTGCTTCACGCTCGACGTTCAGACACTGTTTCACTTTCCATGGAAAGAAAAATCATCTTGGGAAACTTCAGAGGGCTGGAAAAAATAATTACTTTAAATTTGAATGTAATAAAAGTCTGAATGGCCACGGGGGAATGTTCTGAGCTTAGGGGAAGAAGCTGCATCCACACACTAAGAACCACAGGGTTAAATATTACTCAGTTTGGGTCAAATTTGGATCAAGTCCACGTTGGGTTATCACTTTGACCAAGTGAACCAGGTTAGTTTTCTAACCAAAAGAATTGGTCAAAATGACTTAATGGTTAAATTAACTTTACTAAAAGATTTAAAAAAATAAAAACATGCCAAAATCTGCCTTTTAGATTGTTCCAATGTAAGTTGGTGCTAACTTGCCAGTGCTAACTTTTTGTAGCATCAATTAGCAAGCACAAACTTACTGTCTGTAGTGCAAACTGAAGTCTTTAACAAAGTCAACCAGATTAAACATCTTACAGGTTATATTTATCATTTTTACTTTCTTAAAGCAGAGGTTCAGTCAGGTCTGATTTGGTCAACTTCTAACTCAAAATGGCGGACAGTGAAGGATCGACACGGCTCATCTAAAACCACTGGACCCAATATTTCAGGGGTGTCAAACTTGGTTACAAAAGGGGGTCAAAATTTAAAAACCAATTTTCAAATATCAAACCAAGCGTCAATGTCAACCAATACATTACCTCAAGTGAGATACCTGAAACTTTTCTTAGTTCCAGGTTCAAGTGAAGTTCTTTGTTGCTCGTCACACATCAAAATAAAAAAAATACTAAATAATAAAAACAACTTTTTCTTGACTTCAAAGTTGACCACCATGTTAGTCTGTGTTAAATGAAGTATGCTAGGTTTTTAAATAAAATGACAGACAATAGAGATATTTTACGTTTAAAATATCTTTGAGGCCAGAAAAGATGTTAACAAGAGCCACATTTGTCCCTTGGGCCTTGAGTCTGACACATGTGACCCAACCTTTGATCCCGACTGCTCCAACCCAACAACTGAGTCATCGAAACAACCCAGATGTTTTGGTGTATAAAACTTCATAACTGATAAAAAACAGGAAGGTACTGAGCTGTTTGGAGAGTGAAGGGCTGAGAAGTAAAGCATGTAATCAGATTACAAATGTAAGTTACAATTAAGTCATTTGATCACTAAGTAATCTGGAGTACACTGCACATGCATTTTAATTACCACCTGAGTTTTATGCTTTTTATTGATTAGTCGTTTTTCTTGACTGTGAACTCAACAGGTCTTATAGTTGCACTATAAATGATAAAAGTCAAATTGGGTCAAAAATGAAATTTGTGAATCTTTCCACACTTCTCGTGTAAGAAACTTATAAACATTTGTTCCATTTCTTCCATTATCAAGCTGAAGTCAGTTTGGCACACTTTACCAAAGAATAAAACATCTGTGCAGAAGATGACTTATGTAAGTTATGTAAGTGAAGATGACCTGATGTAAATGCATCACTCTTTAAAAAAAAACCAAATGCACTTAAAAAAAGAGTAAAAATAAGATTTGAGGTTTTAAAAAGAAGAGACTGACCTCTGTTCTGTGCCTTGGTTACATGGTTGAAAGCTTCTCTGACGAGTGTCTGTGTGTGAGAGCTGCAGTCCTCCTTCTGAAACAGCAAAGTCTTCCCATGACAAAGGAGCAGACAGGGGACCCTCTCCCCTCCCACCTTCAAGAGGGGAGAGAGGAGCAGCGGCTGTGTTTACTCTGCAGCAGGAGGCTCCAGCTGCTGCCCCTCTCTGGCTGGGCAGAGAACTGTCCACATGACTGGAAGCAGCTTTATCAGAAGAAGTTTAGATCTGGATGAAGAATCAATCTTTAATCTCTCCTGCTGACACGTTTTGTTTCTTTGAGAGGCG
Organism: Nematolebias whitei; assembly: GCF_014905685.2. NCBI lineage: Eukaryota > Metazoa > Chordata > Actinopteri > Cyprinodontiformes > Rivulidae > Nematolebias > Nematolebias whitei. Next base: position 23,912,413 of record NC_056511.1, on the reverse strand, counting down.
AGTCCTGACCTTTGGCTCCTCTGTAATCGATATCATGTGGTCAGATCATGTTCCAGCTCTGAGTGAATCACCGCAGAGGGCTGTGAGTCTCGTGACAGCGTCCATCCTACATTTCCAACTGTCCTATCTCAAGAGTTTTTATTTTTTTATTTTACTGATTTATCTGTGAGTTTACACTCAAATCCTCCCTCATTGTGTGGAGAACACATGAGAAGAGGCGTTGAAGATGTAAAAAATGTGGATGTTTGGATTGTGTCAGCATGTGGACTGTATGTGGAGGTGGGAGGAGGCCCTGTGGCTGGGACTGAAAGACAGCCCCCCCCCCCCCCCCCCCCACACACACACACACACACACAACTAAACCCCTGTAAATTGAGAGAAATGAGCCTCGCTGCAACGCAAAGCATACCTGTCTGCTTTAACATAAATAAAACTGAACGAGCAAACAGGAAGTATGAAAAGACACTTCGAAAAATCCCTTCAATGAAATGAAAACCCTCCTGAAAACAAACAAAAATAAATAAATAAAAATGCTCTGGTTACATCACAGGGAGGGGGGCCGTGGAGCGCAGCCAGGACGACATGATTACTTCCAGATCCAGAGCTGGGGTCTTTGTCATTAAAACACACACACGCTCACAAATCTGCACAATTGTCTCCGTCCTTGGTTCTTTACTGCTCCAGAAAAGTTGACTGTCACATTTAAACCTCAGGAGAGTTGCATTTGAGGAGAAGGGGGTGGTGGGGGGACACTTTAAACTTATAGCCAAAAACAAAAAGCTTTATGGCCACAAAGAACTGGAATGTCTAAAAAGAAAAAAGGCACAATTTACACATCGACACACAGTTGCACATGTAAGCACTTTTACACTGAAACTGTGTGAACAGAGACCCTGAGTAGAGGAAAATGTTGGGGAGGGGGCCGAGAGATGGAGGAGAAATTAGCATCAGATTGTGGAAGAGTGGGGCGTATGATCGTCTCTGGTAAATGTAAGGAAAGTCTGAGTCATAATGTGAAACATCTTATGTCTCCAACTTGAATTTGACATAAACAATGTGTTTCTGTGAGCCTCTTGTGTTTGAACACAGTCTCACATCTTGTTCGTTTCCAAAGTTTCTGAATCCAAACTGAATTCAAGACGGCCGCCACCTCGATTCAACATTACCAACATAAAAATGGCTATAAGTCAGTACATTTGACAGATGTTGAGCTAAAATTTGCTGTGGTAGTAGCTGAGAGTCATTCACAACTCATAGTCTGAGGATGGCATCACACAACGCTGCAGGAAATCTTTCAAAACGTTATTTTCCACCAAAACATGTAAAACTTTAAGATTTTTTAACACATGATGACCGCTGTCTAAATCTTGCTATGCTCATTCCTTCAGTTCAGTTCAGTTCAATTCATCCATCCATCCATCCATCCATTATCTTTACCCGTTTATTCCATTTTGGGTCACAGGGGTCGCTGGTGCCCATGTCCAGCAATCACTGTGCGAGGGGCGGGTACACCCTGGACGGGTCGCAAGTCCATCACAGGGCCACATAGAGACAAACGAGACAAACAACCATTCACTCTCTCACTCACACCTAGGGACAATTTAGAGTTACCAATCAGCCTAACATGCATGTTTTTGGTCTGTGGGAGGAAACCGGAGTACCCGGAGAAAACCCACGCATGCACGGAGAGAACATGCAAACTCCACCCAGAAGGTCCCTGGACCGGGTTTTGAACCAGGGACCTGTTCGCTGAGAGGCAGCAGCTCTACCAGTTGCGCCACCGTGCTGCCCAGTTCAATTCAATTCAATTCAATTCAGTTCAATTCAATTCAATTCAGGTTATTAATATAGCACCAAGTCACAACAGAAGTCATCTCAGGGCACTGAACAGAAATATACATAAAAAGTAAGTTAACATTATTTATCTGAGGAGCAGACTGCTCACAGAACTTTCATCTCGAGCAAGCATGAAGGTGACAGTGGAAAGGAAAAAACTCCCTCATGAGGAAGAAACCTTTAGCAGAATCAGGCTCAGGACAAGTGGCCATCTGCTTCGACCGGCTGGGTTTGAGAGGAACAGATACGCAATGGCAGCTCGAGAATCACACATGAAGATAGAAATAACATCAAATGAAAATGATTCAATTTTAACAATTAATTTAAGGAAATGAGGTCAATTTGTCCTCCAGTAGTCTAAGCCTATGGCAGCATAACAAGCCAATCCTAACTATAGGATTTATCAAAAAGGAAAGTCTTAAACCCAGTCTTAAAACTGGACAATGTGTCAGCCTCATGGACAGAAACTGGAAGTTGGTTCCACAAGAGAGAGGAGCCTGATAACTGAAAGAGCTTCCTCCATTCTGCTTTTGGAAACTCTAGGAACCGCGAGTAAGCCTGCAGTTTGAGAGAAACGTGCTCTGTTGGGAAACATGGAACAATAAGATCTGTAACATAAAATGGATCTAGGTTGTTGAGAGCTTTGTAGCTTAGAAATAAGATTTTGAATTCAATTCTGTTTTTGACAGGGAACCATTGGAGAGAAGCTAAAACTGGAGAGATATGATCTCTCCTACTAACTCCAGTTAAGACTCTGGCAGCAGCATTTTGGATCAACTGAAGACTTTTTAAAGAAGTATTTGGACACCCAGATAACAAACCATTGCAATAGTCCAGTCTAGACGTGACAAATGTGTGAAACAGTTTTTCTGCATCATTTTTAGATAAGATGTTTCTAATTTTAGTGATTCCTTCAAGAAATGATGGATCTGTATTTGTCCAACAATGTTCAGTCAGGTCATCTGGACAGTTTCTTTTTTTTTTTTCTTGAGAGATGTTTCGCCCTCCATCCGAAGGGCTTCATCAGTCTGAGGAGTCACAAACAAACTGTTCTCTTATTAACTGAACCATTGCAAAACGAAACAATCCCAAAGCTCATTTTAGGATGGAAAGCCTAATTAGCCTAAAGCGACCCACATCTCAGAGGTTTGCAGAGTAGAACCAGATGACCAAACAGTATGAATAGAAAGATGGCTGTAGGTCAGCTCGAACCCACAAAACAAGAGGTTTGAATCTTTGTTAAGCCATGGAAGTTGTGCTATGTTTGCACAGATGATGTAATTAGAGCGGTGATTAGCACCATCCATTCCGGCGCATCCTTTAAGGCTGTTCCTGGAAGTCAACAAGCCAAAGCACAAAACTAAACACAGAAACCACGGTGAGGCCTCGTCGCATCATCGATCACGATGAGATTAAACCTCGTCACTCACAGCTCTGAGCTTAATGTGCAAACTGTTTTATTTTAAAGATAGGAAAGGCAAACACCAATTCTACATTTCATCACAGGGTTTACAAAAAGTTATATATAAGTTGTCTAAACTCTAATAATGACATGGGTTGATGTGGATTTGCTTTGCATGTTCACCGTTAAAGCTCAGAGCTTGTTTTATGATAAATAAAGCTCAGGTTTATTTTCTAAACATCGTTTTCCAGTTTTCTGGACCCCGTCTGATCATTTCCTCCCACCGCTTGGTCGTCTTCTTCAGGGGTTGTAGTCTCCTCACATCTTTCTGCTGTTTTGTTCACGCAGCCCGGATGTTCCTCCTGGGCTTCTGACCGGGCCGGCTGCAGGCTGCGTCTGATGCTGTGCCGTTCCGGCTTGAATGAAGCAGACGGGTTTAAATCTTTGCCAAGTTCAAGTCCACCTTCAACAAATCCAGTTCCATTTCGTCTGGTCTCTAATCAGAGAGAGGAGGGAAAAAAGTTAGCATCTACAAAATTTGTTTTGCAGAGTTGATCCAAAGGATTTTAGTATTTTTGGTGCCACAGTCTAAAAAAAAGACAAGGTTTTGATCCAATAAGTGCCCCCATGTGGTCAAACATTCAGCTGATGATGTAGTTTAGTGGTGAAGTTCACAGGCTTGACAATCGTTTTTACATTTCTTGTCTAATATAAATAATGCACCTGCTTTGATCCATCCATTGTACTTTATATTTCATTTGAGCATGAAAGTCTGACATGGTTTGAGTTTTTATTCAGGAACTAGTTTACATTTACTGCTTATGTGATATATAGAAATTTATCTTTTCCATTTTTGTATTGTTTATTTATTCTGATGAAGAGTGTTCTGAATCACATTCTATTGTGTACGTGTGTGTGTGTCCTTGTTTATGCTACTTTGTGAGGCCCATTTTTCCAACTTATACTGCATTGTGAGGACCAACTGCTCCTTATGGGGCCCAAAGCCCGGGTCCCATAAGAAGAAGTCCCGTTGGTGGGTTAGGGGCTAGGTTTAGGACTAAGGTGTGAATTGAGGATGTGTTAGGTTTAGGGTTAGGTATGTACTGGTAATGGTTAGGTTATGGATAAAGGTCATGGTTAGGCTATAGAAATGAATGAAAAATGAATGGAAGTCAATGCAAAGGCCCCATAAAGATAGCAAAACAAACCTGTGTGTGTGTGTGTCCTTGTTTATGCTACTTTGTGAGGCCCATTTTTCCAACTTATACTACATTGTGGGGACCAACTGCTCCTTATGGGGCCCAAAGCCCGGGCCCCATAAGAAGAAGTCCCATTGGTGGGTTAGGGGCTAGGTTTAGGACTAAGGTGTGAATTGAGGATGTGTTAGGTTTAGGGTTAGGTATGTACTGGTAATGGTTAGGTTATGGATAAAGGTCATGGTTAGGCTATAGAAATGAATGAAAAATGAATGGAAGTCAATGCAAAGGCCCCACAAAGATAGCAAAACAAACCTCTGTGTGTGTGTGTGTGTGTGTGTGTGTGTGTGTGTGTGTGTGTGTGTGTGTGTGTGTGTGTGTGTGTGTGTGTGTGAGAGTGTGTGTGTGTGTGTGTGCACCTTGTTTTTCGCTGTGACCCAGTTCATTTTAAACATGAACTAGTAAAATTAGCATTCCCTGCAGCTGAATGCTGCTAAAAATGCTAAAGTTCATTTAATCAATAGCTGAAAATTGGACAGATGAAGCTAAAAGAAGAATACAAAGCAAAAACAACAGAAAAAAGTTAAACAGAAATAAATACTTTAAGAGTCAGAAGTAGCAAAACATTAGCAGTAAACAGAGAAATGCTAGATATGAAGTCAAAGTAATGAAAAGCTATAAGAGCACTACCCTAAATAAATACTAAATGTAGCTAAGTGGTAGCAAAAAGGCAGAATTAGGAAAAAAATGTGCAGAATTAGAGCAGGGCAGAAGTAGTTTTACCAGATACGAAATAGCACTAACAGGGCATGATAAAACCCAGAGCAGAATTCATCTTAGCAGAAGTATAATTAAAATAAAATAGTTGAAATAGCACGTAAAAAGCAGGTTTTAAGACCTCATTTTCAATGAGAAAAACATGGCCGGAAAAACTAAATATTTCAAAAAGTTAAAAATGCACAAATTCCAAAAGTCACAGCAGGAATGTCCTGAACGAGCTGAAGATTTGATTAATGAATTGTTGAAATAGAAGAAAACGCGAGGAACGAGTTACCTGCTGGAAAACGTACAGATGAAAAACGAATCTCAATAGTGAGAATAATTCAGAAGCATTCACAAAAAAATACAGACAATAAAGAGAAATATAAAAGAAGCGACAACCTAATTTAATCTGAATTAAATTTTGTTTTAATTAAGTAATAAATTAATTAATTAATTTCCAAATACAAATCAAAGTTTTGCAATCCAAGCCCTAACTTGGTTACTTAGAATCATAAAACTCAATGTTTTCCTAATATTTGCTGTAATAAATCACTCCGAAAGTGTATTTTAGCTCATTAAAGACCAGGAATAACAAATGTTGTTAATTAGATTAGATCTCACAAATTTAAGGAATTCCAGATCATATTTCACTGATGGCAGAAGAAGGTGGATACCTAACACACCTCTGTGTCGTGCACATTGAGGCAGAGCTACAACGACCGTGAACAAGACAAAAGCTGCAGAAGCTGCTGTGCTCCACCAGGACCTCCTCCTGCTCCTTCCATCCACACCTGCAACAAAACACATTTCTTCTTTATGTTCCCTGCAACGTGTTTGTTACTCGATGAGCTGCAGACAGATCAGAAACTCACTTCTTGATGCGACGGTGATGTTGACCTCAGTTTGAACGATGTGCCTGCTCTGCGAGCCTGAGAAGGTGCAGGTGTAGGATCCAGAGTGTTCTCCACTCTCCGGCTTGCTGAGCAGGAGAGATCCGTCCCCCTGCAGGAGCAAGTCCTGGTCCAGTTCAGCTTGGCCCTCCCACAGGTTCGCCATGTGTCTGGTTCTGTTGTCGTATCTCAGGATCAGTGCGGGCTCACTGAAAGAGGTGAAGGTCCAGGTGAGGGAAAAGTTCTGAAGACTGTGTGGAGCTGTGCACGGGATGGACAGCGGATGACCTTCTTCTTGTGTTACATCTTATATAACGAAAGTAGAACACACATTGTTACCTCCTATAGACCCCATCTCATTGTCTTCAGGACCAATCAATAACTTTCATTAATTGTTAATAACACATAAATAAATAATTAATTAATTCAGATCCATTTTTCTTCTGTAAGTTTTTCAGCTCGTAACTCGTTCCTCGGTTTTCGTTCTATTTAAACAATTCATGAATCAAAACGTTCAGCTCATTCAGTACATTCCTGCGAGGACTTTTGGTATTTGTGCAATGTTTCCTTTTTGAAATATTTAGCTTTGTCAGCCATGTTTTTCTCATTGAAAATGAACGGAGCTCTTCAAATCCCTCAGACATTTTTAGCTTTTACTGCTCATTTCAGCTTTTTCTCACTTTCCTTGAGCTCGTTTAGCTTCTTTCTGCTACATGCTTTTTTCTTTAATTTTTTGTACTTTCTGCTAAATTCAGCTTATTTTCCACTTTTTTATGTACATTTTATGCATTATGCTAATTTTAACATTTTTTATTAACTTTTTTTAGCCTGTGATGAGAACCTTATATGCACATATTCTTTAATTTCTTCCTGTTTGAAGCATTTCTGCTGTATTTCTATTCATCCTCCTAATTTCCAAGAAATTAAAGAATATATGCATATGGTTCCCATCACAAGCCTTTTGTGAGCCTGTATTTAAACTTTTTATGCTCCTTTCAGCCTCTCTGCTAATTTTAACTTCTTCTTTTTTTCACATTTTCATCTAGTTTTAACCTAATTTTAGCTTTTCTCTACTCCTTTTAGCTGCTGCTCTTTTCAGCTCCTTTCTACTAAATTCAACGTTTCTGCTTTTTCAAATTTGTTGCCATTATTTTGTTGATTTTATCTTTTTGTGAACATTTTAAATAATTTTAACTGTTTTTTGCTCTTTTCAGACTCTTCTTGCTCATTTCAGCTTTTAAGCTTTTTCAGCCTTTTTTTCCTTAGTTCAGCATTTTTCTGCTCATTTCAGTTTCTTTTTGGGTAATCTATTCAATCTCTGCCTATTTCAGCTCATTCTGCTCATTTCTGCTCTATTCAGCTTTTACTACACATTTCTGCATTCACGCTGCATTTTTACAGGAAATGAAATTTCTTTATTTTTAAATATACATACATACATATATATATATATATATATATATATATAT
>NC_056511.1:23898015-23904458 GCF_014905685.2 Nematolebias whitei | reverse complement strand
ATATATATATATATATATATATATATATATATACATATATATTATGGTTAATCGTTTATCTTAGCAAACTCTACCTTGGCTCTTCCGAGAGGCGGTCCAGACCTGTGTGTTGTCAGCTGATATGAAAGAGCAGAAGTAGGTGAGGTTGGACAGATTACCCACAATCCTCAGTGTGCTCTCCACAGTGAACAAGCCTTTGAGATCCGTGGTCCTGATGGTGGAATTTTCCAGAGTTTCCTGAGCTGAGGGGGGGTCGGTGGCCCACACGACCTGCGGCATCGGGTAAATGTTGTGAGAGACGCAGGTGACCTCTGCCTCCCTGACCTCCATGATCACAGACTGGATGGGAGCTGCAGGAAAAATAGAACACTATGAGCATTTAAATCAAAATCTGTTTCGTGTGATTGAAGAAACAAACAAATAGAAGATAAAGATTTGTGCAGCGCCGGCTCTTAGCAGGACAAATCTTTAAAAATAATCTCTTTTGAAATGTTTGCTCTGGTTTTTGTAATTTTACTGTCAGCTGATGGAGCCGTCAGCTCACATGAGCTAAATATACACTGTTGGTTCACAGCTGAAAAAAAAAAAAAATTACTTTCTTCTGAAGTGAATGTTTCTGACATTGGACTTACTGGAAAATCTGCAAAACTGTAATAAACCTCTTTCCCCCCAGCTTGTCAGCACGCAGTGTCTGTTTTTAAAACAATATTTGCAATAAAAATTTGCATGCAGGTTTCTAAAAACTGCACTTAATTAATGCAACAAGCAAGCATTGTACAAAGAAAGTGTTGTGTCTTACACAAGCCAATAGTTCTCAGTGTGCAGACTATTTCAGGCTGCAAGAACAAACTATAACACAAAATTAACGTTCTGAGTTTTCATCAGTTGAGAAGATACAAAAACACAAACTTCACTGAAAAAGCCTGAAGATCTGAAGGGGACAACAATGGAGGATGATGCTGTCAGTTATTTAAAATAAAGACCAAATACAGTCGTTTACATTACAAAACTGCTTTTCAGCAGGTAGACTTATTTTAATCAAAGGCAAAAGAGCAGGTAAAACTTTAAATGTGTAAATCTAAGCTCTAAACAAAGGCCAGTTTAAAATGAGCTAAAGATGATGAAGAAAAAAACACGACTTTAGAGCCAGAGCAGTTTAATGCAGCATTCAATAAAACGGCGAAAATCTTGAACCAAAATGACAAAAAGTAAAAAAAATAAAATAAAATAAATGATACAAAACCCTACACACACGCTATTTTACCTCTCAAAGCTTTATCAAAAATAAGAAGCGGTACGCTGTCCCTGAGGGATTTGAATAGTGAATGTTTTGTAGTCTTTGAGTTGAGTGATTTTCTGGGCTGGAGTTGAAGAAGTAAACCTTAATGTTTGTGGAGCAAGAGTTTCACGTGGGAAGAACTTCCACTGTGGAGAAGAACAGAGGGTTCATTTGCTTATTGTTTCTTGTCAGAGGTGGTGCAGAGTGACGGATCCTGGAGAGAGCAGTTTTATCCACCACCAGGCTCAGTGGAGGAGCCAGGGGGTGGCCAATGGTGGCATTGGCCCCCCTAGATTAATCTTCAGCCATCCCAATAATTTGAGGAAATTATACTTTTAAGTAATATAAAAACTAAAATGTACAGTTTCCTCAAATGATCGGGTTTCTCCCCCCCCCCCCCCCCCCCCGCCCCGCACACACACACACACACATGCACATTTATATGGTGGCCATGTTGAATTTTGACTTTGCAACCCAATTCTTGACAGCCTCTCCTACACTTAAATGTAGGTACATGCCAAAATGGAAGCTAGCGCCTCATTATTTTTCATAATTTTTTTAAGTTATCATGCAGGACGGACAGATGGAGGATATTTCCAGTTCCCCCTCTTCGCTCTGCGACAGGGACCAAAAACAACTTGGAAACTTAGAACAAACAGGAGGAAAAAAAATGGATATAAGGACATTGTTCCAACCTTTTAGCTCCAGGTTGACAAACATCTCCTGGTTGACCTTCCGTGTACTCGTGTAGCACTTGTACCTGCCCTTGTCCTGAACTTTGACCCTCTTCAGGAGCAGGGAGGCGTTGCCCTGAGGGATGTGGGAGTTGAATAAAGATGTCCTCCCATTGAAGTGCTTGTTCTGGAGTCCAAACTGGTCTTTGTGGTAGTAGTAGCTGTGGACCGGGATCTGCTGCTTGTACCAGTGGATCACTACGGTACCAGTGGGTCTGAAGCTGCAGGGCAGGATGCAGTCATCGTGGACGATACAGGTGACGTTCACATCTGATAAGACCACTGAAAACCCAACGCAGGTACTGTCAGGACTCTGAAGTGCTGTTTTGTTATATTAGTGACATATTTATTGAATCAGTCAAATCTGGAGAAGGAATGACTTGATCCAGTTTATTTTTATTTTTTGCTTAATTTTGCTGTAAAACAATAGATTACATTAATAAGAACAAGACACAGATAATAGTGTGAATTCTGATTTAACGTGAATTGTTGTTTTCCTGTTATAATTTTACTTTTATAATCTTACTTAATATAAACTTTGTGTTTTTTAGCCATTATTAGCTAAATCAAACATACAGCTCATTCAGGCAATGGGCACTGTCACTTTTGTTTATTTGTAACTTTACATGTTTCAAAATGTTTAACTTTTTATTGCAATATTTTACCCGTAAAAACATGTGGAGATCGCTTCAATCCCTTAAAGAGTTTAACACTTTTTGTAATCTGCTTCAGCAAATTCCCTCTATTTTGATCTTTTTAAGCTATTTTTAGGTTAGCTACTACATTTAGCCCAAGTCAAGTCAAAGTCAAAGTTTCTTTATTTGTCATTCGCATCACATGTGGTGCATGTGGTGGAAAGAAATTGTGTACACAGTTATAAACATATAAAATGTAAAAGAAAATCAGTAATAAGATAAGATAAGATATGAACTAAGAAAAAAGTTAAACTAAAAATACGCTAAGCACTAGTAGTACAAAAGCAATACGCTGAACAGCAGCATGAACATATTTATTTATTTATTTAGCTGTGAATTTAGCTATTATAGCCTTGTACTACTTTAGCCTTTAGCTAGTTTTTCGCAACCTTTAACCATTTGCTAAATTTTTTACTGCTTTTACCAAATATTTTGCTACTTTTAGCTAGCATTTTGCCTCTTTGAGTTTTTAGCTGGTGCTTTGCTTCTTTTAGATTTCACCTCTTACATTCAGCATCTCCAGCCAATTCATTCAGCACTTACACTTACTCACTCCCTTCTGTTCCTCTCAAACCCAGCCAGTTGAAGCAGTTGACCTCTTGTCCTGAGCCTGGTTCTGCTAAGAGTTTCTTCCTCATGAGGGAGTTTTTCCTTTCCACTGTCGCCTTCATGCTTGTTCAAGATGAGAGTCTGTGATGAAGTTAAATTCAAAGCAGTCTGCTCCTCAGATAAATAATGTTAACGCATTTTTATATATATGAAAGTTTCTGTTCAGTGCCCTGAGATGACTTCTGTTGTGACTTGGCGCTATATCAATCAACCTTTATTTATACAGGTAAATCCCATTGAGACTCGAGGACTCATTTACAAGAGAGACCTGATAAAAACTGTAAACTTAATTGAATTGAATATTTTTGCAGAAAGTCCAATTTCTTGACTTTTATTTTGAGAACTGAACAACAACACTCACGGGTGGATTATTAAGCTCAAAATAAATAATATCTTCTAAATTTCTCTTTACATAAAATACTAATCTCAGGGCCAAGATGAGTAGAGGTAGGGCAGTTGACTTGGGACCAGAAAGTCACGGCTTGACTCCAAACCTTTCTCACATATCGTGGTGTCTCTGAGCAAGACACCTAATCCCTAATTGCTCCCTGGGCACCCACATAGCTGCCCACTGCTCCACCTGGGTGCATCTCACACGTGATGGGTTAAATGCAGAGAACTAATTTTGCTATTGTATGGACACATACATTGATGACAATCTCAGACTTTCCTTCACTTCACATAATAATAATGACAACACCGTGTTTAATGCTGAAGTCCAGACGTTTTTTGTGTTTGGTGACCGACGACAAAATTCAGAGCGAGCTAGTCACCGTGGAGGATCATACAAGCTGCCGACCTGTTGAAGCACACGAGGAAGGACCCTGAGCCCGGTCTCGCGTGCTCACAAAGTCCGGATTCTGAGCCCTGGCAGGCGGGAGGACCAGGACGGAGGATGGAAGTGTTTTTTTTTTTTTTACATTTTATGTATAAATATATATATATATATATATATATATTTTTATCAGTGAAGAATAAAAATAAATAAATGGTGCCGGCTTTATCATGAAATCCTGTTTTCGCTTTGACTTTAGTAAATAATTTGTTTATTAAAGTTAACTCAGCTGTAAAATCATAAAAAGACAAAATTATTGGATCTCTCAGGAATATTTCCCTCAAACATGTTTAAAGAAGAGCTACGGCCTTTAGTTCTACTTTATTCTAACCCACAGATGAACAAATCACAAAACAAGAATTACACTTTAAATCAAAGCTAAAATAAATCTGTATACAAGAAACAAAACCACATATCTAAATTGAATAATAAAAGTAGACACAATGAGTGCAAATACATCAAATGATGAAGAAAAATATAAAATTTAAAATGTAGATGTTTTTGTAGAATCTGGTTCATCAGATTTAATTCAGTTCAGTTCATATAGCACCATGTCACAACAGAAGTCGTCTCATGGCACTGAACAGAAACAATCATATATAAAAATAATAATTTTTACATTATTTATCTGAGGAGCAGACTGCTTTGAGTTTAACTCATCGCAGAGCTCTCACTCGGTGAACTAAAGTTCATTAGCAAGATTTTGGCAGAACCCGTCCTGAAGTGTGGTGGAAATCCAGGCTGATCTGAGCAGGGCTGAGTAGGAGTGGTGCAAAAGGGGCATACAAGTCTGTTTTAGAATATATTTTAATTTAGTTTCTCCAACTTGGGCAAATTCATGTAACTTTGTGTTTTTGCCTTCATGTCCCGATCTTTTGTTTTAATAGTTATTTTATTCTAGGTTTTGTCTTTTTTTTTTGTTTGTTTTTCATCATCCAGAAGTTTTCAGTTTGCTCCACATTCTCTGAACCTGTTTCCTGTTTCTCCAACACACTTGCATCAGATTACCATCAATCACAACCATATCTGCAGTTTTTCTCCCCAATATTCTCAATTCTGTTTCTCAGTATTTCATTTGTATCCTTTTTTGCTTTGACTTTCCTTCAAGGTTGTTGTATCACTTTATATTAGTAGTTTCTTTCTCACAGCAAGTTTCTTTTCCTGATTATCCGGTAGGGTTTTTTTTTGGCATTAAAATGTCTAATTTGTCTCCAGTGTGTAGTTGTGTACATTTTGTTGCACCAAAAAGGACAAAAACTGTAATTATTTTTAACATGTTTTACATTAACCCAAAGATTCATAAAATAAAAAGCACCACAATACCTTTTGCATTCGTCCACATTAATGACTGCAGGAGAATGAGCAGCATGAAGATAATTTCTTGTGCGTCGACCATGTTGGGCTCCTTGTGCTGAGGTGTTGAGCCTGTTAAAGACGTGAAAACACGCTGGTGTGCAGCGAGCTGTGTCTGTGTGATTCCACTTCACATCCTTCCTAACACTAATGAAACACTGACTAATTAACCAGGCAGGTAAAACTTTAACTCAGTGTGAATGCAGCAAAGCCCAACACCTCTGCTCTTCACAAAAACACATCGAACATCTCGCTCTTTTCCACTCTCAGAAAAAGTGCATCCTCATAATAAAAATTGTGTTTACAAAGTAAAGTTTTATTGTCTGAGAGTAGTTTGGTTCTGTACAACCAAACAGAGAGTCATTTTAAACATTACCATATAAAACATGCCAAAACAAAAAAGCTTACTCTCGTCTAAATTAGATCTGTAAAGTATCGTCTGTGTTGTTTCTGGATGCTTCTGGTCCACTCATACAACGAGTTCAATCAATTTTACAGTGTCAAAACATCAGAGCAGCTTTTATTCACTATGTACATCTGGGTCTCACCCTGTGAGAGCTCACACTCCCTCCAGGCCTTCAGAGTGCATGGATGGATGGATGGATGGACGGATGGACGGATGGATGATGAATGGATGGATGGATGATGAATGGATGGATGGATGGATGGATGGATGGAAGGAGAGATGAGTGGATGGATGGATGGATGGATAAATGAGTCGATGGATAGATAATAATAATAATAATAATGCCATCACAATGTCAGCACTGTATGTTTCCATACAATGGCGAAATTAGTCTCTGCATTTAACCCATCCACCACCAGGTGGTGCAGTGGGCAGCTATTGAAAGCGCCCGGGGGGCATGATGAATTGATGGATGGATGGATGGTTGGATGGATGGATGGATGGATGGATGGATGGATGGATGGATGGATGG
>NC_056511.1:23879712-23898005 GCF_014905685.2 Nematolebias whitei | reverse complement strand
GGATGGATGGATGGATGGATGGATGGATGGATGGATGGATGGATGGAAGGATGGGTAAATGAGTGGATGGATAGATGGATGATGGATGATGATGAATTGATGGATGGGTGGATGGATGAATGGATGGATGAATGGATGGATGAATGGATGGATGAATGGATGGATGGATGAATGTATGTATGGATAGATGAATGGATGGATGTGTAGTGAACTAGACCTCCTACATCAATCTGTCTCTGAAGACCTTCAGGGGACAGGAACTGTTATTTCATTGATTTGAATCCAGAAATATAAATTATCTCATTAAGATACTATTTAATTGTATCCTGAATTAATCAATTGAAAGAACACTCTTCTTTTTTATATTATCATTACTATTTTACAATATCTTGATAATCAAAAGTGTGTTTAGTTCATACCATTTCTAATGTTGAAGTAAACCACTCATTTAAATCAACTGTGAAACAGTATTAATGATTTTTAAACCTCATTAGACTTAGATCATACAAGTTAAATGTCTATTTACAAAGTAAGTGTGCCTTTTACTCTTCTGTATGCATGAGGAGTGGATTTGATGTCGGTCAAAAGTCAGAGAACAAGTTATGAGAACGAAGTGCCTTGTTTTTAAACTCTCAAACAGTAAATAAGAACTGGCTGGCACCTGCTGTCTCTCACTTCTTCAAAATATTTTCCTGTCTGTACTAACCATTCTTAAAAACATTTCTGCTGTCTGCGACTCCTAATAACCCTCTGACATCACTAAAACTCCACCCCTGCTGGTTGGGTTAACCAATCAGGAAGTACCACGTAACAGGAGGTGGATACCCTTTAAAAGTCAACGCTTCTTGGAACTATTCAGTCTTCCTAGAACTTTCAGTCTAAGATGAGACTCGGTCTTACTGGAAGACTCAGTCTGATGGCGAGTCTTACTGGAACTTTCAGTTCTTACTGAAAGTCTGTTTGGAGTTCTTAATGGAGGATGGGGTCTGACAGCCTCTACTCTAATAGCTGATGGAATTGGACCATGTGCCAAGGGTATGTCCATTTCAGGTGAGTCACAGCACGCCTCGATGTGAACTCACCCGGGCGTAACGCCCTACAACTTCTAATGAAGATTCCTTCTAAGGAAGTTCTTATTCTGTTGAACGGAGTACTTCGTCAAGACTTCTGACAATTCCCAGCCACTCTGACCGGAGACGCTGAAAAGTAACGTGAACTGGACCTCTGTACCGGAGCTGATTTATCTTCTGCAAAGGTAAAGAGTCGTCACGCACTGAGTGTACCGAGGGCTGAGCTGGGGTCGAATGAAGGGTGCCATTTCTGGTCAACATATTTCAACCAACCCCCCACAACTTTCCTCCTAAACTTCTTTACTCCTTCTCTGTAAACCTTTTCGCCAGTAAGTCAAGCTAATTGCCTTCAGAGATGAATTATTCTCCATCAGTAATCCTCTGTTGTCTTGTTATTTGAACTTGCTAAGTTTATTAATCAGAAACAGATCAGCAAATCAATGTGTACATGTTTGATGTAAAATTTTGATTCTGTTAAATAAATGACCGCATTTATTCTGATGGGTCAAAGATAAATTACGTCTCATGTCACTAATTCCACACTCCACTCTGAAGTTATCTTGGTCGCATGACATAAATTTAACTCGAAAAAGAAATAATCTGTTGTTAATTAAACAATTAATATTCTTTGTGCTTGAACTAGCCTTAAGAATAATTAATTAAGTAGGATGTCCACAGCACAGCTGTCCTGACATACTACATATTTGGTGGCCCGTACGGGGATGAATGGATGGATGGATGGATGAATGGATGGATGGATGAATGTATGTAGCTGGTGCAAAGAGAATAACCTTCACATCAATGTGAAGAAGACAAAGGAGATGATTGTGGACTTCAGAAGGAACAAAAACATCTACACCCCCCTGAACATAAGAGGATCTGCGGTGGAAGTGGTCTCCAGCTACAAGTACTTGGGTGTACACATGAATGACAACCTCAGCTGGAGCAACAACACGACCAGCCTGATCAAGAAAGTTCATCAGAGACTCTACTTCCTCAGACGGCTGAGGCGAGCTGGTCTGGGAAGCTCAGTCCTCACCTCCTTCTACAGGTGTGCAGTGGAGAGCATCCTGTGCTCCAGCATCAACGTGTGGCATGGAGGCAGCACAGCTGCAGAAAGAAAAGCTTTGCAGAGAGTGGTGAAGGCTGCACAGAAGACTGTCAGAGTCAGCCTCCCCACCATCACAGACACCTACACCTCTAAATGCAGGAAGAGGGCTACCTGCATCACGAAGGACCTCACTCACCCAGCACACACACTTTTTGCCCCACTCCCCTCAGGAAGGAGGTTGAGGAGCATTAAGTGTAGAACCACTAGACTGAGGAACAGCTTCTACCCTGAGGCTGTTAGACTCATGAATCTCTAACCAGAATAATCACTGTGAAAAACCACATCATGTTGCTGCTGATCTGTTTAAATGTTGATGTGTTCATGCGTGCACATCCGCTCACACAGACTCATGTTCATGTTTGTGCTGATGTCCAATGTTTTTATGTTATGAGTGCTTAGTGTATATTTAGTTTATGTTTTTCTTAGTTCATATCTTAGATGTTATTACTGTTTTTTTTTATACATTTTATTGTTGGATGTAAATGGGACCCTGTGTACATAATTTCGCTCCACCACATGTACCACATGAAATGCGAATGACAGTAAAGAATCTCTGACTCTCTGACTCTGATGTATGGATAGATGAATGGATGGATAGATCAATGGATGGATGGATGAATGTATGTATGGATAGATAAATGGGTGGATGAATGAATGGACGGATAGGTCAATGGATGGATGAATGGATGGATGGATGAACAGATAAATGGATGGATGGATGAATGTATGGATAGATCAATGGATGGCTAGATCAATGGATGGATGGATGAATGTATGGATAGATCAATGGATGGATAGATCAATGGATGGATGAATGGATGGACTTTTAATAATTTGTATCCACCTGTGACTAAAGCAGCACTACTTGCTGTGATTGACATCGTGTCATCATAACGAACAGGGGAATAAAATCAGAAATATAAAGATGACTTCAGGCCCGTGTGGGGTTTGCCTGGTTAAATGAAGCTTAATAATAATAATGTAATTCATCAACAGCAGCTCTACTTTCAGGACATGACGTCAGAGACCTGTAGGGGGCGCAGATATGTTGTCAGCTCCGCGTGTCGTTGGTCTCAGCAGCTGTGGGATCACATGCACGAGTGAAACGAAGTCCACGTGTGGGATTCTTCAAGATGGCGTTGCTCATGTTTGCCCTCGTTCAACTTTAATCCCAGATTAAAGGGTCGTGCTTCCTGTATTGAGTTATATCATGCACATCTGCAGATGTGCTCCAGGTCTTCATTCTTTGATGAAGCAAACTTTTTACACCTGATCACAGCTCCAGTGTGACCTGCAGATGAACTGCCATGTAGACGAACAATAAATTTACTGTTTGTGCCACTTCTTGTTAATTTGATTATTTTATTACCAGTTTCAGTTTTTACTCTGAAAATGTCTCCAAAAAAGGGGTTCTGTTTAGGGTTTAGAACTTTGGGAAAAGATGGAGTAACATTAAAGGGATAGTTCAGAGTTTTTAATATGGGGTATTGTTACAAACAAATATCTTACCTGTTGTAGATAACCTTTTTAACCACCTTAGTTTTGAGAAAAAGTTCAATTCTGGTCAGAATGCATGACTGCCAAACTTACTGTTGCGTTAAAGTTCTCCAGTCTCAAAAATTTAGTAATTAATGCAGATACTTTTTTTAAATTTGCACAGCTGGGCAGATGTATGAAAATTTCTGCAGAAACAAACATTGCTGCAGGAAGTGCACCAGGCTGCACCACAGTGCTAACGCATCAGCAAATAACCTCATTTTATTTAACTAATGCGAACTGACCGCTTTATAAAGATTTATTAAAAAACTTGCAAGAACCACTTTGATTTATTTTAACTTGAGATGTTTTGTGATGGGAGCAATTGAGGTTGAGCTTGGCCCCACGTGGCCTAGCATTAGCATGTCCTGTCAGAATTTAACTATTTTTCTGCTTTCATAAATAATTGATTATATTGCCATTTTGAGAACATGTTCTCAAACACATGTTCTCTGTGCTGCATACTTGACAGTAAAATAACCCTCAAGATGACCAAACTGTACCTCTAAGCTCTAAAGATGAAAATATTTTAACTCTGCGATATCCAGATGCTATAGTTCATTTCTTTTACATTTTTCTTCTGTTTCCATCAGCAAGAAGAAAACTAAAATCATGATTATACCAGGAAGGTGTTGGTTGTCCATGCTGCTTCCTTATTGTCACATTTTATTTTAAGAGTCAGCTGAAATGTCTCCAAAACGAATCAAATCTTCTGGTTTTCACATAAAACTAAACACACTAACAAAGATGAATGCCAGACAGAGATTTGGCCTTTCTAAAGCGTTTGTTTAAAATATTACCCAGTTCTCTAATCCTAGCAGAAGCGAGAACAGTTGTGGAATTATATGACCTGGCTTGAATGCAAAACAGCCTGAGGCCATAAGTTCAGTGTTTACAGACATATGCTCACATCTGGCTCATTCTAATGGAATAATCATTCGGCCTCTCTCGCCACCGCCAAATGCAACTTTGGGGGCTGAGCATGTGGGGGAGCCTGCATTGTGTAAAAAATAGGCTACGGGGCTTTTTATTTTGGTCTGGTCAGAATGATGATGAAACTGGTGGTTGCATTATGTGCCATCCCCACTCTGGGCTGCCTCCAGTTTGTAGGTTACTGAAAGATTTCACCACCCGCAGGAAAGAAGATTAGAGAGGAATTAATGGTATTCCTTTGTCATTATAAAAACAAATTGATATTTGGATTTAAATCAGAGGGTGGGGACAGTTGGAGCAACATGCTGCGTCAGGACGCATAAGCAGGGGGACGGCACGGTTACGAGCAACCTTTCAGTCAGGGAGGGATACACACACAGTGGAGCTGAGCGCTGGATACCACCACTGATGCTCACCATGTTACAGGAGACGACAGCACAGGAAAATACAGACATACCTCGAGGTTTTCATGGCAGAACAGAATGCTGGGACGTGGACATGTCTGTCCGTAGAGGACTGGAACAGATGTGGAACTCTGTGGACCCAACACTGACAAAGTGAGAGGGACGTTTGGGTTCCTCTTTGGATTTCCAGCCCGCTGCTCAACCATGAGACTGGCCCTCCTGGCCTTGAGACTGATGGTTTTGGCCAGGTTGTGGCCCGTCACCCATCTCAACAGCAGCACTTTTCCCAGTAAGAAGAAACACAAGGAGTTTTACGTCGGGGAGAACACCAAAGTAAAGAATGGAGGGTAAGCCGAAGAAGGATTTTTTAGTTTTCTGTACTTGAGGGGCTGCTTAAGTTGCTAAAATAAACATTTATTTTGTGACTTTATTCACAGAAGTATTTCTCTTTTTACTACTTTGCAAAAATTGACACAGATCTGCTTGCATAATTGATCACAATGATTCCATAAATGCCACAATAGATTGAGGTCAGCAGCAATCAAGTCATGTGACACTAAAGCTGACGTGTGTTTTACTTAAAATTTTGTCCTGGTTTTTGCTGAACAGAGAAATATGTATTCACAATATTAAACTCAGATTTGGATTGCTTCTAGAAAGAAAATAATCAGCTCAGGACACAGATGAAAGAGTGTCCCTGCAGCATCTTTGACCCAGAAAACAAGCACCAGTACTCTGACCAAAAAAAAAAAAAAAAAAGTGATTGATTTGAACCAAGGCTTTTAGTTTTAATCAGTTCTAAAACACCAGCACTGTTTCAAGTTAATGCCTGAAGAGAGAGGTTTAAAGAAAGCTGGTAATTAGTCGTCCTTATTGTTTTTTTATTTTCCAGGCGTGTGGATCTTAAGACGAAAAAGCAAGACAGCACCAAGTCTCTGCTAATTAAATCTGAGCAGCTACTTCGGATTGATGATCATGACTTTGCAATGCGCCCAGGCTTTGGAGGTAAAACGTTTTAATTCAATTTACACATTTTTGACAATGCAAAACCACCACAATATTTTTGCATTATTTTAAGAATATTGCATGTATGTGCTATCCAAACAACTCAGTCAAGTCAATGTAGGCCAGTGTGTTTGTCTCTTAAAAATACATCTAACAAAAAAGCCTCATGACCCAATTTGTCTGCTGTATGAGACAATGACTGCAGTAGATAAAATAATCTGACCTGTGTTCCTAATGCACTTTTATGCAACGTGCAGTAGTTTAGACGTGCTTTTGTAGATTAAATGAATATTGTCCAACAAAAATATTTAGAATATTATTTTTTGTCACCTGAACCGTGCCATAAAGCAAGTTTAAATATTATTTTTCTCTAGGAGTAGCAGCTAAAATGACAGCATGGAATGCAAAAAGCCTACTGGGCGAAGGATTCATTTTGTAATTAGCATATTTTTGTACTTGATTAATTGATTTAACTTGAGTTTATTTGGTCTTAGTGTGTTGTAAAAAACTAAGTTTTGTAAAAGAAAATAGGTAAAATTGGGCCATAATCCATCCATCCATTTTCTTTACCCGCTTATTCCATTTTGGGTCACGGGGGTCGCCGGTGCCCATGTCCAGCAATCACTGTGCGGGGGGCGGGGGACACCCTGGACGGGTCGCAGTCCATCACAGGGCCACATAGAGACAAACGAGACAAACAAACATTCACTTTCTCATTCACACCTAGGGACAATTTAGAGTTACCAATCAGCCTAACATGCATGTTTTTGGTCTGTGGGAGGAAACCGGAGAACCTGGAGAAAACCCACGCATGCACGGAGAGAACATGCAAACTCCACCCAGAGAGGCCCCTGGACCGGGGTTTGAACCAAGGACCTGCTCGCTGAGAGGCAGCAGCTCTACCAGTTGCGCCACCGTGCTGCCCAAATTGGGCCATAATGTTTTTTTTTTATTTTTTATAATTGTGTCTTACTCCAAAGATTCTCTTTGTGTAGAAATGATCTGTCACAGCCTCTCTAATCACATAAGGTGTTCTCCAGAGTTCAGTCCTAGAGTCCTTTTTGTTTATAATGTACCTTCCCTGATATTCTGTTTTCAGACATCACAGTATTTAATTTCCCTGATATGCTGACGACACACTGATGTATCTTTCTGCTGAAACTAATTTCTATACTTTTCTTGTTTATATTTGACTGTTTAACAGCGATTAAAAATTCCTTAAACTCAACCACAATAAAACAGACTTTCCACTTGTAGGCACCAAGTTCATGCTCTCTAATTATCCTCAGTCACCATTGAACACTTTGCAACACATCCTCCCTCTTGTATTGAAATACTTTTTCTTCTTCTTTGGGCTTCTCCCTTCTTTAGGGGTCGCCACAGTGAACTAAGTCGTATGAAGACTTGGCATTTATTTTATGCCGAATTGTATTGAAAGACTAAATGTCATTTTTGATCCTTTTTTTAAACAGAGAAACAGTTTTACTTATAATGCTTAATTTAATCAACCTTTCCACACTGGCCTTCAGATGTGCTTTCTGTCTCTGAAAATCTCTTCCACCACACTTCTATACCTTAATCTTTTTTTACTCCTAAAACTTCCCTGAAACTTTTCTGTTTTGACTGGTCCATCCTATTTAACTCTGATATATTTTGTCAAATTTGTGGACATGTTGGTTTTGCTTCTTTTATCTAGATCCCAATGTACGTTTTCTACATCACATTAAAAATGTCTGCTGCAGTGCTGACCAAAATGTTTTACAGTTTAATCACACAAAATCTCAATAAAAGAAGAGAAAAGAGCAAGAAATCAGTGTATTTTGGTTACTGCTCGAATCAAAAGCCAAAAAATAAAAGTGAGACTTAAGCAAACATTTAAAAGACTCAGCAGTCTCAGTGATCCATATATTAAGAACCTGATCATGTATTGTAGTTTGGGATCTTGGAACAGATTTCTAAAAGGAAATGGCTTAGTGCTTTGATTGGTGTTTAGGTGTCGTGGAGATCCCATTCAAATGAATTGGTTTAAACATTAAATGCAAGTAATAAAATCCTAAAATTAATCTGGAAACAGACTGGAAACCAGTGGATAGAAGTTCATTCAACCTTTATTAATACAGGTTAGACTCAGTTATCCTATGGGACTCATTTACAAGAGACACTTGTAGTCAAAATAGGTTATGTGTTCACACTTTTTAGCACCGGTTAGAAGATGAGCAGCTGTATTCTGGATGGGCTGAAAGCGATGCAATGGATAATCATCTAAAACCAACATACAGGGTGTTACAGTAGTCCAAATGATGGGTAATAAAATCTTGAATTACTTAGTTAGGCCCTTAATGGGGAGATATAGTTTCAAGGATAAGCACTAATGGGGAAAAAAGCATCAAAATTCATTGATCTACATTGTTTTTACTTGTTTTAACTTATTTGGCTGTTTTAATTATACGTGTTTTAAAAAGCACACATAAATAAAATGCATTATTATTGTTATTATATTGTGCACCCTATTACTTTAAATATAATCCATTCCATTTCACCGAGACTGCAGCTGTTGGCTGATGGTTTGGAGTACTTAACATCATTAGATAATGGCGCTGTATGAACTGGATGTTTATGGATCCTACGCTGAACCCATTCTGCCTCTGGATGATGACATAAGAGCAGCTCAATGTACGCAACACTTCATATTTTTGAGTTTCACGCTGGAACAAGCAGACTTATTTTTTAAAAATTAAACAGAACAGAGGGAATGAGTGTTTTATTTCTGTATACGCTGCTGACAGTATTGTGGAAGTTTTTAAGTACAGATTGCTGTGACCTGATTGTTGCCTTCAAACATCCTGCTTCATGCTTCAGAAGCTGAATACTGATGGGGATCAGACCTCCATCAACAGTTCTTTTTTTTTTTTTACTGAAGGAAGAATTTAAAAAAGGCTTTATTTGTCATAGCTTACACATTAGTTCAGATGTAGGATTTGCACATGCATAACTCTATCAGCTGCGCACACAGATTATTGTAGCAGATGTGATCCAACAACTACTTAAAGCTTATCTGTCACTTTTGACCTTTTGCAGGTTCAGCTCTTCCAGTTGGCATAGACGTTCAGGTGGAGAGCATTGACAGCATATCAGAAGTAAACATGGTATGCCCATCACTGGTTCTTCAAGTAAATAAGCTGCTGGGCTCGAACACTTGAGTTGCCTTTTTATTGAAAGGCGGACGTATTATAGTGTAGACTCCGACTGTACGTACACAACTTTCTCTTGTCCTGCCCATAACTGCTGATTCGATCAAGATAATTTACCTATACTTCATGCACATCTGCATTATCACCAGATGGAGTGTCACATACACTTTTCATCACCCCAGCTCAAAGGTTAAGATCACAAATCAAGGTCAAAGTTACAATAAGGTCTTTGCTTGTCACACCAATAACCTGATCCGCTCAAAATAATTTATTGAAACCTTATACACATTTGTACCACTACTAGAAAGCATGTCCTGTAATATTTTCATCATCCCAGCTCTAAGGTCAAGGTCACAATTTAAGGTCAAAAGTTATACAAAGTATTTGCATGTCCAGGCTAGTGCTATAGAATGTTGCATTGTAGAATAATAGTCAGCTGGTGTATAATGTGCCGAATATGGTACTTTTGTTAATATTTTCTTATTCCTTGTTCAGGACTTCACCATGACTCTCTACCTGAGGCATTACTGGCAGGACGACCGTCTGGCTTTCCCCTCCAGCAGCAACAAAAGTCGAACTTTCGATGCACGCCTCGTCAAGAAAATCTGGGTCCCGGACGTGTTTTTTGTTCATTCCAAACGCTCTTTCATCCACGATACAACCATGGAGAACATCATGCTGAGGGTTTATCCTGATGGAAACATCCTCTACAGTGTCAGGTAAAACAAAATAAGTTTTTAAAACAAGTCAGTCTTGTAACCCACAGTATCTTCAATTCAATTCAGTTTATTTATATAGCACCAAGTCACAACAGAAGTCATCTCAGGACACTGAACAGAAGCATTCATATGCATGAGACTTAAGTTAATAACATTATTTATCGGAGGAGCAGACTGCTTTGAGTTTAACTTCATAGCAGAACTCTCATCTTGAGCAAGCATGAAGGCAACAGTGGAAATCTGCTCACACAGACTCATGTTCGTGCTGCTGTTGTTTGGTGCATTGTTTTGTACTATTAGTGCTTAGTGTATTCGTAGTTTAATGTATTTCTTAGTTCATATTTTAAATCTTATTACTGTTTTTCTTTACAATTTGTATTTTTGTTGGATGTAACTGGGACCCTGTGTACATAGTTTCGTTCCACCTCATGTACCACATGTGGCGTGAATGATAATAAAAACACCTTGACCGTGACATGATCTTGAAAGAAAAAAAACTCACTCATGAGGAAGAAACCTTTAGCAGATCCAGGTTCAGGAAAAGTGACCATCTGCTTCCACTGGTTGGGTTTGAGAGGAGCAGGAAGGAGGAACAGATACACAATGGCAGGTCAAGAATCACATGTTAAAATACAAATAGTATAAAATGAAAGGTATTCAATTTTAACAATTCATTTTACGAAATGTGGTCAATTTGTCTTCTAGTAGTCTAAGCATATGGCAGCATAGCAGCGAATAATGAACGACTGTGGCTGAGTGGTTAGAGCAGTCGTCCTTCAATGCAGGAGTTGGCAGTTCAAATCCACCAGCAGTCACATGCTGAAGTGTCCCTGGGCAAGACACTGAATCCCTCATTGCTTCTGATGTGTGTCCCATTGGTGTATGAATGTGATCTAAAGCTCTGACTAGTCTCTTTAGAATGATTTGTTCAATTAGCTTTGTAGAGCTCTAGTAGAGTGATGTATGAATGGGTAAATGAGGCACAGATTTTAGTGTAAAGTGCTTTGAGTATCTTAATAAGATAGAAAGGCGCTATATGGTACTGTCCATTTACCATAACAAGCCAACTCTAACTATAGGATTTATCAAAAAGAAAAGTCTTAAGACCAGTCTTAAAATTGGACAATGTGTCAGTCTCATGGACAGAAACTGGAAGTTGGTTCCACAAGAGAGGAGCCTGATAACTGAAAGATCTTCCTTCCATTCTGCTTTTGGAAACTTTAGGAACTGCGAGTAAGCCTGCAGTCTGAGAGAAGTTAGGAAAATATTGAACAATAACATCTCAAATATGAGATGGAGCTAGGTTGTTGAGAGCTTTGTAGGTTACAAGTAAGATTTTGAATTCAATTCTGGACTTGACAGGGAGCCGATGGAGAGAAGCTAAAACTGGAGGGATATGATCTCACCTACTAACTCCCATTAAACTCTGTTCTTTATTGTCTTGAACATAATATTCCCATTATTCTGCCGTTGATTGTTTTCTCCATCACTTATCACTATATTTAATGTGAGCTTATAAACATCATGTTGGCATGAATGATTGGAGCCAGACGAGTGACATCAAAACCTGAGCTCGACACCATGCTGGCTCCCACCCACAAACAAACACAGACATACAGTAGATGCAGCTCTGTGATTATGTCTGCCGCTGCAGCTCAGAGGCTTTTCAGCTTTGATCCCTGGTTCTGAAAACCAAAAAGGCCAAAGAGAGAGAAGCAGTCTACGCTAGAATGAGCTTAGCATTGAGCTAATGTTTTAGAGCTTCTAATGTAAACAACAGATATTATGTTAATGTTTAACGAACATCTGCAGGCCAAAGCTTCCCATGCTCCAATAAATGTTTAAAAGCACATACAGTCCATAAAACCATACATTTCAGTCTAAACTCTTCTGGCTGTTGGTGAGTCACCTCAAGAAATGTATCTCAAGCAAATGTCCATGAAATGTATGTTGTTTTTTTTATTGATTAAAACTGATTGATTATTGCAGGCATATACATGTAACTGCTGAAGTTGTGTGTTTATTGCTATTTACATGTCAAATAGAGAACACAGAATAAAGACAAACTTTTTTTTTTTTGCTTTTATGAACGCAAACATGGTAAATTAATGAGCCAACTTCAAATGCTTTTTTAATCTTTTAGTAATCATTTTATTTAACTAAAATAAATCAGGATTCAATTGCCATTCAAATTTTAAGAATGTCATGTTGGGTTTAACTAATAAATTAACCCACATGCAAGAACACCACACAGGAGAGAGATGAACTATAATAAATGTTTATTTATGCGATAAATAAGCGGAATCAGATGAAGGTCTGGTCCATGAGCGGGGCTGTTGAATCCTCAGCACATTGTTCGGTGATCAATCCTGGGACTGGGGGGGGGGGGGGGGGGTTTCCGGGGTCTTTTAGTTCCAGTTAGGTCCTTGAGAGTGGTTAGAGGTTTGAAGAGCTCCTTTTGAATGTCGGAGGGAGCTCGAAGGAGAAGACGGCATTGGAGGACGGACTGGTAGGCAGAGGCTTGAAGGCATCAGAGGAGCAGACAGACTGCCAGTCGGTCTTTGGTGCTGGAGATCGATGTCGGCTGTGTCAGGTGAGTGTGGGAGCTCGGGCATCCATGGGGAAGCAACCCACGGCGTCACGAGGAAACAAAGAGAACGAGAACCAGGTCAGGATCCATCACTGGTAACACTATGGTGTCGAGGTACTGGCAGTCCTCCTCTCTTAACCTGCCAGTAACGAGTTGATTGTCCACCGGTGTGCCGATGACGTCAGGTAAGACGCTCCTCTGCCAGCCAACTTCAGGATTCCATCTAGTGGGAAAAGGAATTCCTAACAACCCCAGGACCTAACAAAGAATGTATTTAAAAATGTTGTGCATTGAGATGTGGGTATCATAAAAATAAATACAGGTTGTCTCAGTGCGTTGATGACTGTGTCAGGATTCTGGAGCAAATGCTGCATTGGCTTTTTGGATCATTTATTTTTATGCACATTTTGACGGGCATGGTTCCTCAAATAACATGTTTGATGCTGTAGCAATGGTTTATGTTGTAGATTTTACCAGTTGGTTCAGTCTAAAAACACAAGTCGGGTGAGAGAGAGAAAGCCACTTTTTAAGAAAACATAATCAATCTAAAATTTAAAAAAATGTCTAGATTGTTTGGAGACTCTAGTCAAGGTTTAATCTATTTTCTTCAACAGCATCTTTCTATTTGTCACTCTCCCATAAAGCATAGACTGGTGATGAATTCTGGCAACAGTTGATGTATGCTCAGTCTATCCCATCTCACTTACTGAAGCTCCTTCAGAGTGATCTCGGGTGGTGGTCTCTCACACTTTTCTCCTTCATGGTCACTCAGTTTGTGAGGATGGCCTGCTCTTGGTAGATTTACACATGTCCCATATTCCTTCTGTTTATTGATGATAGATTTAACTTAACTCCTGGGGATGTTTAGGGCCTTGAAACTCCTTTTGTGTCCATGCTGTCTAGTACTTTTTGTTATTTTTTCTAACGTTGAATTAGGACAACCACTTTAAAAGGGCTAAATATTTATACAGTCACTTGTTCGACATTACATCTGGTTGACATGGACCTGGGTGGCACGGTGGCTCAGTTGGTAGAGCTGTTGCCTCTCAGCGAGAAGGTCACTGAATCAAATCTCGGCTGGGGACATTTCTGAGTGGAGTTTGCATGTTCTCTCCGTGCATGTGTGGGTTTTCTCCAAGTACTCCAGTTTCCACCCACAGACCAAAAACATGCATGTTAGGCTGACTGGTAACTCTAAAATGTCCCTATGTGTGAGTGAGACAGTGAATGGTTGTTTGTCTTGTTTGTCTCTGTGATGGGCTGGAGACGTGTCCAGGTGTCCCCCGCCACAGTGACTGGTGGATATGGGCACCAGTGACCCCCGTGACCTAGCAAAGAAAAAAAGAAAAAGCAGTTAAAGATATTGGATGGATGACCTCGACCTGGTTGAAGGCCTCCAGGCCTTTAAAAGACTTCAGACCCTCTGAGATGTGGGGGCCTGAAGTGAAGACTAACACTACCAGTGTTTGGGTGGTCCCAGGGATAGGATCTAGATCTGCCCTCCAGCCAACCATTATGTTTGCATTGATCTTTGTTTCTGAATAACTCTGTTGTGATATTGGTCCCTTTCTAATTTCTGAGCTGTTTCTTTACGTGTTGTCAGTTTTGAATGCTTTTCAATTTTTTTGTTTGTTTTATTCATGTATTTCATCAATATCAAATTAAAAACATTCATAGTTTCCATAAGTAACTGAATCCTAATTTGAGTATTTCTGGGATTTCATGGTGGATCGCTATTTTGGTACATCTGGGACTTTTTGAATTTGAGGAACCTGATGAAAACAAAGCATGTTAGTCACAGGGAAGATCAGAAAGTCATCAAATCCATCTTCATCTTCTACCCCTTATCCATGGTAGGATGGTAGGCAGAGGCAACGGGTACAGGATGAAAACCAGACCCCCCCCCCCCCACACACACACACACACACACACACACTCTCCCCAGCGACTCTCTCTACTCCTAATGGGGGGTGGGGGGGGTGGGGGGGGGCAGAGGACAGCGAAGATACACAATCCCTCCAGTAAGTTCTGGGTCTGCCGTGGGGCCTCCTACCAGCGGGATGTGCCTTGAAATCTCCCAAAGGGAGGCGTTCAGGAGGCATCCTGATCAGATGAACCTCCTCAACTGACTCCAATGCAGAGGAGAAGAAGCTCTACTCTGAGCTCCCCAGATGAATTTTTAAGACTGTGCCTGGCCACCCTAAGAAGAAAGATAATTTTGGCTGCTTGATACCTGGATCAGGTTCTTTCATTCATGATCCAGACCTCATGACCACAGGTGAGGGTTGGAACTTAGACAGACTTTTAAAGTGAGAGCTTTACATTTGACTCTACTGTTTCTTCACGGCGATCGACCGAAGCAACACCCTCGTTACTGACAACATCTCCCATTCCATCCTATCATTGCTCACAAACAAGACGCCCAGATACTTAAACTCTTCCACCTGAGAAACCTCACCTGGAAACAGGAAACCAGGGCACCTCCCTCCCTTGAGCCAGGTCTGGAGGATGAGAGCTCACCGGTGAGTGGCCCGTAGTCGATCCTTTTACTCCTGGAGCTCAGCTGGGCCAACCCTGAAAAAAGACAGGATGCAACTTCCACATGAGTTCACCCTCTGCAAGGAGAACTGTTAAGGTCGGGTGAGAAGCAATATAGGCGGTAGGCGACGGCGGGTCCCTGGCCATGCCAATACTGGAGGTACAAACTAAACCAGCTCAGATAAAACATACAGAACTTCTTGATTTTGTGATTCTGGTTTAATTCAATGGATGCTAATTTAACTGCATGATGTGTTTTAGGATCACTGTGACTGCACTTTGCTCAATGGACTTCAGCAGTTTCCCTCTGGACACACAGAACTGCTCTCTGGAGCTGGAGAGCTGTGAGTATCAAGCCACAGTTGGGACATAAATGCTCACAATTGCCTGATTAAATATTCAATGTTGTTTCAGAAAAAGGAACGCTCCTAATTCCAGGATTGGATGTGCATGAGTTGTTGCACTTGTAAACACGTTACACAACATTTGATACTACACAGACTTGGAGCTCAAAATTGTTGCATAGAAACAGCGTTGTAATCTTAGAGCATAAATAAACACACACTAGTGCAACGTGCATTCACACACTTCATTACCAAAAAATAACTATCTTTTTATCCATTTTGGTCTATTTAATGATAATTTTTTGATAGTAAAGATGACTTTTTATAAAAAAATAGGAGTTTTTTGTGACTGGCTCTTTTACTCTACATATCCTGCTTTAATTAATACGCAGACATATTACAGATCTCCCTCTTCTCTTTTTAAGATGCCTACAATGAGAACGATCTCATGCTTTACTGGAAGAATGGAAACGATTCGTTACGGACAGATGAGATAGTGCTCTCCCAGTTTTTTATTGAAGACTTCCAGCCTTCCTTTGGACTTGCCTTCTACAGCAGCACTGGTATGTGAGACCCATCATCACAGCTGCATAATGGGATTCAACCGAAGGACTCCTGACAGAGTTTTTTAACATATGACCTCCTCCCTGCTGTTTCAGGTTGGTACAATCGACTGTACATAAACTTCATCTTAAGGAGGCACATCTTCTTCTTCATGCTTCAGACGTACTTTCCTACCATGCTGATGGTGATGCTGTCATGGGTATCTTTCTGGATAGACAGGAGGGCCGTACCTGCCCGTGTCTCTCTGGGTACTGACACATAACTCAGTATGTTCAAGAACAAATGATGTGAGGAATGTAGTTCAGAGAAAAAAAAAGTTTTGCATTTGCTGAATATAATATTTGAATGGGGTATTAAAACACATCAAGTGGTGCGCTGATGTCCCCCAACTCTGAGAGGTTTGAATAGTGAATGTTTGTAGTTTTTGAGAAGAGTGATTTTCTGTTTTGGAATAGAACAGAAAATGTAAGTACGGTAAACCTTAATGTTTTTGGTGAAAGATATTCCAGTGGGTAAGAGTTACTCTGTGTAGAACAGCAGTATTTTTTTTTCTTGTCTGAGGTGACGCAGAGTGAATAATTTTAGCAAGTGTAGAGAGCAATTTTATTCATCACCAGATGCAATGGAGGAGCCATGGGGTGGCCATTGGTAGCCTTGACCAACATTGATATATCTAGCTAGCTAGCTAGCTAGCTAGCTAGATATATCCAGGGCTAACTGGTGCTCGAGAGATGTGGAGTTGACTTATTCTGATCCATGAGCACGTTTCACATCTGTCTTCTTTAATGCTCGTGTTCTGTTCTGGTGTTTGTGAATCCAGGCATCACCACAGTTCTGACCATGTCCACCATCATCACCGGTGTGTCAGCCTCCATGCCGCAGGTGTCTTACGTCAAAGCCGTAGACATCTACCTGTGGGTCAGCTTCCTGTTTGTCTTTTTGTCGGTTATCGAGTATGCTGCGGTCAACTATTTCACCACAGTGGAAGAGATGAAGAAGCTGAAGAACGCAAAGGTATTTTTCATTCTCTTAATGCCTTCTTGAACCGTTTGTACTGTATTCAATCTTCACATCGCTCACTGCTCCTTTTTCAGATCCCCAGCACCTTCAACACCAACCAGGCGATGGCTTTTGACGGGTGTTTCCACGATAATGACATTGACCTGGCTCCTTTCCCGGAGGTCGACATCACCCCAAACACTGACAGAAGCACCGAGTCACAAAACTCCACGGCCTCTGCACCCCCAGATGGAACCAGGCTCCGCCGCAGAAACACGTTAAAATACAACATGAGCTTCATCATGAGCAACAGCTACATGATCGACTCGTACTCCAGAGTCCTGTTTCCCTTGGCATATCTGCTCTTTAACATCATTTACTGGAGTCTGTACGCATAGGACATTAACTGTGCAGCAGAGCAAAATGTTCACCATTAACCAGGTGGGCGTCAGATCAAAATCTACAATAAACTGTCACAGTTCTTCTCTGCCACAGGATGTGACATTTTGTTTGCACAATGTCTGTTGATGAGCAATATTTGACTTATATTTAAGAGCTGCGATCAGCTGCTGCAGCCATCAGCTGTGTTTCATGAATGTGTCTTTTCATGCAACTTTTATAGAAAAAAATGCTCAAATTATTTTTTAATTATTTATTTTATTTAGTTTTTAAGGTGGCACAAAAACAAAATTCTTGGGAGTATACTCTTTCTTCTTTAAACAAATCTTGGCTGTTATGAATGTGTCAAATAGCATATATTCTTCCACATTCTTCCATTAAAATAACTTACTGTTAAAAGTTGACACACTCAAGCAAAAGATTCTCGATAGTTTTAAAAACAGGAGTCGTGTTTGTCACTGAACGTTGTGAATTTCAATAAAAAACAAGGAGCACGCCACTGCCCCCCGTCACTGAGAGATCTGAATAGTGAATGGTTGTAGTTTTGGAGGTGAGTGTTCGATTGGAATGGAACTGAACAGGGAATGCAAGTAAACCTTAATGATTTTGGTGAAAGATGGGATTTTTTTTTCATTAATTCAACCTTTATTTATACAGGTTAGTCCCATTGAGTCTTGGGGACTCATTTACAAGAGAAACTTGAAATATAGATGAGTGGAAGGAGCAATTTCATCTATCACAAGAAGCAAAGGAGGAGGAGCCAGGGGGTGGTCAATGGTGGTTTTGGCCCATAGTTTAATTTTCAGTCACCCTAGTTATTTATGGAAGCCATATTTTTAAAGCAAAGTTTCCTCAAATGATATGGGTTGGTTGATAGGTTTATATACAGT
>NC_056511.1:23874805-23879312 GCF_014905685.2 Nematolebias whitei | reverse complement strand
TGTGTGTGTGTGTGTAGCTCTAATAATATTAATAAGTAATATTTAATATTAATACTAATTATTGGTGTGCATATTATTAATAGTGATTATTAATTATTAATATTTTTAAATAATCTATAAATTAACAATATATTAACAATTGTTACTATTAATAATGAGTATGTATTATTAATATTAATAATCCTTAATATTAATGTTTATTATTAATAATAATTTAATAATAAATAGGCAGTCCCCATCAAAGTTTCTCCAGGAACTTTCTAGTTGACCCTATTAAAGAAACATGTCCCTAAATATGACATAAAGTAAAACTTCAGCAAACAAACAAAAAAAAAAACCCACACAAAATAAGCCACTATCACAAATATTAAAAAATAAATAAATAAATAAAAATCACAGCTGCGTATAATGATGCCCGAATACTTTTCCTGAATAATTTTTGCAATATTTTTTCAACATGATTTCTTTTAAACTATTTCTAATTAAATATATGGTTTAGATTTCTTAATGTAGGGTTTTGTGGAAAAGGTTATGAGCAGTTACTATCTAACCTGTTGACAATAGATTTTTGGACAACCTCAGTTTGAAGAAACTGAGTTTAATTCTGACTGGATTAACGAGCTGACAAGTTAATCTGTGCAAACACTGATCTATAAATATTTACAGCACTGTCAGTTTCAGATAAAATGATTTACATATACTTTTTGGGCTATTTGCAAGCATAAAAGCTGAAGCTCTTTCAATGCATCCTGAGACACTTTCTACAGAAATGTCAAAGTTGTTCTGCTGAAATAATTATTTCCTACAACATTTCAAGGTTCTTAAAATAGCATTCACATGACTCGCTCTAATTTTTTTCTGGTTCAAGTTGTTTTAGGAAGGCATTGATCCACATAGTTCCTAGCTATTTCTAGCTCAGACTAGCCATCAGCTCATCATTCGGAGCAGAACCAGATTATAGTTTCTCCAAGCTGAGGTCTATTATCTACACCATGGAAAATATTAGTTGTTCATAACATTTCCACAGAACTCATCTTCTAAAGATCTGAATTTTGTGTTTGACATGAAACTTTACCCATAACGCAGTTTGAGACATAAGTCAGTTTAATAAAAGCCAGTCACATTGTCTAACAGCTGCACTTTGTAAACTATGATGAGTTCCAAATAAATTTATGAAAATTAGAAATTAATAAATGAGAGAGAAGATGGATTCTGAAAAAAGGAGATTATCTGTAAACACTGAGGTCATCATGACTATGCTGGGGAATATGCAGGCAGCAGGTGGTAACAGAGATGACTGATTACCTCTGCCTGTAATAGATTGATGAGAGCTGTGGTTAAGACAAACAGGGCGACGGCTGTTTCTTATCACGTTGTCGGGCCTTTTGTCTAACGCCTACAGCGTTGATTCAAGTCGCACTGGTGTTATATTCTGTGAAGTTGGGTTGTTGGAACAAAACAAAACGGAAAAGAAAGACCAAATACCCACAGAATCAGGCAGACAGATGGTGGTTTTATGATGAACAAAACCCAGGAGCTTAAGGGCATTACTGCATGTTGACAGGTTGACCTGAGAATAAAAGCAGTGGACAAACAAAGATTAAAATCTAAAAGCAGACAAGAGTACGGAGCCAGCAGTCATGAAAAACATGCACAAAATAAATATATAAAAAAATAAATAAATAAACAAGGCTGGCAAGTTTGCGTGAATAGAAAAAAAACCCCAGAAAAACAATACAATCTGCAAAGACTGGTAAACAGGTGAGCTGAACGGTGTGGGGGAACTGGAATACAAAATAAAACTAGAAAGTTCCAGGAGAAACTTTGATGAGGACTGCCTATTTATTATTAAATTACTATTAATAATAAACATTAATATTAATGATATTAATATTAATAATAAATACTAATTATTAATATTAATAATTATTAATATATTGTTTATATATATTAATA
Source organism: Nematolebias whitei (assembly GCF_014905685.2). Taxonomy (NCBI): domain Eukaryota; kingdom Metazoa; phylum Chordata; class Actinopteri; order Cyprinodontiformes; family Rivulidae; genus Nematolebias; species Nematolebias whitei. Next base: position 23,877,356 of record NC_056511.1, on the reverse strand, counting down.
AATAATCAATATTAATAATATTCACACCAATAATTAGTATTAATATTAAATATTACTTATTAATTTTAATAATTATTATATTAAAATAGATAATTATTAACATTAATAATTATAATTTATATTTATTATTATTACTACTACTACTACTAATAATAATAATAATAATAGGTGATAATAGGTAATAATAGGTGCCTTCCTTGCATGTTGAACCAAAATGGCTCCATATCTTACTCAGTTTCTGTGAAGCGTTTTCTCCTATTAATTCCCTATGGGAAATTTGGCATTTTTGTTAGCAAAATATGTCGTCATGGTAACTGTGCATGCCAATAAAAATAATTGCACACTTCCCGGAGCCGGGCCGGTCATTTTGATATAACTTGTGGGGGTCCACGTTGTGGTTCGGGCCGCATTAAAGTTGAAAAAGATACGCTTTTCAGGTGTAGAATAGTAAGTGGGCAGTCACCAACTAGTTCCTGGAGTTGGTGGAAATATTGCGTCTTTGTTCGCAAATTATGTTGTCATGGTAACTCAAAATGCCAATAAAAGTAATAGCACACATCACAGGGCTGAGCCTGTCGTAATGATATAACTTTGTGGGTGTAGACACTGTGGTTCCGGCCGCATTAACGGAGATAGAAATCTAAACACTCTTCCGAGGTGTAGAGTAAAAGGTGACTGCCATGCGTTTGCATGGCAGTCACCTATGAAAACATTTACAGTAAATAAAGTAGAGACATCTACTGAGTGGAAGGGGTACAGCAAGAGAATATGCAGGTGAATATTATCAGTCATCCAGGACATGGTGAATTCAAACAAGTTCAAGACAAAAACAACTGGACTTTATTTTGTAACGGAAGACGTTGACTAACAAAGAGTCTAACAAACCCTTATTGTGAGGAGCGAAAGGGCAATCTGCACATGCATCTAGCTCAGCTTTATAACTCGAACCCCACACAGTTTACTGGAACTCCTGACTGATGAATGTAAGGATGGTACTTTTCTGTGGCCCGGTTTGTGTCTGTTTCCCTCGTGCTCCCTCATTAGTTCCATTAGTGCCACCTGTGTCTCGTCCCAGCTGTTTGTTATCATGTCTCGTCTTCTCCCTGTATTTAAGCCGTCCTATTCTGTCTTGTTCTTGGTCGGGTTGTCTTCGTTGAGTACTCTTCCTTGGGTCTCCTGAGTCTTTCCCTGAGTCTTCCTGGTCCCTCGAGTGCCCCGTGTCTCTCGTGTCTCCTGAGTTCCCCATGCCTCCTTCCTAGTTCATGTAAGTTTTGCTGCCCCGTCAGCTTGTTTATTTTGTACTTTTCGTTTATCAATAAAAGCCTATTTTTGTATATCTGCCGAGTTGAGTCCCTGTTCTGCACTCTGGGTTCACTCCTGACACAAATCCTAACAGTACGACCCGACCAGAACAGAACCCAGCGGGCAGGGTTCTCACTCGGCAACACTCACCTTTTTTCTTTTTTCCCTTCTCGTGCCGTTATGGACGAGCTCCTCTCCGTCTCTGTCCTTCCGCCGTCCCACCGCCGCCGTAGTGGCAGAAGACGGTTCCGGAAGCAGTCTGCGGCGACCGGCCCGGTCTCGTCGGCCGAGCTGAACTTCAGAGCAGGTTCTGGTGTTTTCGTGGGAGCGGGGTCCGTCGCTTCACCTCCCAGGTTTCCGGTGGGGGCAAGATCCAGCGTCCCGCGGGAGCTCCGGTCCACTCTTGTTCGGTTCGGTGAGTCCGGTCTGGTTGACGTCATTGGGGCGGGTTCCGTCGCCTCACCTTCCAGGTTCCTGGTGGGGGCGGAATTCGGCCTCTCACCGCCACTCCGCACCGCGGCTGTTCGACCCAGCCCGGCCGTACCTCCGGAGAGTATTCTTTGTGACTCCGTGGGGGCGTGTCCCGCCGCCTCACCTTCCAGGTTTCCGGTGGGGGCGGCACCCGTCACCACACCCACTCATTCAGACATTCCCCTTTTTCATTCTTTTTCCCCTGAAGATATTTTTCATATTAATCAGACCATTCTCGAACTATTTAATTCTGCTAAAAGAAACCCGTCCTCCTTTGATTTAGTTTTGTCCCAGATGGAGGATTTTTTACTTTCTATCCCAGGCCTTTCTTTGCTCCCCGAATATGATTTTTTATTAACCGAATTAGAGACTCTAAAGACTCCAGTTACAGCCATCCCTGAGGTGGACTCCACGCTGCACGCAGCCATCCCTGAGGTGGACTCCACGTTGCACGCAGCCCCTGAAGTGGGTCTTCATCTCTCCTATTCCGAGGGGGTCCCGGCAGACGCTCCTCATCTCTCCAATTCCGAGGGGGTCCCGGCAGACGCTCCTCATCTCTCCAAGTCTCCAGAGGGGTCGGCGCTCTCCAGGTCTCCAGAGGGGTCGGCGCTCTCCATGTCTCCAGAGGGGTCGGCGCTCTCCATGTCTCCAGAGGGGTCGGCGCTCTCCAGGTCTCCAGAGGGGTCGGCGCTCTCCAGGTCTCCAGAGGGGTCGGTGCTCTCCAGGTCTCCAGAGGGGTCGGCGCTCTCCATGTCTCCAGAGGGGTCGGCGCTCTCCA
>NC_056511.1:23873985-23874795 GCF_014905685.2 Nematolebias whitei | reverse complement strand
CTCCAGGCTCCCACGCCGTCTGCTGCAGCCCTCCAGGCTCCCACGCCATCTGCTGCAGCCCTCCAGGCTCCCACGCCGTCTGCTGCAGCCCCCCAGGTCTCCTCGTCGCATGCTGCAGCTCCCCAGGTCTCCTCGTTGCATGCTGCAGCTCCCCAGGTCTCCTCGTCGCATGCTGCAGCTCCCTAGGTCTCCTTAACGCAAGCCGTGTTCCCTTTGGCTCTGTGTTTTGGATGGCCTCCCGGCCGCCCCCCTGACCTGGCCCGGTTTGATGGACAGCCTCCCGGCCGCCCGCCGGAACAATGACTCTTTGGGACGATCCCTTGACCATCCAAATCCCTTGTGATCCCTCGTGTATTTTCTCTGGCTCCTCGTGTCCTCTTTCTCTGGCTCCTCGTGTCCTCTTTCTCTGGCTCCTCGTGTCCTCTTTCTCTGGCTCCTCGTGTCCTTTTTCTCTGGCTCCTCGTGTCCTCTTTCTCTGGCTCCTCGTGTCTTTTTCTCTGGCTCCTCGTGTCCTCGTTCTCTGGTTCCTCGTGTCCCTTCCTCTGGTTCCTCGTGTCCCTTCCTCTGGTTCCTCGTGTCCCTTTCTCTGTGGTTCCTTGTGTCCCTTTCTCTGTGGTCCCTCGTGTCCCTTTCTCTGTGGTCCCTCATGTCCCTTTCTCTGTGGTTCCTCGTGTCCCTCTCTCCCTGGTCCTCGTGTTTTTCTCGGGCCCTCCACCCTTGCAGTGCCACCCTCCACCCGCCCTAGTCCTTCGGGAAGGGGGTGTTTTGGGGACGCCTGGAGGCGTCCTTGGGGGGGGGGGGGGGGGGGGG
>NC_056511.1:23857836-23873885 GCF_014905685.2 Nematolebias whitei | reverse complement strand
GGGGGGGGGGGGGGGGGGGGGAGGGTACTGTAAGGATGGTACTTTTCTGTGGCCCGATTTGTGTCTGTTTCCCTCGTGCTCCCTCATTAGTTCCATTAGTGCCACCTGTGTCTCGTCCCAGCTGTTTGTTATCATGTCTCGTCTTCTCCCTGTATTTAAGCCGTCCTATTCTGTCTTGTTCTTGGTCGGGTCGTCTTCGTTGGGTACTCTTCCTTGGGTCTCCTGAGTCTTTCCCTGAGTCTTCCTGGTCCCTCGAGTTCCCTGTGTCTCTCGTGTCTCCTGAGTTCCCCATGCCTCCTTCCTAGTTCATGTAAGTTTTGCTGCCCCGTCAGCTTGTTTATTTTGTACTTTTCGTTTATCATTAAAAGCCTATTTTTGTATATCTGCCGAGTTGAGTCCCTGTTCTGCACTCTGGGTTCGCTCCTGACACAAATCCTAACAATGAAGCCCTCCAGATATAGGGTGAAACATCTCTATAAAAAAGAAACTGTCCAGATGACCTGACTGAGAATGATTGGATTTAGTACCTGGATGAATGAGCATGAACTTTGTTGCCCACACTCTCTGGTCTTTGAATTGAGAAAGCTCCTCGGATGAGAAGAGAAACATATTTTGTTACAAAATAAAGTCCAGTTGATTTTGTCTTGAACTTTTTTGAATTTACTACAAGAGTAACAACCAGTCTCAGCTGACAGTCAGTTGTCTATTAGAAAAATATCTCATGAACCAGAGGACAGGTTTTAACAAAAATCACAGAACTCAATGGATGTTTTTCAAAAATTGATGAATATTTGATTCGCCCTCATCCAAGACAACCTCCACAGCTGATCATAATAGCAAATTACTATATAAAATCCCATTTTAAAGATGTTGAGCTGAAACTTGAACACAACAGTTACGCCAACGTTTTAGGATCTTGTGCAATTTATAGCAATAAAAGTATGTAATGTGAATGACTTTCAGCTCAATGAGTTCATTTTAGATCAGTATCTGTAAAACTGGCAAACTCACCTTTGAAAATACAGAAAAAGGCGTAAAGTAGGGATATTCAACTGGCAGTTCGTGGAATGGAAACGGCCCACGGGTGACTTCAGTTTGGCCCGCTTCAATTTTTTTGGGGGGGGCGGGGGATTGGGTTTTGGATTCTGTTTGTTGCATTTATGATTCAATGCAATAAAACAAACAAATTTAAAAGGTAACAGATCATTGTAATACTTGGTTTCATCATTTACTTTATTTCAGACACAATATAAGATCCATATAGAAAACATAAAAACAGCAAAAACACAGAGTTAAAAAGTTTTTCTCTAAAGGCTCAAAAGCCAATGAGTCCATAAAGTAGAAAAGTATCGCACAGAGCTTAGGCCAGGGTTGGTCAGTGTAGCGATGATACAGTTTTCAGATTCAGACAACCTACACATGCATCTATACATGAGGTTACGCAGTACCGCAGGGCAGGTAGGCACACCTGCATCAACAAACATTTTGCTAGCACTGCTCCATCGAGGTACCCTCAGCAGCATCCGCATGCCATCATTATATGCCACATTTAGTCTATACATACTGCTCCTTTTATAACGCCTCCACAGGTGAGCGGTATACATAGGAGTGCAGTAGGCCTTAAAGAGTTGGATCTTAACTGATTTTGAGCACAGTCCAAACCTTCGTATCAGCATGTTAGCTTGTCCATAGAGCATACAACATTGTCTGCAAATGTCTCTATCATCTGACAGGTCTGCAGTCACACAGTGCCCCAAGTATTTACATTCATTACTGATTTTCAGCCCGTTGCCCGACAGAAAGAAATCAGGGAACATCAACTCAGAGTCCTCTCTGCTCCGCACAATCATGATGCTGCTTTTCTTAGAATTATATTTTATATCAAAGTCTCTTCCATAATCGGAGCACACCTGCAGCAGCTCTTGCAGGCCAGCCGTATCAGGACAGAAAATCACTAAATCATCAGCATACATTAAATGGTTGATGATCCTGTTACCAACCCTACAGCCTGTTCCACAGCCATTTAAGAGCTTTGACAGATCGTCCATGTACACATTAAATAAAAAGGGAGACAGGATGCTACACTGTCTCACACCATTTGAAACTCAGAAGGGATCTGATACAGAGTTTCCCCATTTTACATACATGTGCTGATTAGCATACCAAAAAACAAGAATCCTCACCAAACATTTGGGGACACCTTTGTTATACAACTTGTGAAACAACTTTTCATAGTTTACATAATCAAAGGCCTTTGAGGCATCAATAAAACACAAAAATGGAGGTGTTGTGTCTGTTGTATAGATCTAAAATTTATTTTAAAGCAAAAATGCACCAGTCTGTTCCATGTTTACGTTTAAAACCAAACTGATTATAAGAGGTCAGCAAAAATCTTTCCAGTTTGTTCAAAACAGCCCTCTCCAGTACCTTAGACAAGGTGCTGAACAGCGCTATAGGCCTATAATTATCCTTACAAAAAGATTTGAAGCTCTCGACCTTGACCTCTCTAAGTGTCTTTAAGAATCTGTTGGACACCTGGCAGGGTCCAATGCTGACATGTTCCTGTTTTTAGTTTTCTACATTTGTCTTGGAATCTAGCTGTTTTTTGTTTCGTTACCTTTTCCTTTTAGCCATCCTATTTGTTAAAAAAAAAAAAAAAAACCTGTAGTATGCTTTTTTATAACTGTTTATTGTTGTCCTTTGTTGTCATCTTTCTTTGTTGAAATCAGGTCACTCTTGTAAATGAGTCCTCGAGGCTCAATGGGATTTACCTGTATAAATAAAGGTTGATTGACTTACTGTTAATTTTACCAGCTTTATCCTTGGTTTATTTACATAATGACTTTAATTGCTGGATGTCCAGCCCCTGAGCTGCTGGCTTTCAGAAACTGTGACTCCATGAGCAGTTTTATTGAATAGCCTTTAAATAAAGCCTTTTGTCGGCTGTGGCAGCCATCCGTTATTGAGTTGACTTTATTAATTAATTAACTGTAGATGTACATCTAATGAGTGTTTCTGAATAGTTTTATTAAAATTTGTCATGTGGTTCATGATGAAATTTAGCTAACAGGCAAAAAAACTAACAAATACATTGGAAATAACTGTATGGTATGATGGATTCAACTAAAACATCTGTGTAATGCACAGATATTTCTCAAACATCTGGGTTATTTAGCTGTTTTACGCAGATTTTCACCCGTAGTTGGACTTCTAGGATAAAAGGCTGCAGTTCCAAGGATACTTAAAGCTGTTTTACATTTTGCCTAAAGATGAACATCAGAACATTTTATTTTAGACTGTGCATTCTTCCTCGTCGTTATGAAAGGCATTAAAAACTTGCAGCTCCAAACATATGTCTTATCCGTCACCTTGCAGCACTCCTTCAGTGAGTGACTGTTTAATTACCTGTTTCCCAGTTCAATTAAAGCTATAAAAAGTCAGTAGACAGTAAAACAACATTGAACGGAGCGATATTTGCTGCAGTGGTAATGCCGTCCTGCCTCACATTCCTGAAAAACAGTTGAATAACATGACTGACACCAACCTGACAACACCTAGACATGGCAATGCCACGGCTCTTTGAGCTCTTTAGCGTTGCCGTGGTTACATAGTTCTTGTCAACTCATTCAGTGAGAACACTGACAAATGCTGGGACACACCCTGAGGCACACCTTGAATGTCAAACAAGAATAGAAGCACAATTGTCTTTCCTTACAAAGAAAACTCCAGGAAGCATAGTTGGTGTAGAAAACAATTTTGCCCGACAGAACGATCTGACTGTGGCGATTTGGTGAACAAACAAGTGGCCTTCTGGTGGCACGGAGGAGGCTTTTTCAGACACAGAGCGAGACATGCTTGAGCTAAACGGAAAGCAGGTGACGTCCACCTATTACAGCTGACGTCTGAGGGGTGTGTCACTTGTGTCAGCTTCTGACTCTGCCTGAGAAAAACACAGAGATTAAACACCACCATTAGCCATCGTCAGCTTTTGTGCGGGTCAGGAAAATGTCTGCGGTTATGTTCGGGGTTTGATTTTATTTCGATTCTGCCAGTGGGAAGTGATGTTAAGTGGAAATGAAGAAGTCATGGGAGCTCCAGGATCTTATTCAGGCAGATTTTCTTGCTGGAAGTCATTGGCTTCTTCTGTCAGGTAAAGATCTGGTGATGATGTGTTTGTTTTGTTGGTTAAACTCAATCACAGTCTAATCTGGTTCGAGTCAAGGTTAGAAATCAAGCTTGTTCCGTTACACACAAAGATGTCTAACATACTTTATGCAAACATTTTTAAACTTCAAACTTGTTTTGTATCTAAAATTTCACTTTTATTTTTCTTTTCACCCCTTTTTTTTTTTTAGCTGAAAAACATTTTCAAACCTCCCCCTGTTGACTTTACATTTTGCTTCCAAGCAGCCAAACTTTCCTGTAGTCTTTTAACCTAATCTTGATCAATAGTTTCACTGATAGCCGGCAATGGAGGAGGCAGCGTACCAAAGAGACCATCTTATCACAAGCGGAACTGGTTTGTTCCACTTTGGAGTAAGCTGTTGGGGGAAGAATCAATTTTGTTGTGTGTTTCCTTGACTGATGAAGCCTTCCGGACCGAAGGCGAAACGTTTCAGCACAAAAAAAAGAAACTGTCCAAATGACCTGACTGAAAAATGTTGGATTGTATACCTGGATTATTGAGCATGGACTTTGTTAGTTTCACTGATAGTTTTTCAAAGGTTTTCTTTGAACTTTGGGTGCGTTTTTTTCTGTTCATTTCTTGTCCAGTCTTTGTACCTGATCAAAGACATACTGTGTGGCGTGTAGGCTAAAAAAAGAAAACCTAGAGAGGTGAAGAGTATTTGAAAGTCATGTGAGGGCTGACAAAGAACCTGAGCAATGCAGCATCTTCTGCCGTTTGTCAGTTTTCAGATAAATAGCTTTTTGAAAATGTTCTTATCAAACTGGGTTTTAGTGAGTATTTTTCATAAATCTGATTACATCATTGATATGAAGCTGCTGGTAATAAAGGAAAGACTTAAAAGCAGACCTGTGAGTCAGAGGCAAAACCAAATTCTGTTGAATAAAGACACCGAGTGCGTCAGTGGCAGGTAATCTAAAACCTAGGTGCACAAAAAGAAAAGCAAAGCCTAAAACGCACAAACCCAATTCAGGTGAAACAACAGAGAATCTGGTATTAAACAAAGTATTTTGAGGAAACCTGAACCATATACTTAAATACTTATACACAGGTGTTAGGACCAGGTGTGGCGAGAGAGCAGAAGGTCAGAAAACTAAAGAAGACGATTGAACAAACCAATTAAAAACCATAAATAGACAAAAGGCTGGCATTTCTTGAAGAATGTGTTTAAGACTGACATTACACTGTATTGATAGACTAAGCTATGGTTGTTTTGGTCAAACCTTGTAAATTAAATTATGTGCCATCGCGTGCAACACTAAACGCTGTTAAAGCTCTGAGTATATGTTGAGGATGACTCTCCGCTACTACCATCTCAAACTTTAGCCCAATTTCTGAATGGATGTAGCTATTTCTGTAATGGTTAAGGTCAATCAGCCGTGGCGGCATTCTTGACTCTAAAAGTTAATCAGTTGGAGATTTCTCTTCAATGGTTACTTTCTGAGTTTTACTCACAATCTATTCAAGAGATATTTGGCTAACAGACAGACAAACAATATGATTAAAGAACATGGCTGGATTATAAACTAATCCACAGGACAAACTCAGTGTAAAACTTGTGAACCATGACACAACTATTGAATATATTGTCTGTTTTGTGTCGGCCAACCGGGTTCATCCCTCGACTCGAGGATCCTTTTTGCTCCTGAGTGATTCGAGGGTCAGAGGTGACCTGACAAACATTTTTCTGAAGCGGTCGGAGACTGGACTGAAACTGTCAGGAAAAAACAGTTGAAGTCCAAAGAAAAAACACAGAAAGATCTTCAGGGAGTCTGAAGATCTGTTTATCAAAATAAGTTTAAAAGATTTTTTAAAAAAGCAAAAAAAAAAACAAAACTTCTGTCTCTTTGGGAAAACCATTTTTAAATGAGGATCAAGTCCAGATTTTGTTGCAGTGATTTTACTTTTCTTTCCAACTCTCATTATCACCCACTGCTAAAGGCTAAAAGACAAGAATATTTTGCCCATGCCTGTGTGTGCTTGTTTATTGTGTTAGCAAAATATTTTTGAACCACCAAGTGGATTTTATTGATACTTTCAGAAATAAATCATTGCATTTCATTGGATTTAGAGTTTATTTGTTAAAGGACGAGTGTCAAGTTTTAACAAATACCGTACACCAAAACAAATATAGTTTAGGCTAATTTGTGTCACGATCGGGTAGTGGGTGAGACCTAAAGGCAAACAGGACTCCAATGAAGACACAAAAGGGTGTTTAATTTACAAAAGGAAAATAACAAACATATAATGCTGCCAGGGCAGCGATACTACTCACATTCGTAGGAAATACTCAGAATACCAGGACGCTAGAAGACGACCGTGAAGGTGCAGCATGACACTTAATGCTCCCCTGCCTGAGACACAGGAGAGCTCAGTATATAAAGAGAAGACATTAATTAACCTAAATACAAACACCTGGAGGCTAATTAATTATGTGCACAGGGCAGGTGCAGAACCCTACAATTTGTAACGCCAGTCCATAGACGGGCCTTTAGTTACATTAAAAATGAGCAGTTTAATATACAGTTGAAAATAATAAAACATTATACTATTAAGACTATTCATAAAACATCATTAAAAAGATGGCTACGAAACTTGTTCTCCTTCAGGAACTTATTCAGCCTTTGTATAAATTGGTTCCTGTCATAAATGTACATCTGCAACCATTTCACTTCTGAAGTTAGCCCGTTTTAAGATTCAGTTCACTTCAATTCAGTTTATTTAAATACCGCCAAGTCACAACAGAAGTCATCTCAGGGCACTGAACTGAAACATTCACATATATAAAAATATTAAGTTAACACTATTTATCTGAGGAACAGACTGAATTTAACAGAATTTAATTCCATCACAGAACTCTCATCTTGAGCAAGCATGAAGGCGACAGTGGAAAGGAAAAACTCCCTCATGAGGAAGAAACCTTTAGCAGAACCAGGCTCAGTACAAGCGGCCATCTGCTTTGACCAGATGGGTTGGAGAGGAACAGGAAGGAGGAACAGATACACAATGGCAGGTCAAGAATCACATGTTAAGAAAGCAATAGTATTAAATTAAAACTATTCCATTTTAGCAAATCATTTAAGGAAATGAGGTCAGTTTGTCCTCTAGTAGTCTAAGCTTAAAGCAGCAAACAAGCCAACCCTAACTATAGGATTTATTAAAAAGGAAAGTCTTAACCCAGTCTTAAAACTGGACAATGTGTCAGCCTCACGGACAGAAACTGGAAGTTGGTTCCACAAGAGAGGAGCCTGATAACTGAAAGATCTGCCTCCCATTCTGCTTTTGGAAACTGTAGGAACCATGAGTAAACCTGTAGTCTGAGAGAGAAGTGCGCTGTTAGAAATATATGGAACAACAAGATCTGTAACATAAGATGGAGCTAGGTTGTTGAGAGCTTTGTAGGTTAGAAGTAAGATTTTGAATTCACTTCTGGACTTGACAGGGAGCCAATGGAGAGAAGCAAAAACTGGAGAGATATAATTGCGACTCCTACTGACTCCAGTTAAGACTCTGGCAGCAGAGTTTTGGATTATCTGAAGACTTTTTATAGAAGTATTTGGACACCCAGATAAACCATTGCAATAGTCCAGTCTAGACGTGACAAATGCATAAACCAGTTTTTATGCATCACTTTTAGATAAGATGATTCTAAGGTAAATCATACTGGAGCAAGCACTGAACCTTGAGGAACTCCATGACTAACTTTGGTGTGTGATGAAGATTCATTTACATTTACAATGTGGAATCTATCAGATAAATATGAGTTAAAACAATTTAGAGCCGTTCCTGTAATTCCATATCATATTCAAGTCTCTGTAATAGAATATTATGACCAACTGTATCAAATGCAGCGCTGAGGTCTAACAGGACCAGTGTAGACACCTGTCCATTGTCAGAAGCCATGAGAATATCATTAGTAACTTTCACCAATGCAGATTAAGTGCTGTGGTGAGCTCTAAAACCTGACTGAAACTCTTCAAACAGATTATTTCTCTGCAGATGATCACGTAACTGACCAGCAACTATTTTCTCTAGAATTTTTGTGATGAAAGTTAGGTTAGCTATAGCTGATGTTGGAGAACATAAAGACCTGGAACATGTCAGACAATCAGTCAATCAATCATTCAACTTTATTTACACCCATAAGTAGATTTGATTACAGTGGAGTGAGATGACTTAAAAACAAGACATGTGACACAGACTGAGAATGTTTTATTCATGTTTTATTGAGTCTCTTAACTTTCACTTTCATCTGTTGGTTTGGACTTTTGACATGCAAAAACAGGAACAAACTCTTGGGATTGTCAGGATGTGCAGCAAAACTGCTGGCATAGCCTTACAGAAGCTCACTGACCTACACAAGGCGAGGTCAGTGAACAAGGCTGATTCTGGCAGATCCTGATCACCCACTCCATGACAAGTTCAGGTTGCTTCGTACTGGACACAGGTATCTGCCGCCCAGATGTAGGACGAACAGACTGAAAAACTCATACATCCCTGTAGTGATCAGGCTTCTCAACGAACAATGATTTCTGTACTGTTATTTTAACGTTTCAATGTCTTGTCTAGTATGGATGTTTTGTGTGTCTGACTGAAACAAATTGTCCCTTGGGGATAATAAAGATTCTTGAACTTGAACAGACACAACATGATTAAAGTGACCAGGAGCTCAATACTTGAATATCAATACAACTTGTTTACGTGCTCAGTTTCACAGAAAGCTGTAATATGGTGTGGTAGTTGAAGAGCTACATCCCGAACTTAATACAATGAGTTACGCGTTGCCCTGTGTTTTTCTTAAAACTATGGCATTACCTCGTAGTGTCAACCTTGTTTGTCTGTTAGCAAAACATCTCATGAACTACTGCACAGATTCTAATAAAACTCAAAGTGATTCTTAGACATCTATCACTGATTCTATTTTGGTGTCACACTAGCTCAAGGTGGCTTCCACAGCAGTTTTAGAAAGCACAGCTATAACGCAAGTAATTTGACAGATACTGAGCTGAGACTTAGTATGATAGGAGCTGAGACTGTCAGTTGGTCAGATGATGTTTGGACCCAAAATGCCGACTGGACGCGAGGATTTCGATTAAACATACTTTTTTTTTGTTAGACTAACAAAAACAAAAAGCTGGCATGGCAGCTCAACTTGGAAAAAAATACTCAAAGATGCTCAGAGAGAAAACACAAGTAGGATCAAGATGGCACATACCATGCTGAGAGACTGTATATAAAGAGCAGGGGAGATTGGGGAAATGGAGGCACCTGGGTGATTACTAAGTGGGCACAGGTGAGCAGAAGACTGACTGAAGAAACAGTGAGGAGGCTGACTGAGAACCAGCAAAGGAAACACAGGAAGCTGAACAAAACACAAGAAAGAAAACAAATAACTCTATTAAAACACAGAAGACTTATCTTGACAAAGACTAGTCATATGGCATGCACTGAGAGCAAACACAGCACAGTGTTGCATGACCAAACATCACGTTCAAGGTTGGACCAAAACTCTCAGCAAAAGACAATTTTAGTCTAAAGCTCTGTCATGATAGGCAGCAGGTGACATACAGTCCTTCCAGGAGTTTCCATTCTGTACTTTTATTTGTGGTTTATTAAATAAAACCCATAACATTATATACTTGAAACAAAAGTATCTTTCCTTGAAAGACTCAGTATCACCTTTCATGCCAAAGTAAAAAAAAAAAAAAAAGATCTTGCGCAATCATTTAACTCGTGACTCTTTGCAGTTCTCACACCAGATTTTAGCTCAGTAACGTTAAAACTGAATGAGTCCGTCATTTTTGAGTTTGCAAACGTCAAATAGCAGTGGTGGCCATTTTGAATCAGCTTGACTCTAAAGGTTAATCAGCTGTAGATGTGAATTTGAAGATGACTTTCTGAAAATGTTGTTAAATCATGAGATATTTTGCTAAATGCAAAACAAATCCACTCTGTTGATTACCTGAAAGACATGCAGCACAGTTCGACCTTGGGTCGAAGCCTCAGCTCAAAGCGAACACACAAACTTGTGTGTTTCTGCCCAAGAAAATGTGTTCAGTTTTGTGCAGCATAGCTTTTGTGAGGGACTTAACAAATTTTACATAAGAACTTAATTTGGTATTTCTAATTTCTCCAGGATGTGTAAGAGAACAATCAGACACAAAGATAAGATATTCTGACATCAGAAGAACTGATCTTTTATCGGTGTGGGTGATGGAAAGAGATTGTCACGATTAGTCTGAGGTAATTTTCAATAAATTCAAGTTTTCTTGGTGTAGCATTAAGTGTAGAACCACTAGATTGAGGAACAGCTTCTATCCTGAAGCTGTTAAGACTCATGAATCCCTAATCAGGATTATCACTGTGAGAAGAAAAAAAAATCACTGTAATGCCATTTAATTGTTGATATGTGCTGCTGACTATCCGTGATGCTGATCTCATGCTGCTGATTTTTTTTCATCTCCCTGTGTTCATTTGTGCTCATCAGCTCACACAGACTCATGTTCATGCTGCTGTTGTTCAGCGTATTGTTTTTATACTATTAGTGCTTAGTGTATTCTTAGTTTAGCATTTTCATTACTTCATATCTTAGATCTTATTACTGCTTTTCTTTACATTTTATACTTTTGTTGGATGTAACTGAGACCCTGTGTACCACATGTGGTGCGAATGACAAATAAAGAAAATTTGACTTTGACTTTTCACTAACTTTTAGTGTGTGTTCTTTTTAATGGATATTTTGTTGTTGCTGTTTTACAGAGTGAAGAAGCCAGGTTCCCACCTGTGGCTGAAAATACACCTACTTATCATCCTGCTGGCAGGTAAGCTGTGACATCAGCTCTGACCCATCAGCCCTACAAAAAGATTGTTGGCACACAATGAAGGCAGAGCATCAACCAGCCTCATCTGGTCTGACGGCTTTACGCCTTCATTTCTGAACGACAAATTCCTTTCTGATTTGTGCTTGAACTTGTCGGTCTGGTCTGATTGCAGTTTGTCTTGAAGTCTGCTTCAACACCAGCTATTAATCTTTCAGTCTTTGAGGAGTCAAGTGTTTTAACCTTTGTTTTGTACAGCGTGTGCTGCTTGAGTTGCATTGTTTGAGTGACAGAATGCGACAGATGGCTGAGGTTCAGAGAGAAATTTAGAAAGATGAGATCAGAAGATGTGTTTGTATCACACTGAGGACTGATTCATTTCTTTGTTCAGGTCAAGCTTTTGGTCCTAACTCCACTGTCGCTTCCAAAGTCACCACTCCAACAACAGCTGCAGCACAGACCACAGGTGAATAAAACTCAAAAACAGCACAGAAAATCAAAGGAAACAAAGAAAACCAGACATTCTAAAATGGGCTTGGACTTTTGTTTCAATGCAAACAGTGTGGCCCTAAAATATTTCACGTTCTACTCTTTTCATTTCACATCATGTCATGAAAAACAAGACACTCCACCATCATTTGCTCTTAGTGTTTTATGTTTCAGGACATAAAGTCGACCTGGTCTTCACCAGGTTTAAAAATTATTCAGATCCATCTTCGTGTGCACAAAAAAACTCATAACAGATTCTAACATGTCATTTATTAAACGTAAATAAAGCCAACACACAAAATCTGCATGAAAAAAACAAGGACAGGTGTGAACACCTCTGTGAGAGCAGGACTTTAGTCCATTTTTGATGCTCTGGAACATTCATTTGTGTGTTCACACAACGCCAAGGTGAAAAGACATTAGCAATGACCTTAGAAAAATAACTGTTGCCTTCCATCAGTCCATCCATCCATCCATCCATCCATTTTCTTCCGCTTATCCGGGGTCGGGTCGCGGGGTAGCAGCTTAAGTAGGGAGGCCCAGACTTCCCTCTCCCCATCCACGTGGTCCAGCTCCTCTGGGGAAATCCAGAGGTGTTCCCAGGCCAGCCGAGAAACATAGTCCTTTCAGTGTGTCCTGGGTCTTCCTCTGGGTCTCCTCCCGGTGGGATGTGTCCGGAACACCTTACCAGGGAGGCGTCCAGGAGGCATCCTAACCAGATGCCCGAGCCACCTCAACTGGCTCCGCTCAATGTGGAGAAGCAGCGGCTCTACTCTGAGTCCCTCCCAGATGACCGAGCTTCTCACCCTATCTCTCAGGGAGAGCCCAGACACCCTGCGGAGAAAACTCATTTCGGCTGCTTGTATCCGAGATCTCGTTCTTTCGGTCACAACCCAAAGCTCATGACCATAGATGAGGGTAGGAACGTATATTGATCGGTAAATTGAGAGCTTCGCCTTTTGACTCAGCTCTCTCTTCACCACAACAGACCTGTACAGCGCCCGCTTCACTGCAGATGCTGCACCTATCTGCTTGTCGATTTCACGTTCCATTTTTCCTTCATTTATGAACAAGACCCCAAGATACTTGAATTTCTCCACTTGGGACAGGACCTCCTCCCTGACCTGGAGAGGGCACTCTACCCTTTTCCGGCTCAAGACCATGGCCTCGGATTTAGAGGAACTGATCTTCATCCCGGCTGTGTCACACTCGGTTGCGAACCGCTCCAGTGAAAACTGTAGATCACGATCTGATGAAGCCAATAGGACCACATCATCTGCAAAAAGCAGAGGCACGATCCTAAGGCCACCAAAACGGATCATTTCAACACCTTGGCTGTGCCTAGAAATTCTGTCCATAAAAGTTATGAACAGAAGCTGTGACAAAGAGCAACCTTGGCGGAGTCTGACTCTCACCTGGGCATGAGCCCGTCTTAATGTCGGCAATGCGGACCAGGCTCTGACACCGGTCATACAGGGACCTAACAGCCCATATCAAATGGCCTGGTAACCCATACAAAGCACCCCCCACAGGGTTCCCCGAGGGACGCAGTCGAACACCTTCTCCAAATCCACAAAGCAAATAAAGACTGGTTGGGCAAACTCCCACGCACCCTCCAGGACCTGCTGAGAGTGTAGAGCTGGTCCAGTGTTCCACGACCAGGACGAAAACCGCACTGCTCCTCCTGAATCCAAGGTTCGACTATCCGATGGACCCTCCTCTCCAGAACCCCCGAATAGACCTTTCCAGGGAGGCTTAAGAGTGTGATCCCCCTGTAGTTGGAACACACTCTACGGTCCCCCTTTTTGAATAGGAGGACCACCACCCCAGTCTGCTAATCCAGGGGAACTTCCCCCGATGTCCACGCAATATTGCAGAGTCGCGTAAGCCAACACAACCCTACAACATCCAGAGCCTTAAGGAATTCCGGGCGAATCTCATCCACCCCTGGGGCCCTGCCACCAAAGAGCTTTTTAACCACCTCGGTGACCTCAGCACCAGAGATTGGAGGGCCTGACCCAGAGTCCCCAGGCTCCGCTTCCTCAGTGGAAGAAGTGCTGGTGAAATTGAGGAGGTCTTCAAAATATTCTGCCCACCGACCCACGACATCCCGAGTTGAGGTCAGCAGCACACCACTCCTACTATAAACAGTGTTTGTGGTGTACCGCTTTCCCCCCCGAGACGCAGGATGGTGGAACAGAATCGTCTCGAAGTCGTGCGGAAGTCTTTCTCCATGGCCTCTCCGAACTCCTCCCATGCCTGAGTTTTTGCCTCAGCGACCACCCGAGCCGCATGTCGCTTGGACTGCCAATACCCATCAGCTGCTTCCGGGGTCCCACAGGCCAAAAAGGCCCAATAGGATTCCTTCTTCAGCCCGACAGCATCCCTCACCGCCGGTGTCCACTACCGGGTTCGAGGATTGCCACCGCAACAGGCACCGACAACCTTGCGGCTGTAAGCCGCCTCGATAGTAGAGGCACAGAACATGGCCCACTCGGACTCAATGTCCCCCATCTTCCCCAGAACATGTTTGAAGTTCTCTCGGAGGTGGGAGTTAAAGCTCAGTCTCACAGGAGACTCTGCCAGACGTTCCCAGCAAACCCTCACAATACGTTTGGGCCTGCCAGGTCTGACCGGCATCCTCCCCCACCATTAGAGCCAACTCACCACCAGGTAGTGATCAGTGGACAGCTCCACCCCTCTCTTCACCCGAGTGACCAAGACATGTGGCCGTAGATCAGAAGAGACGACGACAAAGTCGATCATCGAACAGCTGCCTATGGTGTACTGGTGCCAAGAGCACATATGGACACCCTTATGCTTGAACATGGTGTTTGTTATGGACAATCCATGACGAGCACAGAAGTCCAACAACAGAACACCACTCGAGTTCAGATCGGGGGGGGGCGTTTCTCCCAACCACACCCCTCCAGGTCTCACTGTCATTGCCCACGTGAGCATTGAAGTCCCCCAGCAGAACAAGGGAGTCCCCAGGAGGTGCACTTTCCAGTACCCCCTCCAAGGACTCCAAAAAGGGCAGATAATCTGAACTGCCATTTGGTGCACAGACACAAACGACAGTCAGAACCCGTCCCCCCACATGTAGGCGGAGGGAGGCCACCCTCTCATTCACCGGGGTGAACCCCAACACACAGGCACCAAGATGGGGGGCAATAAATATGCCCACTCCTGCTCGGCGCCTCTCACCAGGGGCAACTCCAGAGTGTAAGAGTGTCCAGCCCCTCTCAAGGAAACTGGTTCCAGAGCCCGAGCCATGCGTAGAGGTGAGTCTGACTATTTCTAACCGGAACCTCTCAGCCTCACACACCAGCTCAGGCTCCTTCCCCACCAGTGAGGTGACATTCCACGTCCCAGTAGCCAGCTTCTGTAGCTGAGGATCAGACCGCCAGGGTCCCTGCCCTTGGCCACCACCCGTCCCACATTGCACCCGACCCCTTTGGCCCCTCCCACAGGTGGTGAGCCCATGGGAAGGAGGACCCACGTCTCCTCTTCGGGCTGTGTCCGGCCGAGCTCCATGGGTAAAAGCCCGGCCACCAGGCGCTCGCCTGCGTGCCCCACCTCCAGGCCTGGCTCCAGAGTGGGGCCCTGGTGACCCACGTCCGGGTGAGGGAATATCAAGTCCATTTCTTTTTCTCATCATAGGGGTGTTTGGGCTGCACTTTGTCTGGTCCCTCACCTAGGACCTGTCTGCCTTAGGTGACCCTACTAGGGGTGTGAAGCCCCTGACAGCATAGCTCTTAGGATCATCGGGACACTCAAACCCCTCCACCACGGTAAGGTGGCAGCCCAGGGAGGGGATGGGGTTTCCATCAGTCTGGGAAGGATATAAATTCCTGCCTTCTGCGATTTCACCACCTCGTCAAGTGTCCCACACCGCCTACATTGACTGATGAAAACTATTTAAAAAAATTTACGTTTTTGCTAAATATTTGCTGGCCATCTGTCCAACAGCTGAAAACTGACCAAAATGTGTTCATGAAACAGGACAATGATTCCAAACCCAGCTGCAAATCTACAAAAAGAACAGCTGAATTTTGTAAAACATTAGAACTAAAAAAAAAACAACTTGTTTTACCTTTACTGAACATAAAATATGCATGCTAGTGTTGTTCAATATCATTTGCTGCTTTTTGCCACAACATTTAGATAAATGTGTTCACTAAAATTAGTTTTCATTTTTAAAATAAAGTTCTATTTTCTACATTCAATATGTTACATTAAGTTGCTTCGTGCATGTTAAAGACCACGGTAGTAGAAGTCAGTTGTAGCTGTAACATCTAAGCTGCATTATGAAACCCTCCAGCCAGGTTGAACAAACAGTATAACTAAAACCATAAAAACCTCAAACTGTAACAGGTCACATGAAAACTGCTTGATTTCTCTTTTCAGGTGGAGTTTTCAGTCGTCTCAGTTCTACTGCTGCTTCCAACATGAGCACTCTGACAAGTGTCCCTTCCAGCACTACTTCTACATCATCTGATGACATCACCACTCCAACACCAGGTGTTGTTTCCAACATCGCCACTCCAACAGGT
>NC_056511.1:23853060-23857826 GCF_014905685.2 Nematolebias whitei | reverse complement strand
TCACCACTCCAACACCAGGTGTTGTTTCCAACATCGCCACTCCAACAGGTGTCGTTGCAAATACTACAGCTACAACATTGAATGACACCTTCAACACTACAGATACAGCAAGTGTCCCTTCCAACACTTCAGCTCCATCAAGTGTCATTACTTCCAACACTTCCAACATCACCACTCCAACAGATGTCACTTCCAACAATAGAACTACAGCAACAGCTACACAAACAACAGGTAAATAAAACATTTGGCATAAACAACCTCAAATCAGAAACTAAAAAGTTAGGATGAAATGGAAAATCAAAGAGATTATGTTTTTTTCCACAGCAGACAGAATAAAGTCAAGATATTTTCTGTTGTTTCCTTATATCTATTATTCTTTTCCCATATAAATCAATTTCTACATTTTATTAACCCTGTTTTTTGGTTAAGATGGTGGTTATTGGGGGATTATAGTAGATGGCAACTGGGGATTGTTAATTGATTTAATACAAAAGCAATGTTTACAGAAAGGAGGAGGAGCAAATTCATGGGGCAATGGGCAAAGAAGTTTCAGTTAGTGAAAAAAAAAAACCACCCCTCCATCCATCCATCCATCCATTATCTTCTATTTATTCCTAAGTCAGGTTGCGGGGGCAGCAGCTTGAACAGGGAGGCCTAGACATCTCTTTTCACAGCCACTTTTTCTGGGAGGACTCCAAGGCATTCCCAGACCAACCAAGAGATGTAGTCTTTCCAGTGTGTCCTGGGTTATCCCCGGGGTCTCCTCTCAGTTGGACATGCTTGAAGCACCTCCCAAGGGAGGCGCCCAGGAAGCATCCTTACCAGATGCCCGAACCACCTCAACTGGCTCCTTTCAATGTGGAGGAGCAGCGGTTCTACTCCAAGTCTTTCCTGGATAACTTCTCACCCTATCTCTAAGGGAGAGTCCAGCTACCCTGCAGAGGAAACTTCTTTCAACCACCTGTATCCGCAATCTCATTCTGTCAGTCACGACCCAGAGTTAGTGACCATAGGTGAGGATAATCCAACCCTCCCTCTTCACCACAACAAATTGGCACAGGGTCTGCAATATTGTAGACGCTGCACCAATTTGTCTGTCAAGCTCATGATCCATTCTTCCCTCACTGGTGAACAAAACCTTGAGATACTTGAACTCCTCCACTTGAGGCAGAACTTTACCTTTGACTCAAAGAGAGCAAGCCACCCTTTTCCAACTGAGGACCATGGTTTCAGATTTGGAGGGGCTGATTCTCATGCCAGCCTTTTCACACTCAGCTGTGAAAGCTGGAGATCAGGGAAAAATGACGCCAACATGACCGCATCATTGGTAAAGAGCAGAGATGGAATCCTAATGCCACCGAACCAGAATCCCTCTGTCCCCTGGGTGCACCAAGAAATTCTGTGCATAAAAGTTATGAACAGAATCGATGACAATGGGAAGCCCTGGTGGAGTCCAACTCCACCCCGAAGGGGTCCAACGGGAATTTGAACCAAATTCTCACACCGCTTGTATAGGGACCAAACAGCCCGTAGCAACGGGCCCCAATCCCATACTTACGGAGCACCCCCACAGTGTACCTTGACATGGTCAAATGCCTTCTCCAAGTCCACAAAACATGCAGACTGGATAGGCAAACTCCCATGACCCCTATAGGACCCCAGTGAAAATAAAGAGCTGGTTCAGTGTTCCACGGCCAAGACAGATCCTGCATTGTTCTTCCTGGAGCTAAGATTCGACCAATGATCAGACTCGTTTCTCCAGTACCTCTGAATAGACCTTACTAGGGAAGCTAATGCGAGTTATGCCCATATGATTGGAGCGCACCCTCTGGACCCCCTTTTTGAAGAGGGTAACCACCAACCCAGTCTGTCAATTCAGTGGCGCTGTGCCCGATGTCCATGTGATGTTGCCAAGGCATGTCAACCAAGACGGCCCCACAACATCCAGAGCCTTAAGGAAATCAGAGTGAATCTCATCCACCCTCGTAGTCCTGCCACTGCAGAGCTTTTTAATTACCTCGGCGACCTCAGTCTTGGTTATGGATGGATCAACCCCAAAGTCCCCTGACTCAGCTTCCTCCATGGAAGACTGGTGGGACTGAGAAGATCCGAGAAGAATTCTTTCCACCTCCCGACAACATCACTGGTTGAGGTCAACAGCATCTCACCTTCACTGAAAACAATGTTAGTAAAGAACTGCTTTCCCCACCTCAGCAACCTGATGGTTTGCCAGAATCTCCTCGGAGCCAACCGAGAGTCTTTATTCAAGGCCTCACCAAACTTCTCCCACATGTGAGCTTTTGCTTCAACAACAGCCAAGGCTGCAGACTGCTTGGTCCTCTGGTACTCCTCAGCTGTCTCCGGAGTCGCACCATCCACCAAAGCCCGATAGGGCTCCTTCTTCAGCTTGACAGCCTCCCTGATCCAGGGTGTCCACCACTGAGTTCTAGGATGGTCACCACGAGAAGCACCGACAACCTTGTGGCCACAGCTCAAGGCAGCTACATCAACAAGCGAGGCGCGAAACATGGCCCACTCTGGCTCAATGTTCCCCGCCTCAGCTGGGATGCGGTTAAAACTTTCACGTAGGTGCGAGCTGAACCTCTTTCTGAAGGATTCTTCTGCAAGGCGTTCCTATAGCAAACCCTCACTACACGTTTGGGTCTACCGGGTCTGTCCGGCATCCTCCCCCGACATCTGCCCCAACTCACTACCAGGTGGTGATCAGTTGATAGTTCAGCTCCTCTCTTCACCTGAGTGTCCAAAACAAACAGCCGCAAATCAGATGACGCAACTACGAAGTCAATCATCGATTTGTTTGTCAAATGTCCTGTGTGTTGATGGGAGGTTTTAGAATGATTTTTTTTACCACTTTTTGAACTTTTAAGATGAGATTGTTAACTATTGTTTTCATCCAAATTGTAAGAGATTTTTTAGGTATTGTTTTGTCCATTTGGTGGGGGGTGGGGGTGGGGGGGGAATAAACTACATATATTTTTCAAACAATCAAGTTAGAAGTGCGTTCAAGAAACTTACCACCTGTTGCCACACATGGCCTTTCTTGGAATATTTTGGTTTGGAACTTAGAAGGCCGCAACAGTTCTCCTATTTTTAATCAGGTGGAACTTTTAGTGTCATGACATTTACTACTTCTTACACTTATTCCAATCTGACAACATCTGCAGAGATTCAAGCAAATGAAACACCAGATTAACATTACCTAAAATGAGTGTTTTCATGTCCTGCGCCTGTAGCATCAAAGGTCTTGTTAGCAATAATTAGAAAGTAATTTGAGAGGCTGCCTACAGGTATTTTTCCAAGAACATTTAAAGTTGTGCACAGCTGATGCAAAGAAATATCACTCTGGCTGATATAGATAGAAAGAGTTAGCGAGAGAGTTAGCGAGAGAGTTAGCGAGAGAGAGAGAGAGAGTTAGCGAGAGAGAGAGAGAGAGAGAGAGAGAGAGAGAGAGAGAGAGAGAGAGAGAGAGAGAGAGAGAGAGAGAGAGAGAGAGAGAGAGAGATAGAGAGAGAGAGAGAGAGAGAGAGAGAGAGAGAGAGAGAGAGAGAGAGAGAGAGAGAGAGAGAGAGAGAGAGAGAGAGAGAGAGAGAGAGAGAGAGAGAGAGAGAGAGAGAAAGAGAAACAATAAAAGACATCAACCTTGAACAGTGATGTGTGCAGATTGAAAACTGATCGATTTCTCCAACCAGATGAAGCTACTGGGAGTCCATCCTCCACTGCTCCTTCCACCCTTCCCACTCCTGCAACAGCTTCACAAACCTCAGGTAATCAATGACAATAATTATCAGTCATTCCTTTGAAATTACGACAAACACTTTAATCCATGAATTGGTAATTAGAGAACCATAAAAATACCTAAAAACACATTTCATTTGTGACATGCAGATTATTTCCTTTGTCTATCATAGCAGTGTTTTATTTTCTTGATGTCACTGTGGTTGTCAGCGGACAGAAACAAAATGAATCTGAAATCATTGCCTGGGTATGTAACAAAAATACATGAACATGTCCTGGTAAATTGCTTTACATATGTTTTCAAATCAGTAAATTGAATATATTCATCCTCATTTCACTTTTTCAGCTGGATCAGGTGTTCGAAACCAGTTTGGAAAAATGCTTGCCTTCAAACACTGGACAAACAACTACTACCCCTGCACCTACACAAACTACAGCTGCAGGCACCTCAAATGTGGCAGCACTTGTGACAACAGCATCTCAAAAGTATAATTCAGCAATGACTGCAAGTTTTACAATGTTACAAAACTACTCTGCAGCTGTAAATGCAACAGCATCTCTTTTGAATGGAGCCAATACAACAACAAACGTGAACAGCGCAACAAATGAAACAACAACAACAACAACAGTATTAAATGTGTACAATACAACAGCAAATGTAACAGCAATAACTTTAAATGTTAACTCAACTACAGCCGCAACAACAGTATTAAATGTCAACAGCACAACAAATACAACAACAGAATCAGTTGTCAACAGCACAACAACAGCAACGAATGTCAACAAAACAACAACAAAAGCATTAAATATTAACTTAACTGCAGCTGCAGCATCAACATTGTACATCAACAGCATAGTAAATATTGCAACAGTGTTGAATGTGAACAACACAACAACAAATCTAACAGTATTAAATGTTACCAACACAACTACAGCTGCAACAACAACAACATTAAATATTGCCAAAACAACTATAGCAGTAACAGCAGCATTAAATGACAACACAACTG
>NC_056511.1:23849081-23853050 GCF_014905685.2 Nematolebias whitei | reverse complement strand
GGAAGCAACATGTCTCCAGCTATGACAACACTGTTAAATGTCAACAACACAAGACCTACAACAACTACTAAAACAACCTTAAGGGGCAGCAACACAACTACAACTGCAACAACAACAGAATTCAATGGAAACAACACAACTTCTCCAGCAGCAACATTCAATGAAAAAAATACAACAACAATTTCAACAACAACAACACTGTTAAATGTCAACAAGACAACGGCTGCAGCAACAATGTTAAATGACAACATCACAACTGCAGCTGCACTAACAAGAATGGATGTTAACAACACAGAAAACAATCCAACAACAGCATCAAATGGAAATAACACAACTAGAATTGTAACAACAAATTTGGAAAATACCAACAGCACAACTATTGAACCAACAACATTATATGGAAGCAATACAACAACAGCACTTTTAATTGTTAACAAGACAACAACAGCATCAACTCCAAATGGCAAAAACACAACTACAGCTGCAGCAACAACATTAAATATTGACAAAACAACTATAGCAGTAACAGCAGCATTAAATGACAACACAACTGTAGGTGCAACAACAATCAATCTTAACAACACGTTAAAAAATGTAACATTACCTGCATCAAGTGAAAACAACACAACTGCATTTACAACAACAGTGGAATATGTCAACAACACAACAGTTGCATCAACAGCATTAAATGGAAACAGCACAGCAACTGCACCAATATCTACTTCAACAGGAAGCAACATGTCTCCAGCTATGACAACACTGTTAAATGTCAACAATACAAATGCTACAACAACAACAGCCTTAAAGGGCAACAACACAACTAAAGTTGCAACAACAGAATTCAATGAAAACGACACAACTACAAATTCTCCATCAGCAATATTCATTGAAACAAATACAACAACAGTTCCAACAACAACACTGTTGAATGTCAACAAGACGACAGCTGCAGCAACAATGCTAAATGACAACATCACAACAACAGCTGCATTAACAACAATGGGTGTTTATAACACAGTAAACAATCCAACAACAGCATCAAATGGAAATAACACAACTAGAATTGCAACAACAAAAGTGGAAAATATCAACAGCACAACCATTGAACCAACAACATTATATGGAAACAATACAACAACAGCTGCAACAACAGCACTTTTAACTGTTAACAAGACAACAGCAACAACAACAACAACTCTAAATGGCAAAAACTCAACTACAGCTGCAACAACAACAACATTAAATATTAACAAAACAATAATAACAGTAACAGCATCATTAAATGACAACACAACTATAGCTGCAACAACAATCAATCTTAACAACACATTAAAAAATGTAACATTACCTGCGTCAAGTGAAAACAACGCAACTATATTTATAACAGCACTGGAAGATGTCAACAACACAACAGCTGCATCAACAGCATTTAATGCAAACAGCACAACAACTGCACCAATATCTACTTCAACAGGAAGCAACATGTCTACAGCTATGACAACACTATTAAATGTCAACAATACAAGAGCTACAACAACAACAACAACTATAAATGGCAAAAACACTACTACAGCATCAACAGCAACATCAATAAATGTCAACAGTACAACTAGCGCTGCAGTAACATTAAATGGAAACAACACAATGACAGTTGCAGAAACACCAGTGGAAAATGTCAACAATACAACAACACTGGTACCACCAACAATTTTAAATGGAAACAATACAACTACAGATGCAACCACAACAATAGATCTTACCAGCACAATAAAAAATGCAACAATACCAGCATCAAATGGAAACAACGTAACCCTATCTGCAACAGCAATTGTGTTGAATGTCAGTGAGACTTCCACAGCTACAACAACAAGTTTAAATGACAAAAACACAACTACAGCAGCAACAACAGAAGTGTTAAATGGTAGTAGGACAACAGCAACTGCAACAACAATTCTAATTGGCAACAACACAACTACAACTGCATCCACTGCAACAAGTCTGAACAACACAACAAAAAAAGATACTACGCCAGCATTAAATGGAAACACCACAACCACAGCTGCAACAACAACATCAACTTTAGATGGAAACAGTACAACAGATGCAACAACAGCACACTTGAATGTCAACAAGACAACAGTTATAACAACAACTCTAAATGGAAACAGCACAGCTACAGTTGCAACAACAACAACTGTAAATTACAATAATGATATGACTGCTGCAATAACAACAACCTTAAATGACATGGGCACAATGACAGCTTCAACAACAGTAGTGTTAAATACCAACAAGACAACAACAGCTACAACTGCAACAACACTGACTGTCAACAGCACAACTACAGTTTTAACAACAGCTTTAAACAACAACAATACAACTTGGGTTGCAACTACAACAATAGGTCTTAACAATACAATAAAAAATGTAACAATTCCTGCATTTAATGGAAACAACACAACTACAGCTGCAAATGAAACAGAGTTAAACGCCAGTGAGACTCCAACAACTACAACAATAACTTCTAAGTATAGCAACACAACAGTAGCTGGAACAACATCTGTAAATGGAAATAATACAATGATAATGACAACTTTAAATGATAACACAAAGGCAGCTTCAGAAACAACATTAAATGGCAAAAACACGACAGATGAAACAACTATAAATGACAGCAACCCACTAGCTGCAACAACTTTAACTGGTAACAACATAACTACAGCTGAATCCATTACAGTGTTTAATGTCAAGACAACAACATCAGCTACAAGTACAACAACCCTAAATGGAAGCAACACAACTACAACAACCCAAAATAGCATAAACAAAGATACAGTTGAAACAACAAAAACAGATGTAAATGGCAACAATACAACATCTGAAACTACAACTTTAAATGTTAATATAACAACAGCTACAGCTTTAAATAGTGCCAATACAATGGCAGTTGCAACAAAAACAATAACTATAAATAGCAATGACACAACTACATCTACAATTACAGTGGTAAATGTTAACAAGACAACAGATACAACAGGAACAACAACTTTAAATGTAAACAACACAACTCCAGTCTTAATAGCAACAGTGTTAAATCTCAACATGACACCCCCAGCTGCAACAATAAATTTAAATGACAACAACACAACAGCAGTTGCAACAGCAACTTTAACTGGCTACAACACAATGACAGATGCAACAAAAAAAAATTTAAATGACAACAATACATTGGCAGCTGCAACAACAACAACAACTGTAAATAGCAATAACCCACCTACAGCAGCAACACCAAGAACTGTAAATGGTAATA
This sequence comes from Nematolebias whitei, assembly GCF_014905685.2. Lineage (NCBI taxonomy): Eukaryota > Metazoa > Chordata > Actinopteri > Cyprinodontiformes > Rivulidae > Nematolebias > Nematolebias whitei. The sequence continues at coordinate 23,849,740 of NC_056511.1, read as the reverse complement.
CAACTGAAGCTACAACAACAACAGTAAATGGCAACAACCCACCTAAAGCTTCAACAAACACAACAATAAATGGGGACAGTACAGCAACAGTTGCAACAACTTTAAATGGTAACAACAGAACAACAACAACAACTGTTAATGGCAACATTACAATGACAACAACAACAATGACTTTGAATGGTAACAATATACTGGCAGCTTCAACAAAAACTGTAAATGGCAACACAACTATATCTGAAACAACGGTAAATGGCAACAACATCACACCCGTGGCAACAACTGCAAATGGCAACACATCTGCAGCTGCAATAACAACAGTGTTAGATGTCAACCTGACATACCCAGCTGCAACAATAAATTTAAAGGACAACAACACAACAGTAGTTGTAACAGCAACAATCTTAAATGGCAAAAACACAACAGATGCAACAACTTTAAATGACAACAATACATTGGAAGCTGCAAAAACAACAACTGTAAATGATAACAATACATCTGTTACAACAGCAGTTTTAAATGGTAACAACTCAACATATGCAACAGTAACAACATCGAATGGCAACAATACATTGGCAGGTACAACAAAAACTGCAAATGGCAACACAACTACACCTGCAACAACAGTAAATGGCAACAACACTGCAGTTTTAACAACAACT
>NC_056511.1:23846518-23849071 GCF_014905685.2 Nematolebias whitei | reverse complement strand
TTAACAACAACTTCAAATGACAACACAGCTGCAGCTGCAACAACAGTGTTAAATGTCAACAAGACAATATCAACTACAATATCAACCCTAAACGGAAGCAACAGAACTACAACAACCCTAAATGGCAACGACTCAGCTGCAGTTGAAACAACAAAAACAATTGTAAATGACAATAATACAACATCTGCAACAACAACTTTAAATGTTAGCAATATAACAGCTGCAACTTTAAAAAGTAATAATACAATGGCAATAGCAACTACAACACTTGTAAATAGCAACAACAAAACTACATCTACAACAACGACAGTGGTAAATGTCAGCATGACGACATCAGCTACAACAACCCTAAATGAAAACAACACATCTACAGCTGCAAAAACAACAGTGTTAAATGTTAACATGACACATCCTGCTCTTACAATAAATTTAAATGACAGCACAACAGGAGTTGTAACAGCAACTTTAACAGGCAACAGCACAACAACAGATGCAACAAAAAATATTTTAAATGACAACAATACATTGGCAGCTGCAACAGCAACTGTAAATGGTAACAATACAACAACAGATGCAACAATATTTTATTTGAATGGCAACAATACATTGGAAGTTGCAACAAAATCTTTAAATGTCAACACAACTACACCTACAACAACTGCAAATGGCAACAACACCACAGTTGTAACAACTTCAAATGGCAACTCAACTGCAGTTGAAACAACAAAAACAAGTGTAAATGGCAGCAATACAACATCTGAAATGACAACTTTAAATGTTACCAACATAACAACTGTCACTTTAAATAGTAACGATACAATGGCAGTTGTGACTGCAACGACTGTAGATAGCAACAACACAACTACATTAAGAACAACTACAGTGGTAAATGTCAACACAACATCAGCTACAACAACCCTAAATGATAACAACACAACTACAGCTGCAACAACAACAGTGTTAAATGTCAATAGGATAACAGCCACAACAAAAATAAATAACAACAACACAACTACAGTCACAATAGCAACAGTGTTAAATGTCAACATGACATACCCAGCTGCAACTATAAATTTAAATGACAACAACATAACAGCAATTGTAACAGAAACAACTTTGAATGGCAACAATACAATTGCATTTGCAACAACTGTAAATAGCAAAAACCCACCTACAGCTGCAGCAAAAACAACTGTAAATCAAAACAACACAACTGTTGCAACAACAGCTTTAAATGGTAACAACACAAGAACAGATGCAACAATAATAACAAATGTGAATGGGAACAATACATTGGCAGCTGCAACAACAACTGTAAATGGCAAAACAACTACAACAACTGCAAATGAAAACAACAACACAGTTTTAACAACAACTTCAAATGGCAACACAACTGCAGCTGAAACAACAATGGTAAATGGCAACGATCCATCTACAGGTCCACAAACAACTGTAAATGGTAACAATACAACAGCAGTTGCAAAAACAGCTTTAAATGGTGACAACACAACAATAGATGTAACAATAACTTTGAATGGCAACAATACATTGGAAGTTGCAACAAAAACTGTAAATGGCAACACAACCACACCTGCAACACCTGTAAATGGCAACAACACCACAGTTGTAAAAACAATTTCAAATGGCTACACAACTGCACCAGCAACAACAACAATGCTAAATGTAAACAACACAGCAGCTACAACTACAACAACCCTAAATGGAAGCAACTCAATTACAACAACCCTAAATGGCACCAACACAGCTACAGTTGAAACAACAAAAATAAGTGCAAATGGAAACAATACAACATCTGCAATAACAACTTTAAATGGTATCAACATAACAGCTGCCACTTTAAATAGTGACAGTACAACTGCAGTTGCAACTATAGCAATAACTGTAAATAGCAACAACACAACTACATCTACAACAACTACAGTGTTAAATGTCAACAAGACAGCATCAGTTACAACAACCCTAAATGACAACAATACAACTACAGCTGCAACAGCAGTATTTGTAAATGGCAAGACAACAACACCTGTAAAAAATACTGTAAATGACAACAACACCACAGTTGCAAAAACAACTTTAAATGACAACACAACTGCAGCTGCAACAACAATGGGAAATGGTACCAACACACCTAAAGAAGCAAAAACAGCAACAGTAAATGACAACACAACTACACCTGCACCAACAAATGTAAATGACAACAACACCACAGTTACTACAACAACAACTTTAAATGGCAACACAACTGCAGCTGAATCAATGTTAAATGGCAACAACCCACTTATATCTTCAACAACAGCTGTAAATAGCAACATTACAACAATTGCTATAACTTTAAATGGTAACAACACAACAACAGATGCAACAACAACTGTAAATGACAACAACACCACAGTTATAACAACCACTTTACATGGCAACAAAACTGCAGCTTCAGCAACAATGGTAAATGGCAACAACCAACCTAAAGCTGCAACAACAGCAACAATAAATGACAACACAACTACACTTGCAGCAACAACTGTAAATGACAAC
>NC_056511.1:23843245-23846418 GCF_014905685.2 Nematolebias whitei | reverse complement strand
GCAACAGTAAATGGCAACACAACTACACCTGCATCAACAACTGTAAATGACAACACCACAGTTACTACAACAACAACTTTAAATGGCAACACAACTGCAGCTGCAACAATGTTAAATGGCAACAACCCACTTATACCTGCAACAACAGCTGTAAATAGTAACATTACAACAATTGCTATAACTTTAAATGGTAACAACACAACAACAGATGCAACAACAACTTTGAATGGCAACAATACATTGGCAACTGCAACAAAAACTGTAAGTGGCAACACAACAACACCTGCAACTGTAAATGGCAACAACAACACAGTTGTATCAACTTCAAATGGCAACACAACTGCAGATGAAACAACAACAGTGTTAAATGTAAACAAGACAATATCAACCACAACAACAACAACATTAAATGGAAGCAACACAACTACAACAAATCCAACCACCACATCACTTGTAACACAGAGCAACAACTTGAATTTAACCTTACCTGCTGGATCTGTGAGCACATTGGCATCTTTACAGACAAATATACGTGTACGTCGGGACGTTAGCAACAGTGTTACACAAAGCAGGTACGATAAAAAAGAGAGAATAACTGAACAAATGAACAAAAAACAAACTGAATGAATGAAAGATCATGTTGTGTTTTAGTATTGTTGCATAAAACTTCTATATACAACTGACAAATTATAAAAATGCAGACTCTAGCAATAATTTCTGCTTGTAGTTTCAACTGTGCTTTGTGCAAACACAAGCAGCAGTTACAGAATTGATGCTTTTTTAAAGAACCAAACTTGTGAAAAACAAAACTGGAAAAAGTTACAGTATCAGCGTGTTTACTGTGTATCCCCAATAACTTAAAATATTAATAATTGTCTCAACAATTTTTTTCAGTGAGGTAATTAATGGAACAACAGTCTCCCTATTTCAAGTAAGTGATTATGAAGTGTATCAATAGATTTGCAATATTTAAATAGGATGTTGTGTAACCCAGACGGCTGTTCTCACAGGGAATGGAAGTTTCATGCACTGAAAAAACAGCAATAAAGTAAGTTTAATGACTTATTGGCAGATATTTGGCACTAGTGTAGATCATAATCATTTATCTAACACTGACTCTTGTGAATCTTGCGTTTAGTAATACCAAGTGCTCCGTGATGCTTCGGCTCAGTCAGAGTGTGCCTGCATGTCGCATCCTCCAAACACTCTGTGCAGCCAGTAAAAACTCTTCCAACATCACAGTGGTGGGAAACAAGGCAGATAAACTGAGTGAGTGGTGCACATTTTGTACAAAACAAACAAACAAAAAAATGGTTATTGACCTCATAGGATCCTTTGTTCTACTAAATTGACTGCGTTACTTAGATTCGATTCAGCAGTGCAACAGTGACCCAGAAGGGGAAAATAGCTGCATTTATTCTGGTCCACAGGGTGCATCATGGTAAGTAGATTATTTGTTTATGCTCTAAAATAAAAAATAAAAGATTTAATGGATTCCATACCCCGATAAATATCTTGATTTAGATCAATATCTGAATCGATATTTTAGAATAATGCACTGAATTTTGATTAAAAAATTTAATAAAAAATTGTTCTCTATAGTTTGAACAATCCCGCTACCAAACAAACATATGTAATAAACTTGAGGAAATTTTAATAAAAGAGGTTGAGCTGCTGCTACATACCTGCCTAAGATTTTAATGTTTTTTTATTCCTTCTATTCACACGAGGCAGGCTTGTGATGGTTTCGGATAGAAATTCATTTAAAATGTACTGTTTTGATACAACTAGACTTTTTTTTTTTAAATGATTGTGAATCATGCAAAGCTGCTCTTGTTCCAGTTCATAAAAACACGTTGAGCATCGTAAGTCCACTTCAGCATTTTATGATGTTTGTCTCTCAACAGTGAAGAATCTGGGTCTCCGTATGTCATTCCACCAAGCAATTCAACAAACTGCAGTGAAGGTGAGCTCCTGACAATTTTATTTCTACCTACTGAAATATAATGGGGACTATCCATCCATCCATTTTCTTTACCCGCTTATTCCATTTTTGGGTCACGGGGGTCGCTGGTGCCCATGTCCAGCAATCACTGTGCGAGGGGCGGAGTACACCCTGGACAGGTCGCAAGTCCATCACAGGGCCACATAGAGACAAACGAGACAAACAACCATTCTCTCTCTCACTCACACCTAGGGACAATTTAGAGTTACCAATCAGCCTAACATGCATGTTTTTGGACTGTGGGAGGAAACCGGAGTACCCGGAGAAAACCCACGCATGCACGGAGAGAACATGCAAACTCCACCCAGAAAGGCCCCTGGACCGGGGTTTGAACCAGGGACCTGCTCGCTGAGAGGCAGCAGCTCTACCAGTTGCGCCACCGTGCTGCCTATAATGGGGACTATATTTTTCTAATTTAATATGTGTTTCAGTTTGAAACTAAAGATCAAATACACCTGAAACTCATAATGCCATAACATTCATGACATTACTATGTGTTTATATTTTTGGAGGAATTCATATAAAACAATAATTACAGATGCTCACATCTGTCTCTGCAGGAACATGGTCATTTGATCCAACAAAACATGTAGGAGTGTAAACTTTCTTTGACATGTGTCAAATGCAAAAAAAAATAATTTGGCAGTATACCAGTAAACGAAGTCCTAACTAGACCTAAAGATTTTTGTAGAAATGTATTTTCTTGTAATGAACTCAGTGAAACACATTTGAATTCTTCAAAATCTTTTGAGAGAATCAAAGCTTTCATAACAATTTTAGAAACCTTATGATGTGAATGAAGATCAGCAGTAGATAAAGCAGTATTATTAAAAATAGTAGTTGTAGCAGTAATAGTAGTATTAATATTAGTATTAGTAATCTAGTTGTAGTGGTAGTAGTAGTAAAAGTAGTAGAAGTAGAAGCAGTATTGATCTAGTTGTAGTAGTAGTGTAGTGGTAGTAGTAGTAATAGTATTTGTAATAAATTATATAATAAATATAATAAATAGTAATAAATTATGAAATTTCCCCTTGGGGATCAATAAAGTATATTGAATCGAATTGAACTGAATCCAGTAGTAGTAGTAGAAGTGGTGTGGATTGTTGTAGTAGAAGTAGGAGTATTATTATTATTATTATTAGTAGTAGTAGTAGTAGTAGTAGTAGTA
>NC_056511.1:23843002-23843235 GCF_014905685.2 Nematolebias whitei | reverse complement strand
AGAAGTAATACGAGTAGAAGTAGTAGTAGTAGTAGTAGTAGTAGTAGTAGTAGTAGTAGTAGTAGTAGTAGAAGAAGTGGTGATAATAGTAGTAGAAGTAGGAGTATTATTATTATTATTATTATTATTAGTAGTAGTAGTAGTAGTAGTAGTAGTAGAAGAATTAGTAGTCGTAGAAGTAATACTAGTAGTAGTAGTAGTAGTAGTAGTAGTAGAAGAAGAAGTGGTGGTAA
>NC_056511.1:23838558-23842992 GCF_014905685.2 Nematolebias whitei | reverse complement strand
AGTAGTAGTAGTAGTAGTAGTAGTAGTAGTAGTAGTAGTAGTAGTAGGTGTCATGGTAGTAGTACTATTAGTAATCTAGGGGTAGTATACAACCACATACATATATTTTATACTATAAACATTCCTTTTTGTCCCCTTCTTGTTTCAGTCACCATCAACTGTAACTGCTCTGCTTACTGCAACAGATCTGGTTTGTGTTTTACCAACTGATCTCATTTCTACCTAAGTGAATATTATCTGAAAGCCTGTGTAAAGTTAGCTGTGTTTCTGTTTTTAGATGCATATTACACCTTTTCAGTTACAGTACGAGACCCCACGATGAACTCTTCATCCCTCTCCTCTCTGGTAAACCTCGTGTTTACACAATAATGGTAAAATTCCTTCTCATTAATTCAGGTACTAATACTTTTTTATTTATTTCTAGATGTCTGTACTGAAACAACAACAAGTTTGCTTTGACAATACAAGGTAGGTTTTTCAAATTGATAAAGTGTATGAAAATAAAGTCATTGTGTAAAATGAAATATAAACTGTGTGCTGTTCCTTTGCAGTGATATATGTCCAGAGGCCTTCATTGCATCTAAATACAAGGTAAACAGACTACAACGCATAATCTTACTACTGGAATCTTTATTTAAGAAAGTCTGCAGCATTTACAGGTCTCTCTTGAAAATGAGTTCTCGTGGCTCAATGAGACTAACCTGGATAAATAAAGGCTAAATGAAAAAAAAAAAAAAAAATTTATAGCATAAAAATGCTTTTTATATTTAAACCATTTCTTTTTTTTTTTTTTACTAATGAAGAGTAACCAAATTATAAATTGGTGAATAAATAATATGTGTGTGCTCACGGTGATAGAAAATTATGTGCATACATGTTCTAGATAAGCATGTAAGAGTACCTAAAACAATCTTATTGTAAGTCACCAAGGAGAGACATGCTGTGGAATTTCTAAATTAATTTAACATTTTCTTTTTAGAATCTTTCCTGACTGATTTATTGAAAATGTTGCTAAGAATAGCCTTATGGACATTAAAAAGGGAGAAAAAGACTTGTATCCACTGGCGAAACAGAGGGATCAGGCTGGAAATGATGTGCAGCAGGTTAGGCTTGTTAAATATAGGAATGGTAATATTCTAACAAGTGAGGAGAGTGTGATGGGAAGATGGAAGGAGTACTATGAGGAGGTAATGACTGAAGAGAATGAAAGAGAAAGAAGAGTAGACGTCTTAAAAACTGTGGACCAGGAAGTGGGAAAGATTAGTGAAGGTGAAGTTCAGAAAAAAGAAGCAGAGTTTGACGTAAGGACATACCAGAGGAGGTATGGAAAAACCTAGAAGAGATGGCACTGAGCTTTTTGACTCAAATATTCAATGGCTGTGTGTGCTGGTTCCCATTTTTAAGATGTACAGAGTTGCAGAAAATACAGATAAATTGATGAGCCACACAAGATCTCAAAGAGTTGTGGAAGCTAGACAAAGAAGAAGGGTCATGTGACTTCACATAACCCCCCACCCATCTCAAACATATGGGGCTATGTTGTATGCTGTTAGAAAATATTCACCTGTTCGTTCCACTTTATAATTTTAAAAACAATATCTCTCATCAGAGTGCCAGTGTTTCCTGTGAAGCAAAAACAACAAAGTGAGACATCTCTCATGTTTTATCACTCATTTACATAAAGAAGCAGCATTTTGATAAACTGACCAAGCATAATGTCAACGCTAACACTTATCTTTGCTTTTGTTTGTTTGCTTGCTTGTTTGTTTAAAGTCAAAACTGCAAAGTGGTTTTAGGCTTTTTGCAGAATGTCTCGATCTGTTCTCTGGAAGCAGCTGTAAGAAACGTGTTTCAAGATGAGAAACAAATTTCGCTGAATGAGCAAGTGAGGCGGGCGGGTGAGTATATTCTTCACTAACATTTGAATTTAGATTTGCTTCGGCTAACAAAAGCTTACTGTCTGTGAAACTGATATTGATGTTTTTTTTTTTTTTTTTGTGTTACATGCAGCAATTTGTGGAAACTTGGAAGCGAGCAACAATCTCCTGGACTCCCAGGTCACATGGACAGAGGGTGGCCTGGAGTCTGAGGACTTTTGTACAAACATACAAAACTCCAACATCCTCACATGGTTTGTATCATCTTCCTTTATGTCCTCTCCTCTAATCAACATTTTAAAAGCTAACTAAAACCAATGATAATGTTCTTAAAGCCATAGTTCAAATATTTTGAAGCGTGATCCTGTGGAAATGTTATGAACAGTTTGATTTTACCTGTTTAACTCTTTAAATTTCCAATAATGGAGAATTATAATTCAATTTAGAGGGGACTGGTGAGCTAACAGCTAGTTCAAGTGAGGCCTGGGCTAAAGTGGATCTCTTAAAACAGCTTTAATCAAAACTTTCATTGTGTTTTTTTCCCCAGACACTCTAATATAAACCTTTTTATTGTTGCCAGTTTCGTAGTATACAAGAATTCTTAAAGGGTTCTTTGATTGTTTTTTGCAAGCACAAATAGCAGCAGCATCACCTAGCTGTAGCACATCCATCAGATTATCACATTTCAGCCAGAATACCTGTGCAGCTTATTTAAAGAATTAAAAACTATAAATATTTATAAAATCACAATGATTTTTTTTTTTTTTTTTTTTTTTTGATTGAAGTCAGTTTAATACAACAGCAATATATATTTTTTTTGTTCTTGGCTCCAGTCAGACTAGTTGTTAGCTCATAAGTCTGATCAGAATTAAACCCGATTTCTCCAAACTGGGGTTGTTTAAAAAGTCATCTGCAGCAGGTAAGATGTTGATTGTTCATAATTTTTTCACAGCCTTTCAAAACATCTGAATCATACCTTTAATGCAAATTGTTACATTTTTCCTTCTAGATCTCAATTTATTTCTTTTTTCTTTTAAACTGTAGTCAGAATGGAACCAATATTATCCAGCTGGAGGAGATTTGTGTGTCGACTACCGCTAGTCCGAATGTTTCAACCACACAACCCAACAACAACACCTCGACTGCAAATATGACAACGTTACAACCAGGCAACAGCACCTTATATATAAATATGACGACCATCCAACCAAACAACACCTCGACTGTAAATATGACGACCATCCAACCAAACAACACCTCGACTCTAAATATGACGACCATCCAACCAAACAACACCTCGACTCTAAATATGACAGCTTTACAACCAGGCAACGCCACCTCATCTATAAACAGTACTACATCCACAACCAACACAACATCAACAACGCTATCATCAGCAGCACCCCAGAACACCACAGGTGGTCCAGTAAACACCACGACTGCTGCCAACGGCACAGGGACAGGAACATTCAGCTCCACTACAGCCACATCTAACACTGGGAACTCATCAGGTGGATCAGTCACAGAATCAGGTGAGTTGTTGCCTCAGCACCTTGTGCTCATGGTGGAATATTTATGTTAAAGCACCATGGAAAAACATTCACCCTCTTGGCTTTTCTTCTGTTTTTGTAGTCTTGCAGACTTTATTTTAAACTGATATAAACAATACAGTTTAAACTGTTGAAGGTAATAAATGAATGAATAAATAAAAACTTTAAATTTCACAGCAGACCAACTCATTGCCATTTAAACTATTGAAATGCTTCCACTTAAACTGGATTTGATAACCCTGCTGATAAATATGTAGATACTTCTCATCATGCTACTGCCACAGCCATGCTTTGCTGTGGGCGAAGAGTGAGGCAATGTTCTTATTTCATATATTTATTGTCATAATTAAATGAAGAAAAAAAAAGTCATGTATTTTTGTGGTGATTCATTTAGAAATAATACATTGTAGAAAACTTAACACACCAACTACAATGGAACAAAAAATTAAAAAAAAATTTAAAAGCCTTTAAAGGGTGGGGTGAACACTTCAAGACATTTTATTGCGCCACAATAAAATCGTTTTATGTTTTGTTGACTGTAGCTGAAAGCAAAGCCATCAAACTGCTGGTGCGGAGCCAAAACGTGTCCCAGCTGAACTCTACAGAGATCAAGCAGCTGGTGTCAGAGCTGGAGGATCTCCTGTCGGGTCCGACTGTCAGCCTGGTGCTGGGGAACATCTCGGTCCACATCGTCAGCAATCTGCTGGGTGCCACACCTGAGAAGCTGTCGAGCTCCTCCAACAGGTTCCTCGTGACTTCATTCAACTTTTCACAACATATTAAGTTGATGTGTTTTTTATATATATATATATATATATATATATATGTATACATATATACACACTTATATATATACACACACGTATATATACATATACACACGTGTATATATATATATATATATATATGTATACATATATACACACTTATATATATACACACACGTATATATACATATAGACACGTGTATATATATATATATATATATATATATATATATATATATA
>NC_056511.1:23837688-23838458 GCF_014905685.2 Nematolebias whitei | reverse complement strand
AAAAAATTAGCATATTGTGATAAAGGTCATTATTTTCCATAATGTAATGATAAAAATGAAACTTTCATATATTTCAGATTCATTGCACACCAACTGAAATATTTCAGGTCTTTAATTGTTTTAATACTGATGATTATGGCATACAGCTCATGAAAACCCAAAATGCCTGTCCCAAAAAATTAGCATATCATGAAAAGGTTCTCTAAACAAGCTATTAACCTAACCATCTGAATCAATGATGTAACTCTAAACACCTGCAAAAGATTCCTGAGGCTTTTAAAAACTCCCAGCCTTGTTCATTACTCAAAACCGCAATCATGGGTAAGACTGCCGACCTGACTGCTGTCCAGAAGGCCATCATTGACACCCTCAAGCAAGAGGGTAAGACACAGAAAGAAATTGCTGAACGAATAGGCTGTTCCCAGAGTGCTGTATCAAGGCACCTCAGTGGGAAGTCTGTGGGAAGGGAAAAGTGTGGCAGAAAACGCTGCACAACGAGAAGAGGTGACCGGACCCTGAGGAGGATTGTGGAGAAGGGCCGATTCCAGACCTTGGGGGACCTGCGGAAGCAGTGGACTGAGTCTGGAGTAGAAACATCCAGAGCCACCGTGCACAGGCGTGTGCAGGAAATGGGCTACAGGTGCCGCATTCCCCAGGTCAAGCCACTTTTGAACCAGAAACAGCGGCAGAAGCGCCTGACCTGGGCTACAGAGAAGCAGCACTGGACTGTTGCTCAGTGGTCCAAAGTACTTTTTTCGGATGAAAGCAAA
>NC_056511.1:23830254-23837588 GCF_014905685.2 Nematolebias whitei | reverse complement strand
GGTCTATACTTGATATCAAAATGGAAGTCGGCTAATTCCCCAACCCACCTATGACCTACAGCATTTAACCTAGCAGAACTCAAAACATAGGTCAGGGGATTGTTATCTGTATAGACCGTGAAAGTTGGCGCGTAATACAGATAGTCTCGAAACTTATCACAAATGGCCCACTTGAGTGCTAGAAACTCAAGTTTACCAGAATGGAGATGATAGTTTCGCTCAGCAGGTGTTAAGGTCCTAGATCCGTAGCCAATAAGACGCAGTTTGTTGTCTTGGGACTGATACAAAACCGCTCCGAGCCCTTCATTTGACGCATCTGTATGCAAAACAAACGGACGGTCAAAGTCGGGATAAGCTAAAATGGGCGGATTAATCGGCATCTCCACAAGATTGGATAGCACAGTCTGATGTTCAGTCGTCCATGCCACAGGTGCGCGAGAGTGAAGCTGACCTGTGTTTTCTTTAATTTTACAACCTCGACCCTTCGAAGTCTGGAGCTTGTTGGTCTTACTTGTGTCCGCTGAGCTTTGAAGGAGTTCAAACAGAGGTTTCGCAAGTCGCGAGAAATCTTGGATGAAGGATCGGTAATAACTAAGGAAACCTAGCAATGTCCGAACTTCTCCAACTGTTTGAGGTTTCTTCTCCTTCAGAGCTATTACAGCTTCTAAATCTTTTGGGTCAATCTGGACGCCTTCTCCTGAAACCATTCGTCCAAGATAACGAATTTGTCTCTTGAAAAGCTCGCATTTGGCTGGTCGAAGTTTAATGCCATGTTGTCTCATTCTGCAGAAAACTTGCCTCAGATGGTCCACGTGTTCCTCAAATGTTTTTGAGTAACAGAGGACATCATCTAAATAAGGTACGCAGCACTCATCCCTGATGCCTTCTAATACACCTTCCATACATCTCTGAAATGCAGCTGGTGCATTAGTCAGTCCGAATGGAATTCTTACCCATTCGTAAAGACCCCAAGGTGTGCTAAATGCTGTCAGATGTCTTGACTCCTCACTCACAAACCCTTGGTGATATGCACTTCCTTGATCCAAAATGGAAAACCATGAATTTCCTCCAAGACTGTCCAAAAGATCCTGAATGCGTGGTAGTGGATGGCGGTCTGGAGTGGTTTTACGGTTGAGTTCACGGAAGTCAACACAAAGACGCAGACTGAGGTCTTTCTTTCGCACGCAGACAACAGGTGAGGAATAGGCTGAAACTGACTTTCTGATCCACCCTCTATTCAAAAGATTAGAAACATAATCCTTGACCTCTTTATACAATGGCCGAGGAATGGAGTTATAATTTTTTTGGACAGGGGTGTTATCTGTTGTGTTAATCTGGAGCTGTAAACCAGGAATGCATCCAATGGCGCCTTCTTCAGATGCAAACACATCTGATTCTTCATACAACATTTGGCGTACCATGTCCTGTTCATGCTCAGAGAGATGATCCAGATTGACATTTGGATGCCATTTCTCTTGTGAATAAACAGGTGTATGGTTTCTCTTTTGGGTGCACTCTCCTTCATTTAGTGAGTTCACATGGGTGGTGCACAAGAGTGGATCATCCTGTCCACTGACTCTTTTGTGAGATGATGGAGAGATATTTACAGGTTTGGTTCCATCAATTTCCTCAATGAATCCTAAAGCTGTCCTTGGAGGTAAGAAAATGTCATGATTGGTTGAATTCTGGACTGGAATTCTCACTGTTTTTGAAGCTCCAACAGGCACGTCAACCAGAGCCGGGAATAACTCCAACCCATCTGGCACGATGCTCTGTATGTCTGGTTCAAACAACATTACTCCTCCTCCTGGAAAAGTTCTGATGCGACATTTCACTTCACAGTTTTGGCCACTTTGAACATTAAGACCCTTCTTTCCAACTCTCACTGTTGAACTCTTTGATTCTTTCTGAGATGGCATAGTGTAAACCATAGAGACTAGAGTTTCGACACTACTCTTTTGGATTCTCAAAGCCTCTGACAGTAAGTCCACCAAGTTGATGTTGTCTCTCTGGTCAGTGTTCCCCATTATGATCTCTTGTATCACATTAAAGCCTAGCAAAGGGCTGCTCAGACTCTCTTGACTTACAAGCAATGGAACGTAGAGAGCTACTGAACCATATTTGATGCTTTTGAGCTCGAGTAGGACTTCTATCCATCCATTAAATGGCACCTCTGTTCCATTAGCTACTGTGACTTTGAGAGGGTGTTTTAGCAGTAGACTCTCAAGTGGTTGGATTGTTACATTTGGTAGAGCTTTCTGCACCCATGACTTCTCTACTATACGTACTTGTGCTCCACTGTCCAATAGCATCTGTAATTTGGCCCCATTTAGTTGGCATGTCACAGTGCATCTACCCCCAATCAGCTGTGCAACATGTTTCTTCTTAGTAAGGTTGTTTTGTTTGATGGCCCTGGTGGAGGATAGTGTTCCTGCTTGAGGATGCACCTTTGCAGTGGGGTGGGACTCTGCATTCTTTCTGGTCACTGGTGGTCCCGCCCCAGCGACCTCATCCAGTTTCCCGACATGTTGTTCTTCATCAGACAGCCAACAGCTCTGTGTCCATCTTTCCCACAATTGAAACAGTGGCTACAGCTATCCTTTCCTTGGGAGACACATTGCTGACATCTTCGTTTAGCTTCTGACTTTGCTGGCTGTTTTTGATGTGGAAAATGTGGGTGAATGTTTCCAGTCCTTGAACTAACCATAGGTGTTAAAGCTTTCTCTAAACTTTTTGTCAGTGATGAAACCTGTGCTGTTAGCTCCTGTATGGCAGTACGATTAGCTTGGACTTCTGCCTGCATCTGAACTGCATTCTGACTTTTCTTATCCATCTGCACTGTACTGACACTGACCGTTTTTGGTTTGATAGCCTGACCCAGCCTGTTTTGTCTCTCTATGTCTTCACTTACTGACTTTGTTATCACTTCTAGGATAAAGTCATCAGTGACCTTCTCGTCTGAAATGTGGGGTTTAAGATCTCGTCGGACATATGAATATTTTTCATGTATCCCCTGGTAGAGTGAATGTAGGAACACTCCCTGAACTAGTTTCTTGTCATACTGGAACCCTGTGCTTGCTTTAGAAGCAAAAAGTACACGCTGGTTTAACCCCATCAGTCTATACATAAACTGTTGTGGACCTTCTTTATCGTATTGTCTTGCGTTGCTCAGTTCCTGAAATAATTCAGTACTGCTCTTATCTTTAAGATGCGCTCTGAGAAAACGCTTCAGCTCAGTTACAGTCAGATTATCTTTTGTAATCAGCATGTCTTTAAATGTACCCGGTTTAATTATTCTGAGAACTATTCTAATGATCTCGGCCTCAGTGAAACCTTCAGTCAATCATTCATCAATTTGCTTACACAAAGAGTTATAGCTCACATCTGAGTCGGAATCTGAGATCTGACCAGCATGAATACGAAATTCTCTTCGTGGGAGTAATGCAGCAACATCTGTCAGTTTTACTAACCCGGTTACCTGATCAGCAACAACTGGTGTTGACACTGTCTTACTCATCACTGATGCTTCTACAGTCTGCTCAGTCTCGTACACCGATGCAACTTCATCTTCATCGACTGCATGATGCAAGTTCTTTGCTTCTTGGGCTGACTGCAGTTCATCAATGAGGTCACGAAACATCAGCAGGCGCGACATCCCTTGGTCCTCCAGACTCCTCAATCGTTTACTTCTTAAAAAGTCAACAATAAAGTCAAAGAGTTCCACCTCGGACGACTCCTCCTCTGGCACGTCTTCTCCCACCTCATCTTGGCATGAAACTGCTAGCTGGTGAAGCAGGTCTCTTCTGGCATCCTTCATCAGTTGGTGAAGCAGCTGCTGGATCTCCCACTGAAGCTCATGTAGCGTCGTCATCTCTGGATACCTGAAGTCTTGCCCTTAAGTCATCAGCTCATGGAACAGGAAGTCAGGATCCCACAGTTCTTTGATGGATAGCACCAAGCCAGCAGGAGGCGCTATCCCGGACGAGCCCCCAAATTTGTTACCCTGCAACCTTGGATGGCTGAGGGTAATGTATTAAAGATGATCTTCCCTCAATGTGTGATGCTGTGGTATGAGAAAAACGAGACACACACATTAAGCTTCCTTCACACTCAACCGGAAGATTTACTCTACTTCTGTGTTATAAACACACTTCGTATACAACATATTTCAGGTATCACATACTGCAGTAGAAAACCATTAACTTCATTACATCAGAATTGGCTGTAATATTCCTTTAACCCAAACAATTATTCTTTTAACATGTTTCATTTAGCATTATGAATTCCATCAAATGACAAAATTAATTCACAAATAGATTTACTTCTCTACATCACATTAGTTTTGTAGTTAGTGCTTTAAATCAAATACATTGTCCTTTTTTCTGAGACCTTTTATATTTAACTATCAAAATAAAAATATGTAAAATGGCTTTTAATTATCTTAATAGTTTTTACCATTTTTAATCAGCACAAATAAAATATATTTTAACTTTTAAGCATCTTAGCTTTTAACAATGTCCATTGTTTCAATAAAACAATATTTTATATCTTGCATAAAACAACTATTCTTTTAATGAGCCTGAAAAAGGCACAACACTAACATATATAGTTTATCTGGTTTCGTTCAACAAACCCATAAGAATCACATAAAATACAATAACGAAACCAACATAATGTCATTTGAGTAATAACTCTCTCAAAAAGTGCAAAGTACAAGTTCAAATGAACTCCGCAGTCCTTCAGCTAGCTCCTCAGTTAGCTCACACACACGTGTATAAATCCGCTAGCATTAGCTCCAATTAGCCTTCATGAACACTTGCCTTTTTGTACACAATAGCTGTCACAAAACGAACTACACGACTCATTAGTTGACATTCGATTTAAAAACCTTTCCAACTCAAGAGAACTAATATGTATAAAACCATATTTCTACTAACCTGTGGTATGAGAAAGACGAGACACACACATTAAGCTTCCTTCACACTCAACCGGAAGATTTACTCTACATGTGCGCTCAACCTTCTCTATGCCACCAACGCGACAGCGCCCCTAGCGGTTGTGTGTGTAATTGCACTAACTGACTGAACTAACACTAATGAACTTATTACAATGAAAAGTCAAAGATACAAAATTAAAAATTATTTTTGGGTGCATCTTTTCTTACTTATTCTTTTTATTTACTTATACCTTGTTTTTCACCCCTCTACACTCTCCCTCACTTAAAAAAAAAAGTCTCCTGACATTAACAATTTCTTTTGTGAGTCTCACTGTATGGGAGTGTACTGCTGATACAGATGTGGATATGGAACATAGGGAAATGGCAGTAGGCCAGGTGTCATTGTGAAGGGTTGATTGAATAGCAACGGGCTAACACCTGCACTCCAACAGCTATATGATGGCTGGCCAAGTGTCTCATATGTTAGTCTTTCTGTTGGTCTTCCTCTTCTCTCTGATCTCCGTACATCGCTTTCCCCTCTAGTTTCATCCATCTGCATCTGATCCTGATCTCTTTCACACATTTCAGATCTTTCTTCAGTTTCAGCAATACTTCTTTCACGGACAATGGCTTCTCTTTCAGAGGGACAAAACTCCTCAGCTGTTGCACGCAGATTATTTTGATTTTCTTGGTTCTGTTTTGTCACAACATGTTCTTGTTCTGAATCTTGAGTTATGTTTGACTGTAGTTGTTGTGGGTTTACAAATCCATAACACGGAATTCTGCTCCGGAGGTTATAGTGGTAAGTAAATGCTTCTTCATCATCAGAGTCATGCATTTCAGGTTCATTCTCACGTTCGTCAGTTTGTCGCTTTCTTTTCTGTTTTGTCTGTTCTCTCACAGGAAGTTCGTCCTCCAGAGGTAGGTCGTTGACAGGCAGCAGCAGGTTTCTGTGAAGCACACGCATGGTTTTGTTACCCCTCTCTAACTGTACTTTGTAAACAGGTCCATCCCCCACTCTTTCAATCACGCGGTACACCGCCTGCTCCCAGTATGAGCGGAGTTTACCTGGACCTCCCCTTTCTGAGAGGTTTTTAACCAGGACCCTATCCCCTGCCTGGAGAGTGACACCTCTGGCACGTCTGTCATATTGCTTTTTGCCTTTAGCTGAAGACTTCTGACTGTTGTTGGCAGCTATTTGGTATGCCACACGCATCCTTTCAGCCCACTTTTTAATAAAGGTTTGATGGTTGCAGTCTTCAGTCTCTTTCCTGGTGCCAAAAAGCAAATCGACTGGTAGACGTGGAGCCCTGCCATACAATAGGAAGAAAGGCGAGTATCCTGTCGCTTCATGCCTCGTGCAATTATATGCATGCACGATTTGTGGCAGATGATCTTTCCATTCACTCTTTTTCTCCTCTTGTAAGGTGTGCAACATCTGGAGAAGCGTGCGGTTCAGTCGCTCCACTGGATTGCACTGAGGATGATAGGGAGTGGTGCGTGAGTGAGAAATCCCTGAGAGTTGTTGTAATCTTTGGAATAAACTGTTCTCGAACTCACGTCCCTGATCATGATGTAGTTTCTCTGGGTACCCAAAACGAGGAATAAAATCCTGAAATATCTTTTCAGCTGCTGTCTTTCCGGATTTGTTTCTTGTTGGGTACGCTTGTGCAAAGCGAGTGAAATGGTCAGCGACAACCAGGATATACTCGTATCCTCCTTTGCTTGGCTCCAAATGCAAATAATCAATAGAGACCAACTCAAATGGCGCACTAGTTGTGATGGACCCCATTGGAGCTCTCTGTGGGACATTGGGATGTTTTTGTTTAATACATTGACATTTCTTTGTCACATAATCCTCAATATCTTGATGCATGTTCGGCCAGTAAAAACGTTCTCGAGCAAGATGGATCACCTTGTCCGGACCAACATGGCCCATGTCGTCATGCAAGCTCTTCAACACTACTGGTTTGAGCTTTTCCGGGAGAACTAGCTGTCTGTTTAGTTCAGTTTTCCGGAAAAGTAGTCCGTTTTCCACAACTAGCTTGTTCCATTCGTACAACAGTCTCCTTGTTTCTTTACACATGGTTCTTTTCTCTTTTTCATTTGGACTCCAGTGTCTTTGTTTCAATGACACAATCTCTTTAATAGCTGTATCTTCTTGTTGTGCTGCTCTGATGCTTTCAGGCATAATGGTCATGACATCATCAGGTAGGTTAGCCCTATCATTTTCATCAGCAAGTTGTAATGCAGCAATCCAGGGAACATCATTGCTTTGTGTTGCTTTGTTGCCTTGCCACACTGCAGACACTACTTCAGGTGACACTGTCTCGGTGTGATCTTTCATGTACTGTTCAAGGCCTACTGGGTATCTGGACAACATATCTGCGTCAGCATT
>NC_056511.1:23822099-23830154 GCF_014905685.2 Nematolebias whitei | reverse complement strand
TATATATATATATGTATATATATATATATACATATTTATAGATATATATATATTATTATTATTATTATTTTTATTTTTTAATCCTTTCGAATCGGTTCTTCTCTTTCTGGATATTTCATTACATTATTGACCTTTTGTTAACCTGCGTACGACAAATAAATAAACCAAATCACCTAAACTAACTCTGTTTAAAAATCTCAGTAAACACAATCATTTTCACATTACATGAATATTCTGGAAGAAATATGTCAACTGGAAGTAGCCCAGTCTGCAGCTCTAGCCATTAGAGCCACTACTTGGACTTTAAAATCACATAAATAATTATAGAAAGTAAAATTGACAACACTGTAAAAGTTTATAAAATAGCATGAACTGCTATAACATTTATGACACTTGCGCTGATTTGAAATCAACAACAATCCACTTTGTCCTGGCCCAGCTCAAACTAGCCATTAGCTCATCAGTCCAGTCAGACTTAAACTCTTATTTCTCCAAACTAATGCTGTTCAAACAGCTATCTACAGCTGGTAAGATATTAATTAATGAGAACATTACCACAGAACCTCACAACAAATGATAATTTGTAATTCTTGAATTAAGAAAAGTGTTTTATACATCTATAGTGGTTAAAACTCTAAAAATAACTCAGAAACAGGCTTAAAAATGTATAATAATTATATGAATTTTTGCATTTTTTGCTAGAACAATATAAATTTGTTGTTTGGTGTAAATTAAAACCCAAGTTTAATGTGAACCACTCAGTGAGACACCATTGAAAGTTTTTAAAAGTTGAGTAAGTGCAAATTACTCTGAAACTCAAGGCTGGGTGTCTGTGTTGCAGGTCCGCGGAGGTCCAAGGCTGACGAGAAGCGTGACTACAGTCTCCTCCACCCCTCAGGGCTCCATCACGCTGCCCTCCACCGTCACTCAGGATCTGAGCCCTGAAGAGAAGAAACTGGTCTCCAGACTCCAGTTCAACTTCTACCACCAGAGCACAGTGTTCCAGGTTTACAGACCTTACCATCACCATGGTGAACCATCAAGGCGGGACCAACAAGCTGTTTAGTGATCTGTTGTCTCTGAATGACCCCACAGGACCGCTCACTGGGGGAGCGTAAGCTCATCAGTGGGATCCTAGGAGCGAGTGTGGCCAATCTGTCAATCAAAGGACTGAAAGAGCAAGTTGTGTTTCAGCTGAGCAACTCAGAACCCAAACCTGTGAGTCCAAAACCAGAACACACTCGTCATCAATTTAAACCTGCAGGCTGATCTGTAAATATTTTCCAAACTGCAGGCCAATTATGTTGCAACCTGTGTTTTCTGGGACTTCACAATGAACAGTGAGTTTGTTGGTGTTTTTGAGATCTACTGGAAATGAACGAATACATTTAAACAGTTAGATGACGGGTATGCCTGAGCTGTGTTTTCTGTCTGCAGATAATTCAGGAGGATGGAGTCCAGACGGCTGCTTTGTCCAAAACAGCACCGACAACGAGACCATTTGCAGCTGCAGCCATTTAACCAGTTTTGCTATTCTGCTGGTAAAAAGAAGACTTTTAATGCGTTATATGTTTAATAAAGAAGGGAAATTTCATGAATCTCCATTTGTTTTCAGGACCTCTCTAGGCAGCCTGTCATCAGTAAGGTTCAGGCCACCATCCTCACATTTATCACATATATCGGCTGCGGGGTTTCGGCCATCTTCCTGTCTATAACGCTCCTCACTTACCTGGCCTTCGAGTGAGTCGTTCACCGTTCTGTTTCATCGTCTACTCCCATGTTTGTTTGGCTGTTAGCAAAACGTCATGAGGCAGCTGGTGGATTTGAATGAAACTCTCATATCTACAATGGATAAACTTCTAGAGTCCGTTTCATCACAATTGACCTTAACAAATCCAAAATGTCTATAATTCAGGCAATTTTGCCAATATTAAGTCAAAATTTGATGATAATTGAGAGTTGTCTTCAACAGAGCACCAACTGATTGCACAAGATCTTTATGTAAAACTGTGGAATGCAATGCTAACAGAGGTTTAATTTTTTACATCACCCCTTGCAGGAAGTTGCGTAAAGACATCCCATCCAAAATTCTCATCGAGCTGTGCTTTGCCCTGCTGCTGCTCAACCTGGTCTTCCTGGTGGACGCATGGCTGGCCCTTTATACGGACGCTGTGGGCCTTTGCATTTCCACCGCCTGGTTCCTTCACTACTTCCTGCTGGTGGTCTTCACCTGGATGGGGCTGGAGGGGGTCCACATGTACATGGCCATAGTGAAAGTCTTCAACAACTACACACAGCACTACATGCTGAAGTTCTCCCTGGTGGGCTGGGGGGTCCCGATGCTCGTGGTCATCATCGTCATAGCGATTGATAAAAATAACTATGGCCTTGTGTCTTATGGGAAGTTTACAGACGGCACCAGTGATGACTTGTAAGTTCCTCAAGGGCTCAACTTGCAACAGTTGTTTTGATTTTATAACTAGCAGCAAATAAATCATACGAAAGGGAAGTCAAACTAACCAAGTGGCTCTTCTTCCTTCTTGGTTTTCGCAGCTGCTGGCTGAAAAACGACGTTGCCTTCTATGTTGCCGTTGTGGCCTATTTCTGCGTCATCTTCGTCTTCAACTTCATCATGTTCGTCGTCGTCTTAGTTCAGCTGCATCGGGTCAAGAAGCAGAATCCTCACAATGTGAAGAACCGCATGAGTGTGAAGGATGTGCGCAGTGTGTTAGGGATAACCGTCCTCCTGGGCCTCACCTGGGGCTTTGCCTTTTTTGCCTGGGGGCCCGTTAACCTGCCGTTCATGTACCTCTTTGCCATCTTCAACTCCCTGCAAGGTGAGTGGACATTTCTAACTGTGTTAGTTTTCAACAAAGCAGGATTGATCATGTGACCATTAGCACCAAACCACAAGTTTTCCTGTAAAAAATAGGCTTATTGGAAGCTAAGTGTATAAAAATGAGCTAAAACAAATACTAGCTATATCCTGATGCATGCTCAATAATACTAGCTATAGTTCCC
The DNA here is from genome assembly GCF_014905685.2 of Nematolebias whitei. Lineage (NCBI taxonomy): Eukaryota > Metazoa > Chordata > Actinopteri > Cyprinodontiformes > Rivulidae > Nematolebias > Nematolebias whitei. The sequence continues at coordinate 23,827,133 of NC_056511.1, read as the reverse complement.
AATACAGGTAATATTTAATATTTAAATGCAGCATTTAGAAAAATCAGCGACACTGACCACACTATGCAGTACAATGTCAAAATCAATTAGCAGATTTAAAACAATGTTGACCAAAGAGCTTCACAAAAGGAAAAAAATGACAATAAATTAAAAGTTCAGACATTTAAAAATATAACAATAGTACAACCAAAACACCAGGACCAGTCTAGATAAATATCTAACATACTAACATGTGACGGAACTCAAACTGATCTTGAATCGATGTAAACCTGTGAGCTTTCAGTCAGGATCCAAGACTGAACAGACTGCAGAACAAATATCAAGAGGCAGGTTGTCCCAGAGTCTGGAGGCTGCCACTGCAACAGACCAATACCCTCCGTTTCAATCAATAATGGCTGCTAAGCCATGTAAAACTTTAAAAGTACGTAAGTAAAATGATCTTACAATCAATACAGCCAGTGTAAATCTATTAAAACAGGATGGATGTGGTCCAGCCTTCTGGTATCTGTTAAAAAGACAAGCAGCAGAGTTCTGGACTAGCTGCAAGCGATGGACAGCTGATTGTTCAATACCAACATATGAAGAGCTGCAGTAGTCCAGTCTAGTAGAGATGAAGACACAGATAAGGTTTGAGGTCTTTTGAGGAAGATTTTGTTTGGACTACAAACAATGTCACTATTACAGTCAAAAATTCCCAAATAGTCTGAAAAAAAGTAACATTTGGATAAATTCATAAAGATAATTCTAAAACTTCTATCCATCCATCTTCTATTATCTTTACCCAGTTCTTCCTATTTGGGTCGCTGGTGTCCACGTCCAGCAGGCACTGTGTGAGAGGCTGGACAGATGGACAGGTCTCAGCCACTGGTGTAGTACTGGGTATACTGTGCATAGAAACCGAAGTGCACCTGTTAGTACAATGTAATTGTCAATTTATTTTGAAGTTTAAGCATAATGAACATTTCAAAATTTCTCTGATGCTTATATTTGAATAAATGTACAACAAACTTTGTACAACAGTTGGTTTTGTATTAAAAACATGTTGTAGAATTTATAAAAGTATCAAAGCAAAACATGCTCAAGTAGCAAGTACTGAAGTATTAATTATTCAAAAAAACAGGATGAACCAACTCAATGGGTCTATAAAGTGTTTCAAATGTGTTGACAATGACACATGCCCAAAATGTCACATATCACTGGGCACTAATTTTTAAGCTTTTCTAGAGGCTATACTCTGTATACCTGCATATTGCATAGACCAGTACACCACTGGTCTCAGCCCATCACAGGAACACAGAGACAAACAAGCATTCACTCTCTGGTAACTCTAAATTGTCCCTAGGTGTGAGTGAGAGAGTGAATGGTTGTTTGTCTCATTTGTCTCTGTGTCCCTGTGATGGGCTGGAGACCTGTCCAGGGTGTCCCCCGCTCTCACACAATGATGGCTGGACATGGACACCAGTGACCCAAAAGGAAGAAGCAGGTAAAGATAATGGATGAATGGGTTTACATGGGTTCCCTCTGTCATTGTTAAAATTGTTTTCCAGAGCGTAGCGTTTATACGGCATTAAAAAAATATTTGTGCTTTGTAGGTTTCTTTATCTTTGTGTTCCACTGCGCGGTGAAGGACAGCGTGAGGAAGCAGTGGAGAACCTACCTGTGCTGTGGCCAAATGAGACTGGCAGAAAACTCAGGTTAGTTGCCGCAAATCTTCCAAACCTCCTCACATGGTTTCTGATCCACCTAAAGGTGCTCCTTCAGAGTAAAAGCCTACAAAAACATTAATCAATTTTGATCTTCTTGCGTCTTTCAGACTGGAGTCGCACTGCAACGCAGAAAACTGTGAGGAGGTCCCTGCCTTCCTTTAACTCCTCGCAGAGAAACTCCTCGTCCAACACCTCCACTTACCTCGTCAGCACTCCTTCAGATGCACCAAATGGCATCAGTAAGTGTGGACTTTTATTATTGTAACATTAAATTGATAGATCATTGAAAGGTTATGAACAAACAATATCTTACCTGCTGTAGATGGGCCTTTGAGACCACAACCACACTCTCAACCTAAAACATCTTTGAGTGTTCATTTACAAATACTATGTCAAAAATGTACACAAGTTAAGGTGAATGCTAATTTATAAACGTGATGTAAATTTTGCAAGTACAAATAGCAGCAGTAGCAGCTAGCTGTAGCATTTTTGATGCATTCTGTAGCACTTTCAGCAGGAATGTTGAATTATTTCAGCTGTAATAAATGCTTTAATGTTCATAAAGAAGTGTTGACATAAACCATTGAGATTTTTTAAGTCCGAGTTGTTTTGAAGCAATTCACTTTGGTCATGGTCTTACTGGGACTAGTCATTAACTCGTAACTAACCTATCTTTTGCTAAACTGAAATCATGCAAAGAGCTACAACAGGTCTGATGTTGGTTTAAAATCTTTCCACAAAAAATTAAAAACACTTCCAGAGACCTAAACAATAGCCAAGTTACATTTTGTGTCACCTTCCATAATATCACAGGCAGCAGAGCCTCATTCAAGCCATCTGTGTTGTATTTACAAACTCCATTAGAAATGATAAACGTGGTGCATTGCAGGTAGTCCGTTTGATGACAGAACCATCACAGCTGATGAAGATCCAAGCATGGATGTGGTGCTGAACGAGATCAACAGGCAGTACAGAAACCACCGAGCGACCTGATAAGAAGAACTAAAATGTGTGTAAATATTGTAAATCAAAGAATCTGTTTATATATATATATATATATACAATATATATTATTTATCTGACTTTTAATAAAGCACAGAAAACTTGGTTCAGTCTCTGTATTATCTTTTCCCAGGAAGTCTTTAGTTTATAAAAAGATTTATTTTTATGCAGATTCAGTTTAAATCACGTCAGATGTTATGCAGCTTCACAAAATGCTCAAACTTCATTACAGATACTGTCATGACAACACTACAGAACACGGCTCAGCCTCTTTCTTTTTTCTTACTCTGATATTTTGTAACAGTTTCTTTTGTCCTATGCCGTCACAGCAGCGCCCTCTAGCGACAAGAAACACGAATTGAACATAAGCGCATTTCTCGTGTAAACTCAAGAACATGACTGAGCTTACAAACCTTTTACTCATGATGATCGTTTTGGACAGATGGTCCCTTTTTGCACGTGTTAAAAGACAGTTTCAGGGAATTCAACGGGAGGTTGGCTTGAAACACATCATCCAAATCCAAAATAAGTTATTTCACCATATAAGTCACATCCATTATGCGTCACCGCTGACAACCCAGAAATGTGGGCTGGTGTTGTGCCGAAAATCGATTGGCTGACAAATGGCAGTCGTGGGAGCGTGCACAGGAGGACTTTAACAAGAATACTTAAAACAATTATTTGGTTGCTCGAAATTATAGCAAAGGTGCCTCAGTTGAACTTTTCTTTTATGGTCAAATCAGCTGCATTTCACCTGGGCAGCACGATGAAATGCAGCTGATTTGACGTTTGCTCCAGGAGTTCTGGAGCGAGACGAAGGTGCCTTGTATGGCAAGCCAAGTGTTTCAATAATAGCCACTTTTACCTATTAATGAGACACTTGGCTTGCCACATTACTCTAAGGCCCTCTACCGGCTGCAAATGGTAATGGTTAATATTTTTCATGCCAGAATGAATGAAATTGTCAGAACTCAGCCCAAAATTGGTTATAAATATGGGGGGGGAATGTATATTAGTCGCGTTGGTGTATAAGTCGCAGGACTTGCAAATGTATGCAAAAAGATGTGACTTATGTGGCGAAAAATATGGTATCAGAACAGAACTTGTTGATTCCAGTGTGTAGCTTTAAAATCATTGACGCCATAATCCCTACAGGTTTTAGAACAAAGATTAAAAAGTTTACTTAAAGCCCCATCGACACACTAGTGATTAAAAAAAATTGTCTGATTTAACAGTTTTTGAAAACTTTTGGCTTTTTATCAGTGGCAGTTGTTACCAAGTCAGATAGGTGCATTTAAATGCATCTCATGAGGCCTAATTATGAAATCTCTGTCTAAAAGGGTTGTCTCAACCTTTCTTGACCAAAAATGAAAATGAAATAAATCAGTACTGAAAAATATTAAACAAAACTCAATCTTCTAAAAAATGCCTTTTAACGTTAAATCATTGTACTAAGTCAAAATAAAACATTTGTCCCTTTTATTGCTTGTAAGACGTAGTTCTCTAAGCACCAATTGTGACAGTTTACATTTCTAAATTAACCATTGTACCCTGGAATTATTCAGTTTTAGATGTGAAAACGTTCAACAATTGTGACAACAACTAACTGGTTTTGTGCATTTTATTTGTTAATTTTTATTTGAGCATTGCTTGCTTAATGTTTTTTAAACCTCCTGCCTTTACGCAGCTGGAGAATAAGAAACTCTTAAAAGTATTCAACAAGTCTACAGATGACAATGCATCAGTTTCAATTTTAAGTTCAGCTTAAAGAATCTATACAGAAAGAAAAGCATGACAAATGTTTTCACATCCAATTAAATCACAATACAAGATATAACATGTACATAAGATGACATTAATATGACTTTGCATTTCATTTAAATTTTATATACTTTTGGCAAAATGGTGCTTTTTGTGTCGTCGGTTATAAGATGTTGCATTCTGCAGCTTCAGCACAAGATGTCACTGTAACATGACGCATGGCATTAAATAAAAACCCTCCACTACATTAAGCAGTACTTGATGACCTCTGTCACTGAGGGGTGTGAATAGTGAATGTTTGTAATTCTGGAGAAGAGTGTTTTTCTGATCTGGAATTGAACAGAGAATGATGCAAACCTTAAGGTCTTTGGTTCATGATATTCAAGTGAATAAGAGTTACACTGTGGAGAACAGAGTTTTTTTTTTTTCTTGTCTTGAGGCAAAGCAGAGTGACGGATCCTGGAGAGTCATTTTATCCACCACCAGGAGCAATGGAGGAGCCAGGGGGTAGCCAATGGTGGCCTTGGACCCCATAGCTTAATTTTTGGCCACCCCAGTAATTTGA
>NC_056511.1:23820142-23821999 GCF_014905685.2 Nematolebias whitei | reverse complement strand
CAGTTGGTGTGCAATGAATCTGAAATATATGAAAGTTTCATTTTTATAATTACATTATGGAAAATAATGACCTTTATCACAATATGCTATTTTTTGAGAAGGACCTGTATATATATATATATATATATATATATATATTTTTTTTTTTTTTTTTTTTTTTAGCTGCTGCAGACGCAGTTGCTATATGTGTGTGTGTATGTATGTGTGAAAGTATTTGACCCCCTTGAACTTTTCAACCTTTTGCCACATTTCAGGCTTCAAACAAAGATATAAAATTTTAATTTTTGTTAAGAATCAACAAGTGGGACACAATTGTGAAGTGGAATGAAATTTATTGGACGTGTCAAACTTTCTTAAATAAAAAACTGAAAAGTGGGGCGTGCAATATTATTCGGCCCCCTTGCGTTAATACATTGTAGCGCTGCCTTTTGCTGCAGTTCCAGCTGCAAGTCTCTTGGGGTTTGTCTCTATCAGTTTTGCACATGGAGAGACTGAAATTCTTGCCCGTTCTTCCTTGCAAAACAGCTCGAGCTCAGTGAGGTTGGATGGAGAGCGTTTGTGAACATCAGTCTTCAGCTATTTGCACAGACTCTCGATTGGATTCAGGTCTGGACTTTGACTTGGCCATTCCAACACATGGATACATTTATTTGTGAACCATTCCATTGTAGATTTGTCTTTATGTTTGGGATCATTGTCTTGTTGGAAGATAAATCTCCATCCCAGTCTCAGGTCTCTTGCAGACTCAAACAGGTTTTCTTCCAGAATGGTGCTGTATTTGGCCCCGTCCATCTTCCCATCAATTCTGACCATCTTCTCTGTCCCTGCTGAATAAAAGCAGGCTCAAACCATGATGCTGCCACCACCATGTTTGACAGTGGAGATGGTGTGTTCAGGGTGATGAGCCGTGTTGCTTTTACGCCAAACATATTGTTTTGCACAGTGGCCGAACAGTTGGATTTTGGTTTCATCTGACCAGAGCACCGTCTTCCACATGTTTGGTGCGTCTCCCAGGTGCTTGTGGCAAACTTTAAACAACACTTTTTATGGATATCTTTGAGAAATGGCTTTCTTCTTGCCACTTTTCCATAAAGGCCAGATTTGTGCAGTGTACGACTGATTGTTGTCCTATGGACAGACTCTCCCACCTCAGCTGTAGATCTCTGCAGTTCATCCAGAGTGATCATGGGCCTCTTGGCTGCATCTCTGATCAGTCTTCTCCTTGTTCGAGATGAAAGTTTAGACGGACGGCCGGGTCTTCGTAGATTTGCAGTAGTCTGATACTCCTTCCATTTCAATATGATTGCTTGCACATTGCTCCTTGGGATGTTTAAAGCTTGGGAAATCTTTTTGTATCCAATTCCGGCTTTAAACTTCTCCACAACAGTATCTCGGACCTGCCTGGTGTGTTCCTTGGTCTTCATGATGCTCTCTGCACTTTGAACAGAACCCTGAGACTATCACAGAGCAGGTGCATTTATACGGAGACTTGATCACACACAGGTGGATTCTTTTTATCATCATCAGTCATTTGGGACAACATTGGATCATTCATAGATTCTCACTGAACTTCTGGAGTGAGTTTGCTGCACTGAAAGTAAAGAGGCCCAATAATATTGCACGCCCCACTTTTCAGTTTTTTATTTGTTAAAAAAGTTTGACACATCCAATAAATTTCATTCCACTTCATGATTGTGTCCCACTTGTCGATTCTTCATAAAAAAAATTAAATTTTATATTTCACAAGACACTGTGTGTGTGTGATATAATCCATCCAGATAGATTAGATAAATAGATAGATTACTTACTTACAGACAGACAGACAGACAGACAGACAGACAGACAGACAGACAGACA
>NC_056511.1:23814708-23820132 GCF_014905685.2 Nematolebias whitei | reverse complement strand
AGACAGACAGACAGACAGACAGACAGACAGACAGACAGACAGACAGATAGATAGATAGATAGATAGATAGATAGATAGATAGATAGATAGATAGATAGATAGATAGATAGATAGATAGAGGGTGGTGGCCATCTTGGATTTTAACTTGGCAACCCAATTTTCAATAGTGACCTTTCTTACACCTAGATGCAGCCCAACACCAAAATGGAAATCTGCATGTTGTTTCCTTTCAAGTTATTTAGCTCACAAGATAAAACAGAGGGACAGTATTACCAACAACAAACTTCTTACCACAGAACCTCCTAAAACCTTAACTCCAGAGTGGACTTCTTACTTTTTTCCCCACATGGTTACAGAAGTGCAGCAGAGTGGCATTTAGTTTGACTGTGCAATATTCTGCGCAACGAAATTGGAGAAAAATACTGCATAAAAGATCCTCTTAATATAAAATGTAGTACAGAGAACGGTCGGGGAAATGCTTTACAGTAGGGTTAAATTTTAAAAAATTCAAAACTAAATCTATGAGAATACAACAAACTCAAGATGTGCGCTTTTCCACAAAGTACCAGTCAGAACAAATAAAATAAAATAAATTCACATTTTTGCTAGAAACATTATCAAGTCAAAGAATTAAACCATTTTCCTCCAAAACACCTTTTAATGGCAGATGATCACAGACTAGCTCAAGTAGGACAGAACAATATTTGGTGAATCTATAATGAATAAATAAACGTCCCGCAGCGTCCATCAAATGTGCTGAGTATTGTATATATGTAAATTACATTCACCGTCCTGAACATGCAACTCTTACAGTCAATACATCAGGAGAAATTAAGAAGGTGCTAATAAAAAAAAAAAAAATAGAACATAAAAACAGCACGAGCACAAATGTGGCATTAACAAGGAGGAATTATTTCCCTTTTAAAAATGCACCTAAGCGTCAACACTCGAGTCTCAGTGGGCGTGATCGCACCGCCTCGACACGATGTCCAACATTCAGGTCACATTTAAGAGGCTGTAACAAAAACTCAGCTTAAAAGCAGCTCACATGGGGAAAGCTCAAAACTCAGTATTTAAAACGTTAAACCATAGCATCAGTGTATCAAATCAGTGTTTTAACATTTCCTTCAGAGCACATGCAAACCAACAGGTCCAATCTAAAAACATACAAAATAAAATATAACCTATAAGTTGCAACAAAAGTGAAATATTTAAGGAAGACGGCCTGGATAGGGAGGAGTTGCACCTCTTTAAGATGAGATCAGACCACTCACCGACTTGTTTGAAATCGGAGAATTTTGCTGTTCGTGGTCGAAGACAAAAAAAAAAAAAAAATAGCTTCAGCCACCTTCGTCAGGGGTTCTCAAACGTTTTGTGTTTAGGCACTGCTTAGAGGAGAAAAAATTCCCAGGAACTTCCCCTTAAACCTCATGCTGATTAAAATTGATCTACTGCCATTTTACCCTTAAATGCCATAAGAATGTTTTATTTAGTTAAGTAGGTTTGTTTTTCTGGCGTTTCTGACCCTACATGTATTCATGCACTTTGTTAAATCATACGACATAACTAATAAATTATTATAAGTTATTTTGCAGACCCTCAGGGGTCCTGAGATCCCAGTTTGAGCTATATTTACCAGCTACTGCAAGGAGCCAGGTGGGTTCTGGTACCTTCCATTCTGGGTGGTCCGACGTGAAATCAGGTCAGTCAACTGAAAAACTGAGCATGCATCAAGATCCGGTTGCTAAAATGGCATTTAGAGGAGATCTAAGCCACAAATAATAATCTTTTAGTCGTAGGTTCATGTTTTCTGGTTTATTTGCTCAGCTGAGGTTTAAATAAAATGTTTTTGAAGCACACGAGCAGTAAACAGCACCCTGCTGCCTCCCACGAGTTAAAAAAGCTATTAACGCAAATGATGACCTTGTTCTTTGCTGATCACTTTTTATGCAGTTTAGTGCCGGTTTTTAACTAATTTACCTAAAGCAGTTGAATATTTATGTTGTGACGAGTATGACGGGGCTTTTTAACATCAGTCTGAGCCCACCTTGGAGGCTTTATGGGAAAATACGGGGAAGCTTCAACACATTCCAGCTGCTGTGAACTCCAGGACATTACTTTTTCCATGCTGTGTAGAAAACCCACCTGATGGAGATGAATGAAGGACTCCAAACAAAAATGAACCTTAGTGAATCACATGACCTGCATTTCACATGTTGGAGCTAAACCGGGTGAAAGGATACTGCTCCAAGTAGGAGGGCACACACACCACCTCTTTGCGGAAGTCCACGGGACACGAGAGTTTTCCCAGCTGTTCTTCATACAGACTCAGTGCCTCGGTCAGATTTACACTGTTACCCTGATTACCAAAGGAAGAAATAATTTTAAAAGTAATTAAACATCAACCAACAATGAAACAAATCACAAAACCTAAACATTGCTGAGATTCAACCCAAGGAACCTTTTCCTGCAAGGCAACAGTCCAAAATAAATCCAAGATGTTCAGTTTAATAACAACACAGAACCGTTTGTACTGATAATCCTTCCAGAAACAAAAGCTGGTTCTGGTGCCAACAATGTTATTTTTCTAAACACTGCAGAGTCTAACCTCAAGGTGAAGTTCGGCACATACAGTGGGGAGAACAAGTATTTGATACACTGTTGATTTTTCAGGTTTTCCCACTTGCAAAGCTTGTAGATGACTGTAATTTTTATCATAGGTACTCTTCAACTGTGAGTGATGGAATCTAAAACAAAAATCCAGAAAAATACAATGTATGATTTTTAAATAATTAATTTCCATTTTATTGTGTGAAATAAGTATTTGATCATCTATCAACCAGTAAGAATTTTGGCTCTCACAGACATGTTAGTTCTTCTTTAAGAAGCCCTCCTGTTCTCCACCCATTACCTGTATTAACTGCACCTGTTTGAGTGTGTGGACAGGTGTCTTTTATACAGGTCACGAGTCCAATCAATCAGACTCCAGCATCTCCACAATGCCCAAGACCAGAGAGCTGTGTAAGGACATCAGGGATAAAATTGTAGACCTGCACAAGGCTGGGATGGGCTACAGGACAATAGGCAAGCAGCTTGGTGAGAAGGCAACAACAGTTGGTGCAATTATTAGAAAATGGAAGAAATACAAAATAACGGAAAATCTCCCTCGGTCTGGGGCGCCATGCAAGATCTCACCTCGTGGAGCATCATTGATCTTGAGGAAGGTGAGGAATGAACCCAGAACTACACGGCAGGACCTGGTCAATGACCTGAATAGAGCTGGGACCACAGTCTCAAAGAAAACAATCAGTAACACTCTACGCCGTCAAGGATTAAAATCCTGCAGTGCACGCAAGGTGCCCTTCCTCAAGCCAACGCATGTCAAAGCCCGTCTGAAGTTTGCAAATGACCATCTGAATGATCCAGAGGAGGAATGGGAGAAGGTCATGTGGTCTGATGAGACAAAAATAGAACTTTTTGGTTTAAACTCCACTCGTCATGTTTGGAGGAAGAAGAATGATGAGTACAACCCCAAGAACACCATCCCAACCGTGAAGCATGGCGGTGGAAACATCATTCTTTGGGGATGCTTTTCTGTAAAGGGGACAGGACGACTGCACCATATTGTGGGAAGGATGGATGGGGCCATGTATCGTGAGATTTTGGCCAACAACCTCCTTCCCTCAGTAAGAGCACTGAAGATGGGTCGTGGCTGGGTCTTCCAGCATGATAACGACCCAAAACACACAGCCAGGGCAACTAAAGAGTGGCTCCGTAGGAAACATCTTAAGGTCCTGGAGTGGCCTAGCCAGTCTCCAGACCTGAATCCCATAGAAAATCTTTGGAGGAAGATTAAAGTCCGTGTGGCCCAGCGACAGCCCCGAAACCTGAAGGCTCTGGAGGAGATCTGTATGGAGGAGTGGGCCAAAATCCCTGCTGCAGTGTGTGCAAACCTGGTCAAGAACTACAGGAAACGTCTGATCTCTGTAATTGCAAACAAAGGTTTCTGTACCAAATATTAAGTTTCATTTTTCTGGTGTATCAAATACTTGTTTCACACAATAAAATGGAAATTAATTATTTAAAAATCATACATTGTATTTTTCTGGATTTTTGTTTTAGATTCCATCACTCACAGTTGAAGAGTACCTATGATAAAAATGACAGTCATCGACAAGCTTTGCAAGTGGGAAAACCTGAAAAATCAACAGTGTATCAAATACTTGTTCTCCCCACTGTATCTTCAACGTTTCCATTTTTGTTTTAAATAACATTTTCTTCTTAAAAAAATCCATAAATTCAATAATAATACCCATATAAGAGCAGCTGCCCTTCATCTTCACTGTTTGGAAGCACGTTAACAAAACAAAGGCTCCAGAGCAGTAAACTGACAAAACTATCGTACACGTTGCACCACCATATACAAACCGGATTCCAAAAAAGTTCGGACACTAAACAAATTGTGAATAAAAACTGAATGCAATGATGTGGAGATGACAAATGTCAATATTTTATTCCTAATATAACATAGATGACAGATCAAAAGTTTAATCTGAGTAAATGTAACGTTTTAAAGGAAAAATATGTTGATTCAAAATTTCACAGTGTCAACAAATCCCCAAAAAGTTGGGACAAGTAGCAATAAGTGGCTGGAAAAAGGAAAAAGAGCATATAACGAACAGCTAGAAGACCAATTAACACTAATTAGGTCAATTGACAACATGATTGGGTATAAAAAGAGCTTCACAAAGTGTCAGTGTCTCTGTAGCCAAGATGGTAAGAGGATCACCAATTCCACCATTGTTGCGCAGAAAGCTAGTGCAGCAATACCAGAATGGTGTTACCCAGCGTAAAATAGTAAAGACTTTTAAAGTTATCATCATCAACTGTGCATAACATCATCAAAAGATTCAGAGAATCTGGAACAATCGCTGTGCGTAAGGGTCAAGGCCGTAAAACTCTACTGGATGCTCGTGATCTCCGGGCCCTTTATCGTCACTGCACCTCAAACAGGAATGCCACTGTCAAGGAAATAACAGAATGGGCTCAGGAATACTTCCAGAAAGCATTGTCAGTGAACACAATCCACCGTGCCATCCGCCGTTGCCAGCTGAAACTCTACAGTGCAAAGAGGAAGCCATTTCTGAGCAAGCTCCACAAGCTCAGACGTTTGCACTGGGCCAGGGGTCATTTAAAATGGAGTGTGGCAAAATGGAAGACTGTTCTGTGGTCAGATGAGTCACGATTTGAAGTTCTTTATGGAACACTTGAACGCCATGTCATCCGGACCAGAGAGGACAAGGATAGCCCAAGTTGTTATCAACGCTCCGTTCAGAAGCCTGCATCACTGATGGTATGGGGTTGCATGAGCGCTTGTGGCATGGGCAGCTTGCATGTCTGGAAAGGCACCATTAATGCAGAGAA
>NC_056511.1:23813660-23814608 GCF_014905685.2 Nematolebias whitei | reverse complement strand
GTGTACACCCAAGTACTTGTAGCTGGAGACCACTTCCACCGCAGATCCTCTTATGTTCAGGGGGGTGTAGGTGTTTTTGTTCCTTCTGAAGTCCACAATCATCTCCTTTGTCTTCTTCACATTGATGTGAAGGTTATTCTCTCTGCACCAGCTCTCCAGGTGTTCCACCTCTTGCCTGTAGCTGGACTCATCATTGTTTGTGATGCATCCCACCACCGCTGTATCATCTGCAAACTTTACAATGTGACAGCCTGGATGGGTAGCTGCACAATCATATGTGAGCAGAGTAAACAGAAGGGGGCTCAACACACATCCCTGAGGAGAGCCAGTGCTGAGGGTTATGGTGGAGGAGGAGAGGTTGTGGATCCTCACTAACTGTGGTCTGTTTGTTAAAAAGTCTAGTACCCAGTTGCAGATGGAGGGGCTTAGTCCTAGTGTGGATAGTTTGTCCATCAGGGTTTGGGGGATCATGGTGTTGAAGGCGGATGTGAAGTCCACAAAGAGCATACGGACGTAAGAGTTTTTCTGCTCCAGGTGGTTGAGTGCAGTGTGGACCACAGAGGAGATTGCATCCTCTGTTGATCGGTTCTCACGGTATGCGTACTGATGAGGGTCCTCGTTGATGTTGATGGTTGTTTTGATGTGAGTCATGACCAGTTTTTCGAAGCATTTAGCGACTATCGGGGTGAGGGCCACTGGCCGATAGTCATTCAGACCAGTCACTGTAGAGCTTTTTGGGACTGGGATGATGGTGGCAGTCTTCAGGCAGGTGGGAACTGTCTCCAGGGTAAGTGAGGTGTTAAAGATGTCTGCCAGCACCTCACAGAGCTGATCAGCACATTCCTTCAACACTTTTCCGGGGATGTTGTCTGGGCCAGTTGCTTTGTGCGGATTAATCCTCCTGAAGGTACTCCTTACTTCTGCTGAGGTCACGCTGAGATGCTCTTC
>NC_056511.1:23808290-23813650 GCF_014905685.2 Nematolebias whitei | reverse complement strand
CGTGCATAGAACTTGTTGAGGGCATCAGGCAGAGATGGGTCTTTGGGACATTGTTCGCTCCTTCCTTTATAATCTGTTATGCACTTAATGCCCCTCCACATGCTCCGAGGGTCTTGTGAAATGAATTGACCCTCGATCCTCTTTGCATATGCGGCCTTGGCCCTCTTAATACCAGCAACCAGCTCTTTTCTTGTCCTACTCAGCTCCTCTGAGTTTCCAGACCTGAAGGCAGTGTTCCTGGCTTCCAGCAGAGTACGCACCTCTGCATTCAGCCAAGGTTTTCTGTTTGGGTAGCTTTTAACATTTCTGATAGTGGAGACTGTGTCAGTACATGTACTAATGTAACCCAATACTGAGGATGTGTATTGGTCAAGATCAAGCGAACCTCCATTTTCAGCAGCTTCTCTGAAAACCTGCCAGTCTGTTCGATCAAAACAATCTCTCAGTATGGGTCCACTGTCCTGGCTCCAACATTTAACTTTCTTTTGTACCGGTCTGGAGCGTCTCAGCGGGGGCATGTAAGCAGGAGCCAGGAAGATTGAGATGTGGTCTGACAGTCCTAGGTGGGGGCGGGGTTCGGCTTTGTATGCATCTTTTACGTTCGTGTAAACACGGTCCAGCGTGCGGTCTCCACGTGTCGGAATCGTCACATGCTGATTAAAGCTTGGGAGACAGTCCTTTAGAGATTCACGTGGTTAAAGTCTCCGGCTACAACGTAAAGAGCCTCAGGGTGTTTGTTCTGCAGCGAGCTGATGATATCATGAAGCTCCTGTAGTGTTTCATTAGCATTAGCGTCCGGAGGAATGTTAACAACTGTGATAAAAGTCACTGTGAACTCTCGGGGTAGATAATGTGGCCGACATTTCACTGTTATTTGCTCCAAAGCCTTCGAGCATGAGCTATTTACAACAGTACAGTTCGTGGACCAACTTTTACTCACGTAAATGCACACTCCGCCCCCCCGTGATTTCCCCGTTAGCTCGCTGCAGCGGTCCGCTCGAAAAAAAAGTCTGTCATCCAGCTGGAAGACAGAGTCCGGCGTCCAGAGTCCAGATGACCTGACTTAACTTTTTTAATCATATAAGGGAATAATAAATTGCTTCAGAGAGATAAAATAAAGTCAGAAACAGGAACAGAACCCATAAAGGATATCTCCACCATAATAATCATCTTTGGCTTCTGTTTGACCAACTCAGCGAGGATGCCTCCATCACCCCCTCCTAAGATCAGCACCTCTTTCCCTGCATAATTCTCTTTTCCGTTACCTGTGATGGCTCGGGTGTAGGTAATGTCACTTTCTGCCAAGTCTGCAAAACAACAATTGATTACACGATGGTTAGCGTTGCTCTTAAAGCATTATATTACACAGGGTAGAGAAAGAGGAGCTACACACGTTATCAAAGAGACCAAAGTCCATGCTCTATAGTCCAGGTATAAATCCAACAATGTTCAGTCAGGTCATCTGGATGGTTTCTTTCATTTCAGCAACAAAAGAAACCATCCAGATGACCTGACTGAACGTTGCTGGATTTATACCTGGACTATTGAGCATGGACTTTGGTGTTTTGAACCACTTTGGCATGGTCTGCCTTAGAGGAGTTGATGGGGCAGAGGGCGGGCTCCAGAGGCCATCTTATCACCAGCAAACTGCTTTTTCCCCACTCTGGGAGTGAGCTGTTTGTGGGATTCAGTCTGGGTTGGTGGGCTCCTCAGACTGACGAAGTTCTTCGGATGAAGGACGAAACGTCTCAGCAACAAAAAAAAAAACGTCCAGATGACCCGACTGAACATCGTGTTGTCAAATAGAGTTAACCTCTAGTAGTCAACGTTGAAATTGAACGTTTGTGGACTTATTTTGATTTTACATTAATATTTCAGCCTAAAAATGGTTTAACCTGCCATGTTTGATTTTTATACTTTTGACATACTGTATCAACACCATGTACCTAAAATCACACGAAAACACAAAATCAGAGTAGAAAAACAATGTCTATTTATTTTTACTGAGAAAACCACAACTATTTATAATGAGTAGTTTTTACTACTAAAAATGCAAACACTAAACATGACCCGTTCTGTAATTTCCATCCATCCATTATCTTTTACCCGCTTCTTCCATTTTGGGTCACGGGGGTCGCTGGTGCCCATGTCCAGCAATCACTGTGCAAGGGGCGGGGGACACCCTGGACAGGTCTCCAGTCCATCACAGGGACATAAAGAGACAAACGAGACAAACAACCATTCAGTCTCTCACTCACACCTAGGGACAATTTAGAGTTACCATTCAGCCTAACATGCATGTTTGTGGTCTGTGGGAGGAAACCAGAGTACCTGGAGAAAACGCACGCATGCACGGAGAGAACAAGCAAACTCCACCCAGAAAAGCTCCTGGACCGGGATTTGAACCGGCAGCCTTCTTGCTAAGAGGCAGCAGCTCTACCAGTTGTGCCACTGTGCTGCTGTCCTGTAATTTCAGTCAGATTTTTTTTTTACTTTTATTTAAACAGGTAGTCTCATCAGTGCACATCTCTCTTGTGGGGGTGGGTCCTCGTAACTCAATGAGACTACCTCACTGGTTCATTGTGGTTGACTGTTGGTCACATGGCCTCAGGGAGGGATTATGGGTAAACTTTATGTTCATTGTTAATCATTTTAGTTTGCTGTTTAGCATTGTTTTTTAATGATTAGTTTGCTCTTCTTAGCTTAGTTTATGTTCATTATGTGTTAGTTTGTGTTAGGCCATTTAGTAGAATAACCATGAGTGAGAGAGGTAGTTATCATGATGTCGTGTGTGTGATTCACTCTGTTTGTGATGAAAAGCAAAATAAAGTCTGTTAAACTATATTAATAGCTTATTTTAAGACTTGAAACTCCTCTTGCATTTGTAACATTTTTTGTTTTGCCGTTTCCTCAAATTGTTAATTTTTTTCCTTTATTTTCTTTCTATTCGCAATTTCTGCTTAGTTTTTATCACGTCAAATGTGAACTTGTTTTTTTTTTTGTTGTTGTTGTATGCCTTGTTATATTACTTCTGTTTTTTTTCCAATAAAGACAAAAAAAAGTGTGAAACACCATCTAGTGGTTGAATCTTGATCTACAACTAGAGCTGCTCATTTCTCTCAGGGTGCATTCACACCAGCCCTGTTTAGTCCGCTTTAATCGAACTCTAGCTCGTTTTCCTAGAAAGTCCGGTTCGTTTAGGGAGGTGTGAACGCGCCATCGAACTCTGTCACGGAACAAAAAGGCAAACTCTGGCCCGGGCTAAAACCTAGGTCTCGGTCTGGTAGAAGCGAACTCCAGCGCGGTTCGAGTACAGTGTGAATGTAAACAGACCGGGCCCCGCTCTGCAGGGTAAACAAACACGCATTTCTCTGACCTTATATGGAGCCGTCAGCTGCCTTGTGTGGAAAAACAATATTCTCCATGGTCTTCTGTCTCATCTTCTGCTCATGCTGAGTCCATTTTTGAAAAATGACAAAATATAACTCCTAAAACTGCTAAAACTTGATGCTACTTCGTTTTTATTTTTATTTACAGAAGAAGAAGACGTGTCTTCAGAGGTTTTTGTGTCGTTTCTTTCAGTAGTTCTTGGTGCAGCGCCCCCTCAGGCGAGTGGGGGAATAGGTTGGTTCAACAGGTTGACTCGACTGCACAGTGCAGTGTGAATGCAAACGCACCAGCTCAAATGTAAACAAAAGGTCATGAATATTGGTCCCGAACCGAGTCTACTGGACTATCTGGTGTGAAAATGACCTCAGAAGCTTTGTGCTGCCAATCGTCATAACGTGAACACCCGCGGCTTATACA
This sequence comes from Nematolebias whitei, assembly GCF_014905685.2. Classification (NCBI taxonomy): domain Eukaryota; kingdom Metazoa; phylum Chordata; class Actinopteri; order Cyprinodontiformes; family Rivulidae; genus Nematolebias; species Nematolebias whitei. The sequence continues at coordinate 23,809,843 of NC_056511.1, read as the reverse complement.
CAGTCGGGGTTTATATATGTACAAAACGCTTTTATTTTATTTTGTGTGTGCAGCTTATATTCAGTGCGCTCTATAGAGTGGCAATTACGGTATTACTTAACCCAAACAAACTAATTTTGTGTTCACTGTTGTGTTTTAAACACTTACTAATATCTCCATCGAGCACTAGGATATTTCCATACTGCTTCGAGTGCAATATCTTTATGTTTTGGTATGCAGACTCTTCTTCGTACACCACCTCGTCAATGTCATACTCCACCAATCTCCCATCGGCTGTGGGCCAGTATCTGTCCACCTTTGCTCCTCGCACCAGAGCTGGGAGCCTCGAGAGAAAACAGTTGAAGAATACGGTTACTAAATATTATTTCTGCATGCAAGCTTGATGAAATGCAGTGGTTGAATATAAAAATAAGCAAACTTTAAAATCTTACTTTTTAATCCTTGCAATATTGCCATTTAGAAGAACTTTCAGTTTCTTTTCCAGTGCGTTTAAAAGCTGAGAAGAAAGGAACAAAATGTACACGGCATAACATTTGCATTTTGCCAAAAAATGCAATTCTGTCAAATTTACTGAATGCTTTGGCTTTTACGTAGCAAGTAAAAGTACTGCTTGAGTTTAGATCACATACATTGTCAAGCTGTGAGATGTTATCGTCTTCATAACACTGTAGGTCGATGGTGACTAACCCATGGGAGTGCACACGCAGAATGACGAGCCTGGGGAATAAAAATGGGAACATTAAACATGATGAAAATCTGTGGAGAAATAATTCATGTTCAGGTCAAAGTCTGCCTAACGCATGACACATCTACTCTGTCACCTGTCAAAAGACATGAAATGAAGTGAAATAAAATTAAATGGTTGGAAACACCACATTTGGAACACAGACTGTCTGATAAACACCAGTGTGAACAGAATTAACCTACATATTCACTGAATATAGCTAAATACATTTCATCAATAACTAATCATCTTTCTGTAATGCTGAGTACATGGAGAGGCAAAGTACTGCAAAAGTTGTAAAAAAAAAAATTATATTTCTGCAGAGAAAGGATACATTCATAAAAATAAAATCTTTCAGCATATTGAGTTAAACAGTACCTAAGCCTACATTCAGAAAATATCTGACGTAAAAAAAACATATCTGAAAATCTGTGTTTCAGACATCATTTTAATCCTTCTGCATTTGATCTAAACAATCCACAAATGTTACTTATAAAATATTTGAAAATAGGACTCCTATATTTAACTGAGCAATCGTAAAACTATTTAGAACAAAAGAACTGCATGTTCTGCGCCTGTTGACAAACTATTACACAGCAATCTGTAGAAAAGGTCAAGACAAGAGAAGACCTTGTTCTAACACTTGACCTTGATTTGTGACCTTGAAGCTGGCGTGATGGATGTGCGTTTGTAACCCTCTGCCTAGTGATGATGCATTTGTGTATGAAGTTATACTAAATTATCAGATGTTATGGGTGGAGACTATATCATATTACAAACCAGATTCCAAAAAAGTTGGGACACTAAACAAATTGTGAATAAAAACTGA
>NC_056511.1:23805722-23808190 GCF_014905685.2 Nematolebias whitei | reverse complement strand
CATAGTTCTCTGCATTAATGGTGCCTTTCCAGACATGCAAGCTGCCCATGCCCCAAGCACTCATGCAACCCCATACCATCAGTGATGCAGGCTTCTGAACGGAGCATTGATAACAACTTGGGCTATCCTTGTCCTCTCTGGTCCGGATGACATGGTGTCCCAGTGTTCCATAAAGAACTTCAAATCGTGACTCATCCGACCCCAGAACAGTCTTCCATTGTGCCACACTCCATTTTAAATGACCCCTGGCCCAGTGCAAACGTCTGAGCTTGTGGAGCTTGCTTAGAAATGGCTTCCTCTTTGCACTGTAGAATTTCAGCTGGCAACAGCGGATGGCACGGTGGATTGTGTTCACTGACAATGCTTTCTGGAAGTATTCCTGAGCCCATTCTGTTATTTCCTTGACAGTGGCATTCCTGTTTGAGGTGCAGTGACGTTTAAGGGCCCGGAGATCACGAGCATCCAGTAGAGTTTTACGGCCTTGACCCTTACGCACAGCGATTGTTCCAGATTCTCTGAATCTTTTGATGATGTTATGCACGGTTGATGACGATAACTTAAGTCTTTGCTATTTTACGCTGGGTAACACCATTCTGGTATTGCTGCACTGTCTTCTGTGCAACAATTGTGGAATTGGTGATCCTCTTACCATCTTGGCTTCTGAGAGACACTGACACTCTGAGAAGCTCTTTTTATACCCAATCATGTTGTCAGTTGACCTAATTAGTGTTAATTGGTCTTCCAGCTGTTCGTTATATGCTCAATTTCCTTTTTCCAACCACTTATTGCTACTTGTCCCAACTTTTTTGGGATTTGTTGACACTGTGAAATTTTGAATCAACATATTTTTCCTTTAAAATGTTACATTTACTCAGATTAAACTTTTGATCTGTCATTATGTTATATTACGAATAAAATATTGACTTTTGCCATCTCCACATCATTGCATTCAGTTTTTATTCACAATTTGTTTAGTGTCCCAACTTTTTTGGAATCCGGTTTGTAAATATAGGATGTTTTCTGTTGTAATTGTTTAAACTGGTATTGATATATTTTTTTGTTTTATAGGTGTTGTTGTTCCTCTTGTTTCACTTTTTATATTTCTGCTATTTACTTTGATCTATTTTAAGTGTGCTTTGATAATGTTTGTGCGCTGCTGCCATTCTTGGCCAGTTCACTCAAGAGATGTTTAGTCTCAATTAGGTCTACCTGGTTAAATAAAGGTTGAAAAAATCTGAATATTGCATTGAATACTGTTTATTAATGTGGCAAATTGTTACAGTTTTTTTATTTATTTATTTTCTGTATGTTTCCAGTTGACTCTGCCTCTATAGTTCCTGGTCTGCTGTCCATTCTTCATGAGCAGGAACTGGTAGAAACTATCCACGACACGAACGGGCATGGATACCTTGCTACATTTGTAGGCAAAAATGGCCGGTAAGTGGAGAAATCAATTGTTTACAACAAAATTCAAAAAGCGTTCAATACAAAAACAACTGGACTTTATTTGTAACATAAAACGTTTCGCTCCTCATTCGAGGAGCTTTCTCAATTCAAAGAGCAGTGAGCGAGGGGTTCAGGCTATAAGGCTGAGTGAGATAAGACACACACACAACACACACACACATATGTAGATTCAGTTCACACCTAAACACCTAAACAGTAGGTCTTTGTTCATCTAATTCACAGACGAGGCCCCTCTGTTCCCATCAAGTGTGAAAACCGGCTGGGAATCTGTTTTAAAGTTGCATTACATGTTTTTGAAAGTGGAAATCTGAGGCCTCCTCCTCTGTTAAGAGACGGCTTTTCTCTTTTTACATAAATCGCTTCCTTCACCCCCCCTCTAAAACCATCTGTGTTCTCGGTCCAAAATGTGCACATTTTGGTCCTCAAAAGAGTGTCCCTTATCTGTGAGATGGAGGTGAACTGCGGAATTTTGTCCAGAGGAGGTGGCTCTCCTGTGTTGAGCCATGCGTCTGTGAAGAGGCTGTTTAGTTTCTCCAATGTAGAGGTCTGGACAGTCCTCGCTGCACTGGACCGCATACACTACACCACTCTGTTTGTGTATGAGAGAGTGGTGTAGTGTATGCGGTCCAGTGCAGTGAGGACTGTACTGGATCCACCGTGTCATCCGCCGTTGCCTGCTGAAACTCTACAGTGCAAAGAGGAAGCCATTTCTGAGCAAGCTCCACAAGCTCAGACGTTTGCACTGGGCCAGGTGTCATTTAAAATGGAGTGTGGCACAATGGAAGACTGTTCTGTGGTCAGATAAGTCACAATTTGTCAAGTTCTTTATGGAACACTGGGACACCATGTCATCCGGACCAGAGAGGACAAGGATAGCCCAAGTTGTTATCAACAATGCTCCGTTCAGAAGCCTGCATCACTGATGGTATGGGGTTGCATGAGCGCTTGTGGCACGGGCAGCTTGCATGTCTGGAAAGGCACCATTAATGCAGAGAACTATG
>NC_056511.1:23785750-23805622 GCF_014905685.2 Nematolebias whitei | reverse complement strand
GGGCAGCTTGCATGTCTGGAAAGGCACCATTAATGCAGAGAACTATGTTCAGGTTCTAGAACAACATATGCTCCCATCTAGACGTCATCTCTTTCAGGGAAGACCCTGCATTTTTCAACACGATAATGCCAGACCACATTCTGCAGCAATCACAACATCATGGCTACGTAGGAGAAGGATCCGGGTACTGAAATGGCCAGACTGCAGTCCAGATCTTTCACCTATAGACAACATTTGGCACATCATAAAGAGGAAGGTGTGACAAAGGAGGCCCTAAGACGATTGAACAGTTAGAGGCCTGTATTAGACATGAATGGGAGAGCATTCCTATTTCTAAACTTGAGAAACTGGTCTCCTCTGTCCCCAGACGTCTGTTGAGTGTTGTAAGAAGAAGGGGGGATGCCACACAGTGGTAAAAATGGACTTGTCCCAACTTTTTTGGGATTTGTTGACGCCATGAAATTTGGAAACAACAGATTTTTCCCTTAAAATGATACATTCTCTCAGTTTAAACTTTTGATCTGTGATTTGTGTTCTATTCTGAATAAAATATTAGATGTTGGCACCTCCACAACATTGCATTCAGTTTTTATTCACAATTTGTTTAGTGTCCCAACTTTTTTGGAATCCGGTTTGTATAATAACTCAGTTTCTTACTAATCTATTAATATTAATCTAACATTTAAGCTGCTTTATGAAACTGCAGCTGGTCAAGGCTGGAATATTCTTATTATATTTTACAGCTAGACAATTTAGAAGTGCACCCATTTCTTTTTTATATTAAGCAAACCTATCTATAGTTTATCCTGATGCATGCTCAACAATCCAGGTAGAAAAATAATTTAAAAAAAAGTTAGGTAAGCTATGTATGTATGTTCTTTGTAGTATCACAAAACGTTACTTCATTTAATTAATATATTAATAAACTTATTTTAGAAGTAAACAATGCCACATATTGAATTTGTTACATGCTTAAAATGACTTATAAAGTCCAAGCTATTTATTTGTTTATAAATACAGTACATGTACTTCAGTAGTGCTTAAGTTAAACTGACTTTCAGTTTACAAACAACACAACCCATACCATTTAAAACACTACCTGTATTTAACTGTTTAATTATCATTTATGTGCACTGAAAGTTTTCATACATTTATTAGTTTACATTAGTTGACAGCCAAAAGCCCAACTAAGAACTACAAAAATGGCGGACAGCGTGGCACGTTCTATGCGACACAGCTCTGGATTGAACATGCTTTATTCACATCGTTACAAAACAGCCGCTATTCTCTGCGTTTGCTCCGAATGGAAGATAAAACTCTTACAAAGGTTAAATTCCTGCTCACAAACATGCATAACAGAGTTAAAATATTTATCTGACGCCACTGTCTACTTTCAGTCTCATTGTATCCAATGTGTTTAAGTTATGCTCCGAATAAATTAAATCTATTAGTGATGAAGGGCAATAATAGACTAGCAGGTAACATTAGCTATTAGCCGGCTAGCTAACGGGCAGTCTGGACGCAGCAACTCTAAAATTGAACCACCGGTCCGGAAGACTCGTGCTCGTCCTACCTGCCGTAGAAAGATTAAAGTCGAGTGTATAATGTCGCACTGCCATGTCTCACTGCGACCGACATCCATGCCTGGGGGAGCAGGCTGCGGATATTTATCTGCAGAGACAGAGGGAGGGCCTGGCTGCTACCCACATTTTGCGCCACTGCTGCCGCTCCGCACTGCACATGCTGAAGTAGGCGGGGCCAAAGCGGCGCATGAGCATTACTGCGTCACAACCAGGAAATGAGAGACCAGGTCGAAATTTTTATAACTTTTAATATTTGAATATGAAAAAATGTGAAATAATGACTATTCATGATCATCCGCTGGATGCTGTTTGTAATGTCCCAGTTAAAAAAGTAGTGAAGTATTTAGAAATTAATATTTCAAAAGAAAAAAAAATGATTGAAGCCTCCAACAATAAAAACTAAAATCCAGAGTGGTAAAGTTATTCTCAACAGTTGGCTCCGAAGAGATTTATCTATCTTTGGACGTGTTCTACTCACTAAAATGGAAAATTTATCTCAGCTTATTTACCTGGCCTATTTATTGCCCATATTTAATAAAATGATAAAGAAGATAAATCAGAACAATTTTAATTTTATTTGGAGCAACAGATGTCATTATATTAGAAGAGCTGATGTAGTTAAATCTTTAGAGGAAGAGGGGTAAATTTTTTTTTAAATTTAGAAATTTTTTCATTTAATTACACTAAAAATAAAATGAAAGGCAACAGAAGATCTGCCCCTTTTTTCCATGAATGTATTCAAAAGAAAGTAATTTACAAAAAACAAAGCTAAATAAAAACAACATGAACTCAAACAACAATTTGTATAGATTCACATTATACTTTTCCATATTCCTGCAGAAAACTAACTTTTAACATTTTCTTGAATATGTCAGAGTTTCTTTATTGTCATTCGCACCTCATGTGGTACATGTGGTGGAGCGAAATTATGTACACGGGGTCCCAGTTACATCCGACAATAAAATGTATAAGAAAAACAGTAATAACATCTAAGATATGAACTAAGAAAAACACCAACTAAATATACACTAAGCACTCATAACATAAAACATTGAACATCAGCACAAACATGAACATGAGTCTGTGAGCAGATGTGCACGCATGAACACATCAACATTGAAACAGATCAGCAGCAACATGAAACAGATCAGCAGCAACATGATATGTTTTTTCACAGTGATTATTCTAGTTAGAGATTCATGAGTCTAACAGCCTCAGGGTAGAAGCTGTTCCTCAGTCTAGTGGTTCTACACTTAATGCTCCTTAACCTCCTTCCTGAGGGGAGTGGGGCATATGTAATATGTATCTATGTACATAGATCTAGCAGTTTTAACATCATCCTTCAGACCATTCCACAATCCTATTCCCTGAATTATAGTAGACCGCTCCTTCAAACTGGTATGAAACCAACGCTAAATATGATTGATTTTGATCCAATGAATGGTACCATCCAACTCAAATGGTTGCAAAATTTCATAAACAACTATGAAAGCTTTTGGTATATTTTTCCTTGTAAGATTTTTGAAGAGTTTGGTGGGATTATTTTTCTGTTAAACTGCAACTTTGACATTTCTAAATTACCAATAAAATTATCAGACTTTCATAAACAGGTTCTGCAATATTGGAAACTTATCTTTAAATACGATTTTTCACCACATTTGGTCCCGATTTGGAACAACAGATGCATCCTGATAAAACGAAAATTGTTCTTCTACAAAGATTGGCTGGAAAAGGGTATTTGGTCTGTTACTTTATGAAAGAAAATGGCAACCTTTTATCATATGATGATTTTATTGGAAAAATACACATTAAATTGTATTAAAATCAAATTTTAAAGAGTGTTAAAGTCAATTCCTTCTGCTATGATTCAGATGGTTAAATGTATATTCAAATGTTACTCCAAATAAACCATCTTTGATCATAAATGGTTGTGACTTTATAGACAGAAAATGTAATAATAAATGCATAAGGAATACTCTGACCTCAATTCCCTTCCCATGTACACTGAAAATAAAACATTTATTTAAAAATTATGATAATATATCTAAAAAAAAAAAAATCAAAACCAAATATCTTTCCTATCCACTCTCACAAAAAACTAAAGAAATGAATTTCAAAATTATGTATGAAATGTATCCTTGTAATGACTTTCTGCAAAAGAAATTTAATATACCAATTTCTGTGCATTCTGTAATTCAGATATAGAGACAGCAGAATATATATATTTTTATTGCAATTTGATTAATGCTTTTTGGAAAGATTTTCAGAATTGGATCATATCTAAGAGTTCTATTCTACCTTTGAATTTTACAATAATAAAATTTGGACTGTTAACAGGGGATGAAGTTTTAAATTATGGTAACAACAATTTAATCCTTATGGCTAAGCTTTTTATCCACAGCCCAACTCATGGGCTGTGACAAAAATGGCAGATATGCAGGTTTGAACTACATGTAAATAAAAAAGAAAGTAAAATCATGTGTGACTAGTACAGTCAGTGAGACTGTAGGCACAGAAGACTGGAAACAAGTTTGTGGACCAGAGTTTGTGCATTTTGTGGGTCTTTAATTTTCCCCTATCTACAGCTGTACCCGCTCCAGCTTCAAATCTGGACTCCAGTGTTTACCTTCATGCCAGGAGCTCCCAGTGAGGCTGATTAGCTGCGTCCACCAGGACCCACAAAGAAGCAAAAATCCATCAGCATTCTCTCTGTTGTACAGGAAAACCAGACAGAGGAGGCTGCCAAGCCAGGATTTGACCTTCCTGCTGTGAGGTGACGGCTCGGAGGAGTCAGGTGTTACGTTATATTAAAATCAAAATAGAGCCTTTCATCTATTTATAGCTGATCAAATATTTTCCATGCTGTTCATCAGAGGAGACCGTGCAGCAGTCTTTAAATAAGTTACATCTTTCTGTCGGTGTCTGGCTGAGAGGAACGACTCAGTGGTATTTACGTGGCAGCCGAGACAAAAGATGATTACGTTTTCAGATTTTGTTGTATTTCCTTCAGGATGCACAAAACCATCAGCAACATTTGCACAGAGAACAGTTTTTTTCTTCTCATTCAGACACTATGGGGGAAGTCCTTCCAGTTTGTTTTATCTATCCATCCCTTCATGTGCTGGAGTCTGGTTCAGACATCTCTCGCCACAGCCGCCTCTCCCAGCTCTTCTGGAAGGACTCCAATGTGTTCCCAGGCCAGCTGAGAGATGTAGTCTCTCCAGCATGCCCTGGGCCTTCCCCGGACTCTCCTCCCAGTTGGACATGTCCAGAGCACCTCCCTATAGAGGCGTCCAAGGAACATCCTTACCAGATGTCTTAACCACCTCAACTGGCTCCTCTGGATGTGGAGGAGCAGCGGTTCTACTCTGAGTCTCTCCTGGATAACTGAACTTCTCACTCTTTTAGGGAGAGTCCAGCTACCCTGCAGAAGAAACTCATTTCAACCGCCTGTATCCACGATCTCATTCGTTTGGTCACTACCCAGAGCTCTTGACCATGGATGAGGGTAGGAACATAGACGACAGGTTTACTGGTAAACAGAGAGCTTCTCCTTGCAGCTCAGCTCCCTCTTCATCACAGCAGACTGGCACAGCATCCACAATACTGCAGAAGCTGCCGATTCATGAATTTGCCGCTCAGTGCGCGGTCAAATGGCCGTGTCCGGCTGGTATTGTATGGCAAGCCATGTTGCCATATAATTGGATCGTCAGCCACGCGTGTCCGCTGATGCAATCAAAAGCCCAACAGCCCGGCCCGCACATTAAGCCCATTATTATGACCCGGCTTGGCCCTAACCGGGCCGGGGTTCATGTTAGAAATGATATCTCTAAGAAGGGAGCTTCTCAATTCCCCTGTGGGCTGCACATAGGTGCAGCAGGTGCTAAATAATTTAAAATAATTTATTTAAATAAACAATCCATGCTGCTCGTGTGGCTCATCCATCAACCAGCCAGTTGTGTGTCATGTCAGGTGCATCAGAACAAGAACAAACAGGTTCAAGAACAGTTTTTTCCCGAAAGCCATCACCACACTGAACTCACACATGCACTGATTTAATAATCTAACCTCCCAAACACCTGGACTTCTACTGTGCAATACTACTGACATTTCATACTCTCAATCACCTTAACTACCTCACTAATATCCATAATGTGCAATACAATTGTGTAATACTTGTATTTTTTTACTTTCATTATTATATCTATTTTGCGTTACATTTTTTATATTTTTAGTGTGTTTAATGTGTGTTTTTCTTAAGGCGTGTTTTTGCACTGGAAAAAGGAGTGTCTCTTAATTTCATTGTACTGCGTATAATGACAATAAAGGCATTCTGATTCTGATTCTGATGTCCAAACGTACTTTGAAAACCACAAAAGAGCGAGTACACTTAAGTCGAAACACTAATTAGCGAGGGACTACTGTACATGAATGTTTCTGTTCAGTGCCTGGAAATGACTTCTGTTGTGACTTGCGACATAAATAAACTGAATTGAATTGAATTGAACTAATGAATTCAGCAATCATTCAGCTGTAATCAAGCCTGCTACTTGACATTCATTTTCTTCATCACTAAGTTCATTATTCTCACTCCACTCTGCTTCCTGTTCATTCCTTACTGATATGTCTAACTCCATCCTCATCCCTGTCTTCATCTCCGCCCCCACTTCCACTCTCTCCCTGCCAGATTGTCATTATGGCCTCACCTTCTTTGTCTTCCTCATCCTCACTCTCATCATCTGGCAGTATTTTCATCTACTTGAATTGACTTTTTTTTGAAGTGTCATAGAAAATGTGGATTAATCTCCAGTATTTAATAAGAACAAGTGCATATGTTGATCATTGTGTGTAATGTGAATCATTAAAATTAATAATATTGATAATAATAAACAGGCTGTGTAGCCTGGAGGCAACAAGGTACCATAGAGGGTTTTAATGAACAATTCAGTTCCAGCTTATTTGACAAAGTTCAGCAGAGTTATCCAGCTATCAGTATTTTTGCAGAAAATATGAATTTAAATAATATTTTTGCTGTCATAGATGGCATTTGTATGGGGAAATTATGCTGTTAATGGAGAGTGCACATTTTGTGTTTGAAAGCAGAAATTCATAGCTACACTTTTTTTTTTTTACTCAGGAACTTTTATTGACACTTTACATGTAAGTTACACTAGAGAAATGTAATATGTAGAAAACTTTAAAAAATGTAATAAATGTTCTGATGCATGCTCAATAATGCAGGTAGAAAAATCTAAAAAAGTTCAGTCAGGTCCTCTGGACATTCAAAAAATAAATAAAAAAATTGTAAGATTGTAAGAATTGTAATTGTAAGTCAAAACATTTCATTTGGGAGTGGTGGCGCAGAGGTTAGAGAAGGTGGGCCTGTGATCAGAAGATCGTCGTTTCAAGCCCCGGTACCGACAACATCAAAAATGTGGGTGGGGTAGGTGAAGCACCCAAACCTGCCCCCACCCTCATTCGTCCCACTCTGGACCCATGAGCAAGGCCCTTAACCCCCATCTGCTCCCTAAACAGGTCTCTCTTGAAAATGAGTTCTCGTGGCTCAATGAGACTACCTGGATAAATAAAGGGTAAATGAAAAAAATATATATTCTACAATTTTTTTTTTTTACGTCCAGAGGAACCTGACTTAACTATTTTTACATGTAATAAATGTTGAATTTGATACACGTGTAATCAGTTTTAAGTTTATTTAGTAAGTTTCATCAGACAAATACTGATCTAAATTTAGATAACATACATACATAAGTTTGGTAACAATAGTAATAATATGGATCCATTTTTTTTATATCTAATGACTGCAGAAGCACAAGACTTGAAGTACATCATCATTAAAACTTAATCTTTTGTTCATGTCTGTGATATGTGTCTATATGTCTCTGCGTTAGCAAAATATTTCATGAACCACTGGATGGATTTGAATTAAACCTGCAGAAAGTAACCTTTGTGCATACGTCTACAGCTGATGAGCTGACTTCAGAGTGAGAACAAACAGCTGAACGAGTTTCATCACCTTTATTTAAATGAGTGAAATAAGGAAAATAAGTGACTAAATAAATAGGTTTTAAAGTAAAATGCAGTAAACCTATAGGATGACAACATGTTGACTGACAGGAACAAACTCAGTGCATGGAGGCAAAAGCTTTAAATGAGCTCTTTGGTTTGTCTCTAAACCCAAAATTTACTGCAAATCCATTTTAATCCAGTTAGAGTTATACAATACATATGATAATCCAGAAATGTTACGCAATGAGCTGCATCAAATTCTGTGCATGTATGGAGGCTAAAAATGTGCGTTCCAGGCAGTCAGAATTGGACGTTACAGCAGAATCCACAGCAACTCTAATAAATACAAGAAACTGAATGGAAACCAAATACTTCCAACATCAACACAACATTAAATCAAATACAAATGAAGTATACACATACCGTATTTTTCAGACTATAAGGTGCACTTAAAATCCTTCAAAAATCGATAGTGAGCCTTATAATCAGGTGCGCCTTATGTATTAATTCTGGTTGTGCTTACTGACCTCGAACCAATTTTATGTGGTTATTGTGAATGAGTTGAGTAAAGTTTAACTGCTTTGTTTCATTTAATGCGCCATATAGTCCGAAAAATACGATAATAATATATTTTGCAGTATTTTTCCTCATTACAATGTCCACTGTATCTCAAAAGGTGCCAAAAATGACTTTTTTACAACAAGATAAAGACAATAAGTGGCAGTAACTATCAGCAGTATCAACCTGTTTGTCAGAAGAAGCAATGAGGCTTTCACACGGTTCTGTCAAAATCAGACAAATTCTTGTGACCTCTTAAATACATCTGTAACCATCGTTAGAAAGTGAACCCACCACAGTCAAAAGCATCAAAATCAGAGTCTGCCACTTCAAAGTCAAAGCTGTTGTAATGCGGGGAGTCGACCGCAGCACTCCGGATGTCGCACACCCCCGCAGCCGGGCCGGCGCCGGAGAAGTCTGAGTTGAGTGGCAGGTCAGCTTTGACATCCAGATTGAAGGAGGAGCACGCTCCGAGGTATCCCACAGCAGAGGAGGCGGCAGCCCCGCCCATCAGCAGGTAAACCCCCTTCATGGCCTGAGCGTTGCTGATGGTGCCGTGGCGCAGACATCCCACGGTCGGTGCACATCGTCTGTAGGTCTTTGTACGCGGGGAATTTCTGCCTGTTGGAACGAGACGTTTTAAATAAATCAACAAGAGTAACACATACAGCACACTACACGTCCGTCGACAAACTTACAGCAATCTAAAACAATTGCCCGGACAAGAAAACACCTTTGACCTTGATTTGTGACCTTGAACTTGAAAGCTCACCATTCTCCCTCGGAGAAGCATTTGCTGTTGGTCCAGGGGAGGAGGACTCGGTGTCGCTGACAGGTGGAGTCGGTGGATCCTTGTCCAGAATTTGTTCGGGCACCAGATCTCGAAGAATGAGGCGTGGCGGGAGCATTTGGTGCCGCTTGCAAGGACTGAGGGGGGATGAGAGACTCTGCAAACAAGAGGAGAGCAAAAGTAAATTAAAAAATCTGCAGTGGTAAATTACAGTTTATTTCTGATTGACCTTAATTAACACACATTTTTTATGTAAACTAAATAGTGCCAGATGTGAAGATAGAAATATGATAACTGTTTCCTTGTTTTGGTGAAATATTTTATTTTGTAAGAATTCAGTAAAGTTAGAGAGTCCCACTTCTCACAACTTGTAAGAAAATCTTTAAAAAAAAATCTGAAATAATAAAGATTTTCCTTTAATGTTGATAATCTCTACCAGGACTGCACAACTCAGTGATGCTGACATCAGTTCAATGATGCTAAGTTCATTTAAATAAAATACAATTTAAAATTGTAAATCTTTCGTAATGACAGTAACTGCAGGATCCCTGGCCCCTGAACTGTTGGCTTTCAGAAACTGTGATGACTCTGCAGCATGTGGTAAAAACACGTTTTTTAATCATATCTTTTATTCAGATTTTAGACTCCGTATTAGTGATGCTAATAAATCAAGTTAATAAATGAAGTAAGCAGGTGGTGCTTTATTAAAGGTCCATAACCTTATAGTGATGTGCTGATGTCTGTTTTCTTATTCAGAAGATAGAAGATTCCTGTAAAGAAGTAAAAAAAAACACCTGCTGCAGAAACACGTCAGGTGTCCAATGTTGAAACGATTATTAATAAATTAAAATGAGCGTTGTCAGCCATTTAATAGTTGAACTATGTGAAGTTGTATTTGAGCAGTTCTTTGTTCAAATGCTACTGATCTTATAAAAATATATTAGTCTTAGCAAATTCATGAACAAATTTAACAGCAAACCACTTATTTTTTTGTTTAAGCCTCTGGCATTAGTTGGGCTCCGTACTTCATTCTTGTACGTTGCAGTCGATGCTCTTCGTCGTTTAAAGCCTGACTCACACTGTGATTGTAAACGACTGGAACATGTCTGTTTGAGCCCAAGTTTCTCTGCACATTGAAATACTTATTAATAACTGGACAACTTCTTGCTGTAGGAGAGCTCAGTACGGCATCGTACTGTCTGTGAATAAAAATAAATTAGGCTCTTAATATGATATTCAGGCTCTAAAAAGACATGGAGGAAGAGGAAGAAGAAAGGACAGCTGTGGGGGCTAATGGCTGAAAAAAAGTGGACTTTTCAGACTGTTGTTGATCCTGCTTGGTATTTGTTGTGAGCGTGCTGAACCGGCTGTCGATGATCCCATCACTCTGAACGATCACAGGATGCTGATTCAAGATCTTTTTTTAAATGACATTAATAGCTGTGTGAACCAGCTTAACAAAAAGTGTACACGCTCATACCTTTCATCTAACCTACAATTACTACCTGTGTTATAGTGAGAATACTAAATTAGTGAACATGATACTTTATGTCTGCTATAAAACATTTTGTTAGAGCTCCCACTTAAAAACGGACAACCATGCTGATGTTAGCATGCAGCACAGAGAGGACTTGTGCACACGGACTAAATCAGATGCGGGCAACATACGGCCCGAGGCCCTTGGGCAATCTTCAGCTGGCCCCTAATATTCTTAATTGAAAAGAAAACAATGTTTAAATAAATATTTCTAAGAAGTATTGGGGAGACTTTTTTTTTTTTTATCAAGTAAGCTAACTATGCTACAATAAGAAAAAGACTGAAGAAAGTCTTCCACAGTTTCTTTTCCAGTTCTCTGTGCGGCCCTTCAATTGCTTTAAACATCTTTATTTGACTGTCTGAAGAAAAAAAAAAGTTGCCCACCCCTGTCCTTAATGATCCAGAGTCTGCTTTTATGTTATTTATTTAATAAGTATTTTCCCTGACAATAAACATGAATTGTTGACTTACCATTTTCACCTTTTTCAGCACATTCAGCCACTGACTAAAATGAGAAACGAAAACATTGTTATGTTTAATTTAAATCACAGAAACATCAGCACAAAAATTTATGGTTGTTAATAACTAAGGTTTACAGGAATTAAATGTGTCGTAGTATTTTGTTGTTAATTTATATTCCTGCTTAACAAAACTGATTGCTCTGATAATCTGTGATAACAGGAGGGATGTCCTTGTGAGATTAAAGTCAAGTTAAAATATATATAAATAATAATGTAATATAAAGAATAAATTAAAGAAAAAAAGACCGTTTGGAAATGCATGAATTAATGAATGAAAATGTAAACTCCATAAATCGAGTAGTCTACAAGGTGAGCTCCTCACCTGCATTCTGGGGGGTTTTCTGCCAGCAGCAGCAAGTATTTATTCTGAGGGAGGATCAGAGCAAAGCAGCACTCCCTGCACGCGCCTGAAGGTAGTTTAGGCAGGTCCAGGATCTCCTTGCCTTCCACAATCGCCTCGCAGCTGCTTTGCAACAGAACAGTCTGTTCAGGGGGGGACAGAGCATCGTGGCACACAAAGAGACTGCCCTCAGCGGTCAGACGCAGGAACCTTTTCTTCCACTGCTTGAACAGAAATCCACCTGGATGAGAACATTGATGTCAGAGATCATGGCAGCAGCGTGAGAAATGCACATGTGGATTAAAGAGTGAACACTGAGTCGCTCCATCATCTCAGCCGATTAGATTAGAGGCAGTCAGATGATGGGAAGATCAGGAGGATGTTGGGTGAGATCGGTACAAACTGTTCTACAAACACAGAACCCATCATCAAACACACACAGGTGGAAAAAAGCTACGTTGAAACAAATCCTTTATAGTTAAGATGCTACATCTGATATGATGTCATTTTAAACTAGAGAACGACACTTCCTGTGAAAACACAGTGTGGAAGTTTATTGCTGAATATTTCAGCTGAAAGATACTGAAGAAGACAAAACCAGCTGAAAAGTTTTCATCTCTGAACTGAAAAGCTAACATTTGCTGAAAGCAGAAAAACAGAAATGAAATGTGTAAATAAAAGCTGAACAGAGCAAAAAAAACAAACAAACAAACAAACAATCTGAAATGAGCATAAAATAATGAAACCAGCAAAAAGAAGCTGATAAAAAACCAAAAATGCTGAAATGAGCAGAAAAAGTTGTAAACGGTTCAAAGGGTCTGAGGATGTGAAGAACTCCATCCATTTTCAATGAGAAAAACATGGCAGTCAAAGCTAAATACTTAAAAAAGTAAAAATTGCAAAATATACCATAAGTCAGAGCAGGAATGTCCCGAATGAGATGAACGTTTGGATTTATGAATTGTTGAAAATTAAAGAACGTGTTGCATGCTGAAAACAAACAGATCTAAATGGAAAGAATGATTAGAAACATCCAGACTTTGAGTTTTTTTACTCTGGATTAAAATAGGAGGTTAAAATCAGAAACACTGATGCATTTTTATTCTTAATCAGCACAATCACAACATCCTGTCATTTAATCCCATTAAAACCCTTAGAAAAAGTCAAAAACTTCCCCAGAGCTAAACATGAAATATACATTTGTTTGTTTTTTAAATGTATTTTCTCTCCTGATGCTGCCATTGATCCGACTCACCATACATCCTGAGCACCCCGTGGTGAATCCCGGAGGCGTTCATCCTCACAGACCATGGATGACGGTCTGAGCGGCTCAGAGAGAAATGTTTGAGGATGTTCGCAGAGCACATGAGGTTCAATGTGAGTTTTAATACTCATCCTTAATCCTCAGTCAGCTGGGACGCACTGGAGCTACCGCTCAACGGCTCGGGAGGAAAAGTAGGTCGAGATGTCACACGCAAACAGATGGATACTGTGCAGAGATGCTGAAAAGAACACTTCGGTTATACATACATATTCAGCTAATAATAGAACAATTTGATCGATATAGCTGTTCAAAACAAATATTCGTTTAACCTTTATTTATTTAGCTTAGTCTCATTGAGTCATCATGAAGACTCATTTTCAAGAGAAACCTGTTTTAAACAAAAAAAAAACACAGATTAGGTACACACAACAATCAACAGTCATAAAAGCATTTAAAATGAAAAGAAATAAAGGTAGTGAGTGATATAAAATGAAACAAAAACAAGCTACATTATGAAAGGGGGTAAAATACTAAAAACAGGAACATGTTTGCATTGATTTTTGTATTGAACTCAATAATTGTTTAAAATCCCTTAGCGAGGTCAAGGTCGACAGCTTCAGATCTTTTTTCAAAGTGTTCCAGGAAACAGGAGTGAAGTAAGAGAAGGTCCTTTTGCCGAATTCAGTCTGAACTGAGGGTACACTGCAGGTAATTATGTCTTGAGGGTGCACGCTGTAGCTGCACTGACGAAGTGATATGTAGGAGGAGATGTATGAAGGCAGCAGACCAAGAAGTGATGTAAAGATGAAAATGTACCAGTGAGAGAGTCTGCATGAAGTTAATGATGTCCAGTTAACCAGTGAATACAGGGTGCAGTGATGGGTATGATAATCACAGCCAGTTATGAATATCAGTGCACCATGATAGACAGTGTCCAACATCTGAAGAGTGCTTGTAGGCGCGTTCATGTAAATAATGTCACCGTAGTCAATGGGCGAAAGGAAAGTCGCAGTTACAAGGTGGTTCCTAGCATTCAGAGTTAGACAGGATCTATTTCTGAAAAAGAAACCCAATTTTAATTTCAATTTCTTTAGCAAGTTTTTGATGTGAGGCTTAATAGAGAGATGTGCATCAACCAAGATACCCAAATATTTGTAAGAATCCACAAAGTCAATAGGGACGCCATTCGTAAATAAGAGGAAGGACAGCTGGGACTGACTTCTTGTTTGAAAACAACATCCCTTTGGTTTTATCAGCATTTACCACCAGTTTGAGATGGAACAAATCTGACTGGATATCGAATACAGACTGTAAAAGCTGGAAAATCTTAGCAACTGTTCTAGCTCGACAATAAACAACTGTGTCATCGGCATAGAAATGTAAGGATGCATCTGGAATGGTCTGACCTACATTACGTATGTAGATTGTGATGAGGGTGGGTCCTAAGAATGAGCCTTGTGGTACTCCATTGTTGACAGTTAAATTGCTGGAAGAAATACCATTATGTTGAACACGTTGCCCCCGATCTGAGAGATAATTAGAGAACCAACCAATAGTGGGATCTGAGAAACCAATTTTTTAGAGCTTATGACATAAGATGTTATGATCCAATGTCAAAAGCTTTAGACAGGTCTAAATAAAGTGTAGCACAATAATATTTAGCATCCAGTGCTTCAACAATGTCATTACTGTAAAAACCTTCAACAAAGCAGTCGTTGTCCTGTATTGTTTCCTGAAACCAGATTGATGGAGAGGTAAGATGTTAAAATAATCCAAATACTTCTTGACTTGAGAGTTTAACATTTTTTTTTTAACTTTAGCAAGAATACAGTTTAGAGATTGGTTGATAGTTGTTCAATAGTTGTTCAGTATACTGGAGTCACCTCCGCCTTCAGCAGAGGTAGAACAAAAGCTGTTTTCCAAACTTCTGGAACAATATTTTGGCTTATGGACAGGTTAAAGATGCGAGACACCGGTTCTGCTGTGATTTTCTCGTTCTGGTATGCATACAGCTTGTTTGTTTACAACATGTTGAGCTTTGCCCTTTGCAAAAAATAAGCAAAACCGTAAATGTAATACATCATTTTTATTATTTCAAATGCAGACTGAATTTAAATACAAAGACATTCAATTAAAATATGTTTTAAAACTGTAAAGGTTGCATTTTAAAAGACACTTTTGAGTTTGGTCTAATCAGCATCAGTGCTAAGGACATCTTAAATGCAAATAATTATTCACTTGTAAAAAAAAACCATCCAATTTAAAAAAAAATATTTGGCGAATCTCCACCTTTCACATTAAATTTTACAAAGTTTTATTGCAACCTTTGCTGTTTTGTGTCAAATTATAAATATAAAACAAAATGTTGTGTTGCCACATCACTGCTGATATACAAATGACACAAAATATGTCAACAAAATAAAAATCAATTTAATCACTTTTCCAGACTATTATTTTCTCTGATTAAAAAAATAAAAATAAAAAAATCAAACAGTATGTGAAGGAGTATCTGAAAAAACTAAACTGCTAAAGAAAAAAGTCAATAAATTACAACGTTAAAAGTTGCTAAAGAAAACTAATAAATCTAAGCAAATAGAATAGACAAAGCGTAAAGTTAAATTCCAGGTACCAGCAATCCTTCCACAGATAAATGCACTTGTGTGTGTTGGCATGCAGTTTGTGTTACAGATTCGGCACTGCACTTTATACAATATTTCCACTTAGCATTTGTTGATGACAAAAATCAATTATATATATATATTTATTAGTGTGTCTTGATATCAATACTTGTACTCAAAGAGACACCACAGTACTTCGGGGCGACACCATTTTAATGCTTGGTGATGTCATTCTTTCTTTCACTTTGCAAGTAACCGAGGACAGAAAATAAAAAAGTCCACATTTTAGAGATATATTAAAATAATCACAGATGTTAAGATAGCAGACTGTCTTCTGTGCGCTTAATAAAATATAATATAAATGTGTTTATAAAGTCATTGTGTAATATTTAGGTTAATTAACTACTTGGTATTAGCACTCAGTATTGGCAAGTACCAAAGCTGAAGTACTTGTACTTGGTCTGAAGAAAAATAGTATTGGGACTCCCCTATTACATAAATCTGTAGGCTAAGAAAGCTGATCTTCATATTGCTTTCTGAAACAATCTCCAGCAGGAAAAAAGTCCCAGCAGCGCTCCTGGTACATCTTCCACACATACGACTCCTAAAACACAAAAAAAATATTCAAAATTAACTCGAAAAGACAAATTTATTAGTGATTTTAATTTAACACACTAAACTGACCTGTCCAGTGTGCTCCGTCTCATCTTTGTTGATAAGATACATTAAGAAGAACCTGAAAAATCCTCACATATTAGTCTTGTCTCATTTATACAGGCAGATGAGCACGAATGTGTCAGAGGGACACCTACATGTAGTTGGCCAAGTTGTGTTCGTCAAAAGTGTGCGTCTCAAAGCCGTGCGGCGTTGTATCAAAGTAATCACTCCCGATGCCACATATGAAGCATTTTGTCTGGAAAGAAATCACTGATGAGAATAACAGCCGTTTATGTTTAGAGAAAGTTAAAAATGTTCATTTAAAGTACAAAAGTATCGAACTGTACCTCCATGTCTTCTTTAACCTGTTCTTGTTGATCTCTGAGTTCTCCAAAGGCATCAATGATTAAACCTGCAGGGTTTTGGCAGAAGATGATTACGGTAATTATTTGGAAATTTTCATGAAAACCCCTCACATGCCAAACATATTTTGAGGTAGATCTCTAAAGGTTTAAAGGTTTTTTCTTTTACTTTACTTTTAGTTTAACACAAACAAGCGGTGCACTGATGTCCCCCGTCACTGAGGGCTTTGAATAGTGAATGTTGGGCAGATTATTCAGCAGAGCTTCGTCCATCCTAATCATTTGAGGAAACTATACTTTTAAGCAATATAAAAACTAGACAGCATGGTTTTGTCAAACAATTGAGGTGGCTGGTTTACATATATGGTGGTAGCCATCTTGGATTTTGACATACAGTAGTAACTCAATCTCTGATAAGGACCTTTCTTACATCTAGATTCAATTCAGTTCAATTCAAAATACTTTAATAATCCCAAAGAGAAGAAATTAAATGCTGTAGCTCATCATCCTGGTTTCAGTGAGTTGTTATAGATGCTGATGGTTGTGTGCAGGAAGGATTTGCAGCAGTCTCTACTACAGCGGATCTGAAGAAACTGGCTGCAGATGCCGATTTGTCCACCAGGACCCAGCGGGCCTCTTGTGCAACAGGACCACCTGAATGCTGGGCAGAACTCTTGCCTGAGCAATGTTCACTGCTCTTAGCAGCTTGTTGAGCTCCTCATCATAGCAGACAGCCAGCTTCAGGTGTCGGTGGATGATCCTGGTCTTCTTGTTGACATGAGCCATGTTTCCTGCCAGCTCCAGGATCTCAGCAGTCTGTTACTTGAGTACTTCCGCCAGGTAGACGGAGATGAATCCACAGCGCCTCCTTTACAACTTATTTGGGATTTGGGGATGTATTTGAGGTAATATTTGAGCTTTGAGATGTTAATCAGCTGCTCCTGGTTGTAAAAAATACACCTTGTTGTCATGGTTATGCATCATAACAAATGTTCAAAAGTAAAAAGGTTTCAGTAAAAATCCTTCCAGCTGCACATGTTCTGATACCAGAGGTAGTAATAATCTGAAAAAGGCCATTTACATCCAGAAAAAGAGGAAATAAAGTTTTCAAAAGCAGTATCCCAGAATAATAGAAACAACTACTCCAACATGCAGCCACCTTGAGCAGCACAATTCTAGATGCAGCCACATACCAAAATGGAACTTGGTACCTCACTTGTTTGTCAAATTATTAGGCTCACAACCTGGATGTTGAGCCTAATATGGAGGACGGAGGGGATTTACAATTCTTTTTTTCACTCCGCAACAGGGGACAACAAAATGATAAATACATTTAGGAAACGTCTTTCAGGACAGCCTCGTCTTTACCCTGAATAATGGCCAGTAGAATGACAATGACAAAGAAGAAGAACGTTATATCAAAGACAACTCGATAGAGCTCGTATTCGTCTCCTGCAGGATCCTCGATCTCATCTCCGATGCCTCCACCGGCGCGCACGCCCACATACATGTGGAAGAGGTAACACTGTGAAGGACAAAACGTGACTACAGTTATACTAGGAGGTGATGCAACCATCCTATAATTTATCAGTAGGGACGTACAGTCATCATGTCATCGCATTTCATATCCGGTTCATCTTCATCCTCACTCTTGTTGTAAAACTTGCGGAAGAAATTGAAAGCAACGACGGTGTAAAGGTACACCACCACGGCCAGCAAACCCACTGTCATCATGAGCTGCAGAGGCAAGACAGAAAATAATGTATTTGTACACACAGATTAAAGCAAACAAAACCTCATGGGGGGGGGGGGGGGGTCAGCTCTTGCCTGTTTGCCGTTGTGAGTGACCGAGGACAGGATGGTGCGTAACGTCTTGACACCCATCGCGATATCCAACAGGTGACAGGCAAAGAAGAAGTTGTTGTAATGGCCGAGCAAAGACATCACCAGGTACCAGCAGAGATAAAGAAAAGTCTACAGAAACACACGCATGTTGTTAAAAATGTGACCAGAATAGAACGAGGCAGAATAATCAAGCACACCTTCACTTACACCATCTGTGAACACAACTCCAAATTTCCAGATCTGGTACTTGATGTCAATGGAAGTCATCCTAAAAGACAAAATGTGCCTTTTTAAACGAATAATTCCAGGTTTAAGGAACCGAGTTGCATGCGCTTTGTTGGCTCGTCTTGATGATACTCTACCATGCAAACACAGAGTTGTCTGGTTTCTCTGGTTTCTTCTCATGTTGTTGACTCACATCCAGGGAGGCTAAATCAACACCAAGCAGCTCAGCGATTCTCTCTCGTCCGTAAATGTCTCCATACTTGTCCAGAACCTGCACACAGAAGGCACCTTGTATTACACACCGTCATGTCATTTTAACATCACAAACAAAGAAGAACTCACTTTTCGTTTGACAAATTTATCCCAGTAGTTGTTTGGGAAAGAACTGCAAAGACAGACTAGATCATTACACGTTAACAAGAAAAGTATTTTTTGTTAGGAGACATTTTGTTGTCCTCCTACGGTGTATTTAGGACTAATCGATCCCATTGTCCCTTGATGTCATCATCCTCCGGCTGCTCAGTGATGTAGAGGCCATCAAACTCCAGCTTTCTTGCAAGTTCCTTCTCTCTTTTAAAGATCACCAGTGGGATCTGACAGAAACAAATCCTGTTCAGAGTCAAACATTTGAAACAAAACTCTGAAATACAACAAATTAAATCATGGTGTTTTTTACTAGGCCTTGTGTACCTTCAGACAGTTGTACCCAATTATACAGATAAATGAAATGATGGTGTGTAGCATGGCGAGGAAGGCCAAAGTTGGCTGCATGTATCCAGTGCTCTCCTCTAAATAATAATACAACATGACTTCTTCTTCTTCTTCATCTCCTCCTTCATTTAGTCCAGATCCCTCCACCTCTTCTCCTGAGCCCTCGAACAGGCCAGAGCCCTCGAACTTCCCACTTCCCTCAGAAAGTCCAGATCCCTCGTCTTCCCCTTCAGGCGGAGTATCGGACACCTGAACGCAACAGAAAACCATTAAAACAGGAGATCCTTTCCAACTCGAGCTTAACTGAGTTACAGGCCATAAAAGAGATGTCTGACACAAAACAATGATGTGAAGACATCGTTTGGGTTTACCTTGTAGAACAGCAGAATGAAGTTCAGGGCAAATGCAAGGAACAGAGCCAAAAAACGCAGGTTGTAGAAGTTTCTTGAAAGGTAGTTCTACCAAAGAGAGATGGATACTTTTACATAATTTCAAAGTACTTCTGCTGTTATGCCAGCAAACATGTGAAATCATAAGAACAAACTGTGTCACCATGAATTTATTCCTTTGGGTTTCCAGCTCAGTCCAGATTTGAAAACCTCCTTCCTTTTTCTGCTTCTTTTCTTTTTTAGTTGCACATTTCTTAGGTTGGTCGGGCGGCTGGTCTTCTTTGCTTTTTGATTCTTTTTCAAATTTCTCTCCTGATTCAACACTGAAAATCAACAAAAATAAGCATATAAGACTTATTGTATGTCCAGATGCATGCTCAATAATCCAGGTAGAAAAATCCAAAAAAGTTCAATCTGGTCCTCTGGACATTCAAATAAACAAAAAA
>NC_056511.1:23772270-23785350 GCF_014905685.2 Nematolebias whitei | reverse complement strand
CACGTCAGACTGAGGAAGTCTCTCGGATGAGAGACGAAACGTTTCTATATTTTTTTGCTTTGTTTTGTTTTTTTGTTTATTTGAATGTCCAGAGGACCAGATTTAACATTTTTGGACTTACTGTACGATTTCTGTAATCCCTAAACTTCAGATAACCTTTTTAACTATGTGTGTTTGTGGGCATTTATCATTTCTGGGAGATTTTTAGATTTTTGGATTCCACTGAGTTTTATTTTTTGTCTTTTTTGACAGCTGCACTCTTTTAGGCATGTTTTTTTGTCCCTTGTTGTGGAGCAAATAGCGGAATTAGAAGTACCCTCCATCTGTCTGTATTTTGAGCATGATAAACAATAAGTGATGTGCAGACTTCCATTTTGGTGTGTGGCTACATCTAGGCCTGGGGTCTGCAACCTGTGTCTCTTTCATCAGTCTGCTGTGGCTCCCTGTGGCTTTGGAAAATACATAATGAATATTTAATTTAAATTTATTTTAATTAAGTTTGTTAGTTTAAAAAAAAATACAATTCAAAATTTAAAGATAATGGTGCTGCTGTAAAATTTAAATAAAACGTGCTTTATATTTTTGTCCCTCAAAATACAGTGGTGCTTGAAAGTTTGTGAATTCTATGATTTTCTGTATTTCTGCATAAATTTGACCTAAAACATCATCAGATTTTCACACAAGTCCTAAAAGTAGATAAAGAGTGTCCAGTTAAACAAAAGAGACAAATATATTATTATTTTTTATATATTATATTATTTATTTTATTATATTATTTTTTATTACTTGGTCATTTATTTAGTGAGGAAAATGATCCAATATTACATATTTGTGAGTGGAAAAAGTATGTGAACCTTTCCAACAAAGTTAAGTCAAGTCATCTGGATGTTTTGCTGTTGTTGTTGAAACGTTTTGTCCTAAGACTGGTATGATCTGTTCCGAACCAGGTTATGAATCAGAGTAGACCAGACCTCCAGCAAGATTAAACTTCTAACAATCCAAAGGACTTCATCAGTCCGAGAAGCCACAACAAACTCAGTCCCACAAGCAGCACACTCACATAGTGATCCACACTCTCCGTAGGTTTAAGCAGCTCAGACAATATGATTTAAATAAGGTGTGGACATCAGGGGCAGTGAGTGTCTATCCAACTCAGATACATTATTGGTTTGCAGAGCATGAATGCACGGCACCTAAAATACATTTTCCTACCATGTCCAAGTCCAAGTCTTTTGTGGTATTGAGAATGCTCACAGAATTATTGTAATAATATTTTTATATTGTGCAGCCTTAATGATAACAAATTAAACTAAAACAACAACAAAAATCTAAAGACGTACTCAGACTTTTCAGGTTGAGGAGGAGTTTCCTCTACAGGAGCAGGCTCGGGTGGTTTTTGACTTGCATCAGACTCTTCTGGTGCCTGTAACAAAAAATACATAAACCAGACTTTGTGTTTTAAAATGTGTTCTTTGCATTTGTTGTCAAGCTTTTGGAAGATGCTTGTTATTAATAATTAAAAAAAAAACAACAACAGACTTTAAAATCCAGGTCATACCTATGCCCCAACTTATTAAAATCTTGTAAAATAATTAAAATACACATTTTATTTACAGTAAAAAACTGTAAAAACAAACCATTTTCCTCTTTGCTATGGGAGTTCCTTCAGGGGTCGGAGGCTCAACAGGTTCCTCTACACCCATATCTCCGAGTCCACCTGGAGCATCCATTCCTGGGATCCTTCCTCCTTCGTTTTCCTGGGTGTCCTCCTCCTCCTCCTCACCACTCCCAGTCTCACCGGTGTCTGTTACCCCTCCAGCGTCCTGTTCTTCACCTGTCCTTGTCTCCCCTGGTCCATCTCCATGCACATCGTCCTGTGTGGGATCTGGCATACTCGCCAGAATCTCCGTCACCGTGATATTTTTAGCTCCCTCCACCAAGCCACCTCCAAACAGAGCTTGCCAGATGATCATGAAGAAGCCTTTGCACACGTTGTAGATGAAGTGTAGGATACTCATCAGGATGGTCCAGAAAAACGTGGACACAGCCACGATGATCTGCTTAAAGGTCATCCTCCTCACTCGCCGATACTGCCGGCGAAGGTTACGGAAAGTGAAAATACTCAGGAAGCTCGACATGCTGTGCAGAAAGTCTGCAAAGGCGGAGGTTGATTCTGGCTGTCCTTCATCACCGTTACACTCCTCATCCCCTGCTCCACCTGTGCCGCCACCTTGTCCTCCTTCTCCTCCACCCTCATCACCTTCATCATCCTCTTCCCCCTTTTCCTCTTCCTCCTGTTCTGAAATTTGCGAGGCTATATTCATCTCGAAGATGGTGTCCTCGCAGAAGTTGACAAACATCTCCATCTTCTCCGATTCCCCGCCTTCATTGACCACGTCGAATATAAACTGCCGTTTGGATTCCCTCACTTGCGGCATTTCCCACTGCCTGCGGTTCACTTCACTGATTTCAAAGTAGATGCGCTCGATCCTCCTGCTGGCGCCCATTATTTCAATACGGCCCAGGAAAGGGCGGAAGTAGTTCAACACGCTCTCCGCTTGTTCCAGGAAGTTCTGGAGTCTGGAGTCGTGGGGCACGTGTTCAGACAGATTGGTGAGCAGCACGGCGATGTTGAAGCCAATGTCCTTGGCGGGTTCTTGGAAACGACCGGCAAACTCCTCGTAATGGATCATGTCGTTCTCGTCGGCCTCTGAGCAGGACAAAAGGAACTGGATCTCAGACGGGGCATACTGCTTCTGACTGTCCATGGCCTTCTGGAAGTCCTTCTTGGAGATCAGCCCTCGAGGGTCTGTGACGTAATCACGGAAAGCATCTGAAGCCACGATGTCTTTCAGTTTGAGGAACATGTCAAAGAACTTGAGTATCATCTCCACGTTGCTGGAGGACTCAACCAACATGTCCACCATCTGGCGTGCAATGGTGCCATTTACTATGTTTCCTAAATAATAATAATAATAATAATCAAAAACAGTAAAGAAGTTTTAAAAGGATAACACAATTAAATGATAAGAAAAATATGATAAATTAGGCAATAAAAACGTATTTACCCTCTAACAGTGAGAGCAACATAACAACCATGTCTTTCTGCAGGTCAAGAAGCTCCTTCAACAAACCGATCTGACTGGAGTCCTGGGGTCATAAAATAACACACAAGTATTAAAATAATATTCCCATGGGTCCACAAAGAGAATCATTAATAAATACTGTGGTCTTTGGGAAATGTATAATTCAAATCAAAAGTGTTA
Organism: Nematolebias whitei; assembly: GCF_014905685.2. Lineage (NCBI taxonomy): Eukaryota > Metazoa > Chordata > Actinopteri > Cyprinodontiformes > Rivulidae > Nematolebias > Nematolebias whitei. Next base: position 23,782,084 of record NC_056511.1, on the reverse strand, counting down.
CAGTAATCATACAGAATTGTTTAAACAAATATTGATCAAAACATCTGTTATCATATGTTTATTATTCTACTACTTGAAGCAGTTAATCACAAATACCCACAATTTATTGTCAAGATTTTGATTAGATAGAATTACATTCTTTACAGACAAATAATTATTCTACCAGGCTCTGACCATTTCAGAATGTGGAATTGTGGGTAATGTGAGTGTGACCAGATTCATTTTTTTAAATGCAACTGAGTAAAGTCAACAAAAAAAGGGGATTAAACAATTCACAAGCAGCCATTGAATGTCCAGATTTGACCTGGATTTACTGAAACAATTTTCTAAATGTGGTTCTCTTTATTCAGGGTTTCATAAATAAAACTAAAGGCCAGACTGACGTAAAGATACATAACTGTTTTGTCCTTATTTACACTGAAGTTAGAAAGTTTTGTTTCTGGAAATTTAAAAAAAATGCGACATATTATTTTTTAAGTGAAGCACAACACTTGATTTGTTGGAGACTTAGACTTATTCAGAGTTTGTAACATAAAAAAGGTAGACCAACTCTGAACATGACACCATTCTGGAATGTAAATAAAAAGCACATTAAAAGAAAGAAGAGGTTTGAGACTCTAAATCAGTGGAGAACTGTGACCCTAGGAGATAGGCCTTTAGTTAGGATGTGTAATGTTGTAACGTAAATGCCAACATCAAAGTCACAGAATCACAATGAGATCACATCACTCTACTTTCTGTTTCACAATTCAGTAACTTGCTGACAGGAAGTGCTTCTCCTCTTTTTATCCATCAGGTCCAACATCGGACTCGTGGTGTCATTTTTAAACAGACACTAACACCAACCTGAACATAAACCCAATATTAAACAGAACAACCAACAGAGACAATCCCTCTGAACACGAGCTAAAAAAGTCCACCCATTTCTGTCCTATTACCCAGAAGCCCCTGCAGCTCACCCAGCCTCCAGCATTCAAGTACAACATGTAATTTCAATAACTCACCTTGAAATTTAACAGTCACCCATAGAACTTACTGTTTCTGTAAAATTTCATCATGTCATAAAACCAACATAGAAAAATATCAATGTACCGGTAAAGCTAAATTTTATATTTAACCTTCTTTTTTTTTTTTAGAGCAACAACAATTTCAGTATGGATTTTTTTTAATTACAAGTAGCAATTTCAATGTATCGCAAATCTTTTCATGGTCCCCCTCCCACAAAAAAAAAGCCAACAACTCCTTGCAGTGTCTTCCTAAAAGCTCACACCCGTGTTTTGGTCCCACCCACTCTACATCAGCATTCTGATTGGTTAATTGTCCTGCTGGTTATTAAACAAATTCATCCTGCAGAGCCTCTGACTGAGCTCAGCCTTTTCTCCTGACAGTGCAGTTCTGACCAGTGAGAAACAACCTTCAAACATGTTTCTGCCTGGAGACAAAAATTCAAAATCTGTTTGGATAACTGGATTTTCATGAATTAAAAAAATATTAGCTCAACTACAAAGCAGTTTAAGGGAAATTTAGAAAAATAAGCAAAAAATAAAGAACCGCACAAAAATATTTATTTTATATAAAATATTAAATTAAAAACTTAAATGTAACATTTTATATGTGCTGAATTTTTAGGCCTTCTCTGTAGGTGTTGACGGCCCTGAGTGTGCGCCACTGCTCCAACTGTAATTTTTAGGCATAGTAAACACAGTTGCTTAAATTAAATAATCTAAAGTCAGCAAGTGTGTCATCATAAAGCTCACAGGTAAAAACTTGTTTTTGTGAGCATGTAAGGAGGTATGTCCCCTGTAGACGTAAACTCTGAGTATTGGTAATTTAAAATAATCCTGCTGACATAATGTACAATCTTTCACATTCACTCTCATCCCTGAGCTTAGTCATGATAAATAATAAAGCCAAAATAAATGTTAAAAGCATATGTGTCTAAAAAGGTTCAGCCTTCACAGCTGAAAATTCAAAATATCATTAGACAAATGCTAAGTTTTAAAACTGAGGCTACATCAACACTATCACAAACGGGTGGTGGATTGGACCCAATTACAGACAAACATGGAGGAGCTCAGAAATAAAATAAAAACTTATTTATTTTAAATAAAACAACGGGCCAACATGGTGGCAAAATAAAAAATAAAAAGAAGAATACTGAAGCGTGCTCAAAACACCCAAAAAAGATAAAAATAGAGAGACAAGCACCCAAATGTAACGAACTACTGGAGAGATGGTGACTGGAAACTGGCTCTATAGTAAACTGAGAGCGAGGGAAGTGGGGACACCTGGGCAGATTGCTAATTGCTAATTAGGAACAGATGAGGGTGGCAGACTCATTGAAACAAACAGTGAGGAAGCTGACAGACAGTAAATGGAAAATGGCACAAGAAACACTGGGAAACAAAATAAGATGTAAACCAGAAAACTAAAAATAAACCCTAAGAAATACAAAAACACAAAAGATCTACAGTAAATAGGAGAAACACAGCAGAACCCAAAGGACAAACATATTTAAATTATTTTTATACGATTATTTCTACAAATGAAAAGTGTACCTGTGCCAGCTTCATCATCATGTGGGCGAAAACGTGAAGGAATCCAACGATGGCATCCCACAGTCTGCTGTGAGCCAGGGACTGCTGGTTGCCAGTACATGGACCCTGAGGACAAAAGCTGTTTGTTACAAACTAAATGACAGCCAACCAGCATCTACGCCTCATTGATGGTAAATGTACCTGAATGTACTCAGTTAAACAGTTAAAAATCTGCTTTGCCACTGTCATGGCTTTGGAGAAATTCTTTTTGCCTGGATCATCGATGATGTCCTTGCCAGAGTAGTACCAGTAGAAATCACTAATAGACTCCTAGATTAAAAACAAACAAAAAATAGGACAGCTAGATAATATTATAACTAAAACCTCACTGTGAAAAAAAATAGTCAGCTTAAAATAATGTGCAAATACTACAAGTGTCTGAATCGTCTGATTTGATGCATCATTAGGAAAACTCCAGTGGATATTTATGGCATGTTCTGTGTCGTTATAATCCCCGGCTTTGGCTTCAAAATGATTATTTTAAGTTTTTATGAAGTGCACCATCTGCAGGGTAGATTACTGTCAAAGTGCACCTGGAGTCGAAGGAGGTAATCCACGGTACAGATGATGACGTTGATGCTTGTGGTGCTGCCAGTCTGTGTCCGCAAGTAGTTTTGGAAATCTGCAGCCAAACACAATCAGCTTGAACAGTTTGCTTTTGAGAAAATATAACCTTGATTTGTTTTCAGCTCAGCTTTTAATCAAAACACAAATGTTTCTCACCGTTATTATGGCCTTCACAGAGCAGCTGCAAGAACCGGAACAGGTCACAGGTGAACTCATCATCTGCCATCACTTTCTCATCTAAAAAAAATCACATTAGGACATTTAAGCTGGTTATAAAACATAAATGGCAATTAATATTTAATAATCATTTTGCTGAGTTCAAACAGTGTAAGGAAAATAAATAAAATGTATTACTCAACTTACCACCAGATCTAAATGAGACTGCAATACCTACCATTGACAGAGCATTGTTCGTTCTGATAATCAAAAACTGAATTACTCTAAACTGAAGAAACTATCAAATGTAAAGAATACAAATTACTGCTGTCACGTGTTAGTCAATATAGATGACATGCCCACACCACATGCACTAAAGAATATAAAACCAAGTTGCAGATAAACACTGACAACAACAAGCATACTGCCACAGAAATTAAATGCATTCACTTTAAGCACAGAACAAGAGCTTGTTGTGCATAAAAGTGGTTGCAATGAAGTCAAAACTGAAATATTCAGGGGTGAACTGGAATTTATTATCTTTGTTATAACAGAAATATATAAGTGCAATAAAAATTGTAATGAAAAGGATCAGTTAAATTTGTAATTGAACTGTACGTGTAAAGATGGATGTGGTCCCTTGTTCTGAAAAGTGAAGCCAGTTTCCAGGTACCTTTCCACATGAATGCCACTTCTCATCACTAGGTGTTTGATAACGAAATCTCTGCCACCCAGCAGTTTTAATTTGAAATAAACATTTTTTTTGTTTTCCAACACTAAGAATTATTTATAAATTATTACGATTAATTCACACTGGTAGCCATTTTAGAAAATAAGTTACATCTTAGATGTACATACATTTGAGTGTGTGACCATCTTACATGTATAAACACATTTGAGAATTGTTAAGTAGTCGTTTGCATATATTTTATTTTCACTTATAGTGCCAAACATGTCCTATTATGTGGAGGTCTGCATATACAACTAATACAGACCAAATAATTAAACTTCAGAACAGAGTAAATCTATAAATAAAGCTGTTTTATTCTACAAATCAAAATTCATAAATTCTTCAACATTCAAATTTAGAGACACTGGAAATACTATATTGGGTTATCCACCATGACACCATGGCACTCACAATGCACATTTGTACTTTCTCATTCATTTTAACATCCATCCATCCATCCATTTTCTTTACCCGCTTATTCCATTTTGGGTCATGGGGGTCGCTGGTGCCCATAACCAGCAGTCACTGTTTGAGAGGCGGGGGACACCCTGGACATGTCTCCAGTCCATCACAGGGACACGTACAAACAAACAAGATGAACAGCCATTCACTCTCTCACTCACATCTAGAGACAATTTAGAGTTACCAATCAGCCTAACATGCATGTTTTTGGTCTGTGGGAGAAAACCCACACGCACACGAAGAGAACATGCAAACTCCATCCAGAAAGGTTCTCGGTTGGGATTTGATCCGGCGACCTTGCTCAGAGATGGCAGCTCTACCAACTGTGCCATCGTACTGCCCTCATTTTAAGATAATCCATTTAAAGTTAGCTGGTCTACCTTTAAATAGTGTTTGTATTCTTTCATGTTAGCCATTTAGTTTTTATCTTTACCTCTGTGTGATCTATGTCTGTCTATGTATCTATCTATGATATATTTTATCCTGTGTCCTTTGCTTGTTTGTTTTGTTGTACAGCACTTTGGCTGGCCTTGCTGCTGTTTTTAAGCACTTTATAAATAAAGTGGTATGATACCTTCCAAGTTAGATACATAATTAGTAATGAACACTCAAATTTGAGGCCACTCAGTTATGACCTGTGTGGCAAATTGATAAGAAAATGTGTTTACTTGTTTTATAAAGTCAAACAACTTTAAAGTTACTAAATGAATTCACAGTATTGTTCTTTTTAAAATCCCAGTCCACCACTGCCTGCGATCAACACGACAGATCAGGTTAAATGTCAAACAGGTGGGACATAGTGTCTTTCAAAATGCTGAAGGGAATCCAGTGGCAATACATCGGAGACAAGGACCAAATATTATTGTCTTTCAGTAACTCAAATGTGGGGAGAGTTAGAGTAATGACTTACATTGAAATGTTAACAACATTCCTGCTTTGGATTTTTGATTCTGACCAAGAAGTGGTTCAATCAAACCTGAACGTTTCTTTATTGTGTATCATAAAACTTATTGCTCACTTGCAAATAGGTTTAAGGTCCAACAGTGTTTGTGGCCACAGAGAGCCAGTCAGGAGGGGGAAGTGTTAGATTCCATTCAGAACATTTTAAACTGAAGACATGAGAGAGGGCCACACAAGCTGTGAGCATGAAAGATGCACAATTGTCTCTGGATAAAAATCACATGGTTAGAAAAAGGGAAGCGATGGAGCCAGAGGGACAGGAGAGAGAGAGGAGAAGGAGGACGATGGAAAGAAAGATGATTTACCCCGGTCTAGGTTCATGTCTGAGGACCGTGAGAGGAGGGAGATGGGAGGAGTGGCAGTGATCGTGGGGAAGGGAAGGAGGATAAGTGTGTTGACAAGGAGAAATGAGGAGGGGCATTTAACAACATTCCATGACAAATTCATTCAGCTAGATTGTTCTAAAGTAACTATCAGAATTAGACGACTACAGAGTGGTGACGTCTGGATGGTGTGTCAAACTACTAGAGCAGGGGTCTGCAACCTGCGGCTCTTTGATCAAAACTAACATGAAATGGCTAGTTTTAGTAGTTTTTCTGCATATGTTTAAACAATACCACAAATACAAGGAGCAAAACATGTTGATTAGATTTAGCTACTTCATTTATCCCACTTTCAGCCTTACAGAGCTCTTTCTCTCAAATCCACCAGAAAGCCTTTGAAAAACTTTAAGTAAAGTTGCTGACAAGAAACATGGTGAGTTCGTTTGACAACAATAATAATAATAAAAAAATTAACATAATTAAAGTTCAAGTAAATAAAAGTTTGTTTTTTAATTAAAAATTCAACAAGTCACAATTACATATCCAACAAAATGACATATTTTTTGTACACACTTTAAATGTTTGCTTTATTCCTTCAAAGTGTGATAATTAATTGATTTTTCCACAAATAAAGGAGGATTCACATAAACTTGCTGAGTTCAGTGTTTACTTTTTTTTTTTTTGCAAAATTGATACAAAGCATTTTTTTAATTTCTTCTTGTCTCTCCCCACCCACCCACCCCCCACCCCAATGAAGTGAAAAGGGGGAAGTGGAATCCATCTCTTTGTGCATGTTGTGAGCATGACAACTTGAAAAGCAAGTTGTTTACAGACTTGCATTTTGGTGTGTAGCTACAGTTAGGCGTAAGAAAGTGTCTTTTAAAAAATTGGGTTGCCATGTCTAAATCCAAGGGGGCTGCAGCCAAATATGTAAACCATTTGATGTGGATAACTTGAAAAATAAGCAATGGGCCATCCTTCTTCTTGGTGTGAGGTTATTTCTAGGCAAAGGAAGGATCCTTTTGAAATTTGGGTAGCCAGATCAAAATCCAAGATGGCCACCACCATATATATGTGTAAACAAACTACCCTGATCATGTGAGGAAACTATGCTTTCTAGTTTTTATTTATTTATTGCTTAAAAATATAGTTTCCTCAAATGACTGAGAGAGCTGAAGATTAATCTATGGTAGCCAAGGCCACCATTGGCCACCCACTGGCTCCACCATTGTGCTTGGTGGTGCATTGCCTCAGAAAAGCAACAACAACAACAAAAAAAAAAAGAAGAAGAAAAGTAAGTACCTTTATTCTTCTTCACGGTGTAGCTCCTACTAGAACATGTTGCAATAAAAACATTGTTTACTTACATTCTCTGTTCAATTCTAGTCCAGAAAAACACATCTCCAAAACTATAAACATTCATGATTCAAATCTCTCAGCGACGGGGGACGTTGGTGTACTGCTTGTTTACATGAAAATAGTATTTTCGTTTTGTCCTAAAATGTATAAAAATATTAAAATTCATTATATAATTTTAGTTTTAAAATGTCACCCCCACTAGTCAAAAACCCTCCTTCCAACAAACTTGAAGTGGCCCATGGGCCACCAGTTGACAATCACAACTGTAGTAGTTTTTGTGGCTCCGGACACATTTTGTTCAGTAAGGAAAAGGCTTTTTTGATCAGAAAGTTTGCAGACCCTTGGTCTAGATGTACAAATGGAATGACTTTAACTAAAACTAAGTTAAACTTAAAGTACATGAGTAGATTTCTTTCACTGTGTTAATACTACTTACTGTTAGGAAACTGATATTTTTTAATAAAACAATGTAATGAGTTCCTATAGATAAACTTTTAGATAACACATCTCATATTTACTGTCTCTTAAGTTAAAATATTTAGTTATACTCACTTATTGTTGACAGCAAAGTAGACCAAAGAATGTACATTTAATTTGTTACTCAGATAAAATGTAAACTTTTCAATCAGTAATATTTACATACATGAAGATTTTCAGCATTATATTTAGTTTAATCAATATTCTATTAAACAAAATTAGGATTTTTGCTGCCGTATTCTAAACAAGAAAGGATGTTGGCTTACTTGTTCCTTCTTCTGAAACCATGCCAAGCCCCTCTGCTTTGTTCTGCCTCTCAAAGGCGTTTAGATCCAGAACACTGCAACAGTAAATTATATTTACTTTTACAGTCCCAACTTCTTCACTTGCATACATTTAAGTAACTCTGTCATAACACTAAAAACTGACCAGCAAGTTTGCATCAGTGCCTGAACACTCAAAAAGAAGCCAACGTCCTTCTTGTCTTTCAAGTACTCAAGCATTTTCTAACAACAGAGGAAGAAAATTTTAAACAAAAGTGTCTTCAAATTTGAAATTAAATAGTAGAGGACTTTTCTTTACCCGCTGAACCTCACTGTTTCCACCATTAAGGATAGAAATACCCAGTTTGAGGGTTGTAGATACCATGGGGCCAGTTTCCCCTACAGAAAACAGGTGTTAAACACAGAACAGGTGCATATGAAGTAAAAATGGTGGAGTAAAGAGGAGGAATAAGACCTTTGCAGGCACTGATCATTTGCAGGACCATCTCTGCAGCGCCGCGGTTATGAAGTCTGGACTGCTGGTACAGGAGCCTTTGCTTCTCCATTTCTTTTTCCTGTTGTGGAAAAATAAACATTTTGAGTATTTGTTACTGGTAGCATCAAATATTTATAAAGAATGGACTCTGGCAATAGAAAAAAAAATGGAGACTAAGAATCTGATCAGTTATTTAATAAAGTATATATCCGGACAACTTTGAGCTGATGTTTAGGGAACAGTTTGTTTGAAAGTTGAGTTGTGTATAGTTTGTATGAAAAGTCAGAACCACCTGCAGTGTCACAGTTTAAGTCTTTATAAGATAAACTTTTTTCTCTCTCTCTCTCTGGTCATTGTATAATTTATTTTAAATTTTGTGTTGTAGTGCTCTGGTTTTCTCTTGTTTTACTGTGAGTTTTAATAGTTCAGTTGGGTCAGTGCATAATTTGAGCCAGATCCTGCCGGAACGGGATCCGGTAACGCTCTTATTTTGACATGGTGTGTTCCAGTAACTGTTTGCTTGGATCTGGTAACTCTCAAGCTTACTAATATTAAAATTATGAACAAATATGACTGCCTTGAACAAATAAAACTTATGTTGGATACATAAACTGAAAATAATTAATAAACACTCATTTTAAACACAACAGCCACTTACGAGCTTCTTAATATACATATGATCTGCCTCTTCAAGGAAGCATTTCCACTTCTACCCTTAAAAAAATTTCCGTACCTAAAAGAGTGGTGGGGGTGAGTGCTGAGCTAACCAGGCAGTCGTACGCAGACAGGAGCCCACAGGCAGCTGCCATGAACAGACGGAGGAGACGCCTGAAGGTTTCACATGTGGAGTTGGACAGTGAATTCAGTGGAGAAGAGTGGGTTCAGAACTGTCAAGTGAGTGGTGAGGTAGGATGCTTGACAGAAGTGGTGTGTTTACAAATGTAGGTAAACATAGATGTTTAACAACCCGTTAAAATACACCAAAATGCAGGAAATTGGATCTACTTTATTCAAAAATTTCTGGGGGAAGACCCCTCCCCAGACACAACCCTCCCACCACCCCCACCCCCAGTTAGCTCGCCCTCTATTTGCGTTCTGGCATCAACCAGTTTACAAATTAAGCCCTGAGATGGGTTCACATCCTCCATGGTTTTTCTGTCACAATCTGTGTTTTTTAGGTTGTTTGGTGACCTTTTTTTGTTTTGTTTTCTGTTTTGAGTTCTTCTCTTTGGTTTATTATTTTGTCTTGTGTTCAGTTTTTGCGTCCCTTTGTTCCACTTTTTCCAGTCTGCCTGCCATGCCCATCTCCACCAGTCGTAGCTGCAGCCACTCCACCCATTACTGGTGTAGTGAACTTGACCTGATGTCAAAACTTGGCCTTAGGATCATATGGTCAGAAACTGTCATTTCATTGATTTGCATCC
>NC_056511.1:23745590-23757270 GCF_014905685.2 Nematolebias whitei | reverse complement strand
CATATGATCCTAAGGTCAAGTTTTGACATCAGGTCAAGTTCACTACACTGGTTCTCATGACACATCCTGTTTCCCTCTGTGTCTCCTCCGAGTTATTTGTAATTAGTGGCTGCGTCCATGTCAACATTTGTTTCGTTGAATAAAGTTTTAGGTATTTATTCGAGCTCCTCATGCTGGTCTATATCCTTGGGTCCAACCTGTACGGCCATGACATTCTCAGCCATTTTCAGCCAAAATGGGCTTGTTTTATTTTGCCTCAGACGTCTTGAGCTTCTGTTTGGCCTAATTTTTGGAGGGTCTTTCAATCTAACTATAGTGGCATGCAGAAAACAACAGACTAAATGCTCTTAGTTTTGGAGAACGACAAATAGTTATAGTTGGGGGAGACAAACTTTCTGCTGCTCAAACAAGAAAGATGTAAAAAAAAAAAAAAAAAAGTTATTTTTGTCATCTAAAAGACATTTAACCTTAAAAATCTTAATGTTAAAAATCTACAATATATAACATTTGATAATTTTTCTGTAAACATTTTTAGTTTGTGTTTAAAGGTTAAAATTGGTATCCTGATGCATGCTCAATAATCCAGGTAGAAAAAACAAAAAATGTTAAATCTGGTCCTGTGGACATTCAAAAAATAAATAAATAAATAAATTGTAGAAACGTTTCATATTCAGCTGAAGACAGCACCTCAGACTGAAGAAGTCTTTCGGATGAAAGACGAAATGTTTCTACAATTTTTTTGTTTTGTTTGGTTTTTTGGGGAATGTCCAGAGGACCAGATTTAACATTTTTAGAGTTAAAATTGGTATTTTATTGTCACTAATTACAGCATTAAATAACCTGACTTAAAATACGCATTGATTCTCCAAAATAAAAGCATCCTGACCATTGTGTACTTCAGGTAAGATACTTACGTTTATAAGTATTTCACACAACTGCTCTTCCATAAACAAACTGTTCCATCTGTAAATTAAAGAAGTCTACTCTATGAATTTAGAGGTTCGTTTTTGATTCCCAATTACTCACCTTTCACAAAGTTTTTGATTTATCTACCAATTAAACTTTTATTTTCATCTACTTCTTCTTTCAGCTGCGCCCTTCTTCAGGGGTCGCCACAGCGAATTAAGTCGCACGAAGACTTGGCAATTATTATTTTATGCCGGATGCCCTTCCTGATACAACCACAGACCACTGAGCTACCACAGTCCTCAGTGTGGAGCAGAGCTGCCATCTAGGGTGCCCGGGGAGCAGATGGTGGGGGTTAAGGGCCTTGCTCAAGGGTCTAGAGTGGGGCAAATGAAGATAGAGGTAGGTGTAGGCGCTTCACCTATCCCACCCACATTTTGATGTTGTCAGTACTGGGAGTTGAACCAGGGATCTTCTGATCACAGGCCCACCTTCTCTAACCTCTGCGTCACATGCATTATATCATTCTGGGTTATCGTTGTCATTTCAAAGTCTGCCTCTTGCACACATTCTGTCACCTCAATTCATTAGTAATGGAGTTGTTACACTACGTCCTCACGTTTGCTGATCGGAGCAAGCGTTAGACTACAGAAAACAGCCCCAATGGCTTCACACATCAGCCAAGTAGCTTTCCAAAGTGTCCCAGACGCAGAACCTCTGCAAATAAGATGCTTTGGACAAAAGCTATAACCCCTCTGTACGTAAATTTATTATTTGGCATTTCACAGTAATCCGTGTTTCCATGAACACATGCTCTGGATTATGGCGAAAATAAAATGTTTCTTGAGCAAACTTTGATTTAAATGACATTTGCAGAAACATGCTGAAAAACAAAAATATGTAAAATTAAACAACATTCATCTGTTCAGCATAACAAAAAGGCTGGCCTTGTATCATCCCTCAATCCCACCCCTCAGACCCACCCACATATACCTGGCTGTGCTCTACCCACTGTGTGTTATGAGAATGGACCCAAAACTTCTTATCTGAGGCCACCTTGCACTAAAATGCAAACTGCCTTAAAACTGGGACTGTATTCAATGCTTTTAGTGTTGCATGTTCTACCCTGGCTTTCACTGTAGTCTGTCAGTATGCTATGTGAGTGGGGGGAGGGAACGTTGATCAGTAACATTCAGTCAGTAAAGACTTGTGCTGTGGTGAGAGGAATTACATGGAACAATGGGGAAAGCGACAGAAAGAAGGACAAAACAAACAGCTATATAAACCAGGACAAATGACACATTATTAGGACTTACAAAATGTTTTCAGAGGAAACTGAAAGTTCTGTCATTTTAAACGAGAACAGTAAACGGCACATTATACGCCTGTCGACAAACTATTATACAGCTATCTATAGCAATAGCCCAAACAAGCAAATACCTTGTATTATTTTGACCTTTATTTGTGACCTTGACCTTGGAGCTGGAGTGATGGAAATTGCAACACTCCATCTGGTGATGATGCATATGTGTTTGAAGTTTCATTAAATTATGTTGAGCTGATCAGAAGTTGTGTGCCGGACAAACAAAGACATTGGATAACATCTGACCTTGATTTTTGACCTTGACCTCGGCGCGAGGGTGATGAATATTGTGACACTCTGCCTAGTGGTGATACATAGAATGCAATGTTTTGCTCAAGATCTGCTCCAAGATTGAATTATCTTGAGCGCATTAGAAGTTAAATCTTCAGACAAGCAGTTGACCTTGATTTGTGACGTTGGTCTTGGAGCTGGAGTGATGGAAATTGTGACACTCCATCTAGTGGCGATACATAGAATGCAACGTTTTGCTCAAGATCTGCTCCAAGATTGAATTATCTTGAGCGGATTAGAAATTAAATCTCCAGACAAGCAGTTGACCTATATTTATGACCTTGACTTTGGAGCTGGGATGATGAAAAGTGTACGTGACACTGGGACAAGTGATGATGCATAAGTGTATGCAGTTTTGGTAAATTAGCTTGAGTGGCTCATGTTGTGGGCAAACATGAGAAAGTTTACAGACTGAGACCATACTTTTGGATGGGCGTATAAAAATTACACAAATGAAACATAATATATTTATAAGCACGTCTAACTGCCCACTTTGATATAAGCATTAACACATTTTCTGAAGGCCTTTTAAAAATCGTAATGTTTGGTGCTGTGAAATGATCCATTTGGGACAAAGAGTGATGTCAGCGCAGGATGAGTAAATGAGAACAGTCTGAGGCGCCTCATGTTTGGATGATTTTCATTCATTCAATCTTTATTTATACAGGTTAGTCTCACTGAGCCTCGGGGACTCATTTACAAGAAAGACCTGTTTAATGTCTGATGGTGGTCATGTTCTGCACAGAGGTGACTGCTGATAAATAAAGAGCAACAAGAAGCACAGAAAGGTTTGGACCAGCATTCAACTATCAGGGCCATTAAATATTGAGGGAAGTCCCTAAGTAAACCCAAGAATATAAAAAAGTTTGTTTTATTTCATGTTTACTAAATAAATGAAAATAATCCATGCTCTGTATAATAATGCTGTAACACAGGCTTGTTTGTTTTGGCTGCACTTTAATAAATGGTTTGTGTTGGAAGAAATGTTAACCAGTCTGGGAAGATTTTAGTCTTGCCAGGATAACCAGTTTCTTCGTTTCCATTAAACCAAATGAGGGGCCAATGTTGGACGGACGGTGTGATGAAACAGTTGTGAAGCTGCAGCAATTTGGACTTTCTCACAGCTCTAAGGATATCCTAAAAGGCATGATGGCTGAGTTATGTAAAAATAACAACTAGTGCTCTTCTTCCCCATTCAATTACACTGAAAATGTTAACAGTTGAGTTTTAGTTGTCATTTTAAATTAAATATAAGGCACTTCAAATGTGGTTCATATCACCTCTTAATTTAACCTGATATTATTGTCCAATTATTGAGCTGGAAAAATAACATTTATTTTTAGTTAGATGATTTTTACAAATTTGTTATTATGTTAATTTACATTAATTTAACCTAGAAGGACCCAGTCCAGATTTAGATACAATAAAGGGAGCTGAGTACTACGAAGCAGAGGTTTACTGAGGGAGTTTCAGGTTCAGGTCAGGAATTTTAAACATGGTTCATTCTTGACCTGGATCTGTTCCTGTGGTAACTTCTGCTAAGAACTAATCCAGGGGTATCCAAAGTGCACCCTGCAGGCGATTTTGCAGCCATTGGAGTGATATTACGTGGTCCATGACAGCAATTTCAGGATGGTATCATGTTGAGACTCCGCAGACTTAAGAGGTTGATGCAGATGCACACCTACATATCTAATTGTGATATTTTATGTAAATTTTAGGTTTAACAGAAGATAATAAATCTTCTCAAAATGTAAAATAAGAGATATAATAGACTGAATAGACTAAAATGTATTTTCAAAGCACAAGAAGAAGAAAAAAAGCAATAGACCCAACAAATCAAAGTGATTGAATCCCTCTTTTTAAAACAAGGTTGATGTTTATGAGGCTTTTTCGATTTTGGATCTAGAACAATTTAGAAATCCTTTTCAACCAAAATGTGTATACTTTTGTCCTTTCTCCAAAATATTGTTCACATTGGTGCTAAGAGTAAAAGCAACATTTTAGAGATTTGTTGACAGAAATTTAAAAACAGGCCCACCTACTGAACTGAACTGTTTTTATTTTGTTTGATCAGAGTCAAATATTCTGGGGCGAATTAACCCTTAAAACCCCTCTTAATAATGAAAAAAAAATAAACTTGCTTTGTAGTATAGGGCTTAGGACTAACATATCTTCTAAAAACTAGTAAATGCCTCTAAACATTTTCATAGCAATGACGTTTAAAACTGAAGCTTGATGTACATTTTCTTTTCTTTTGTTAGGATGTTGGTGGCGAACGGTATTTGCAACAAAACCATCTGGACTGGAGCTTTGGGATTTTAAAATAAGAAACTAACAATAAATGAAGCACAACATACGAGCAGTGCAGAGACAGAGCGGGTGCAGGTAATGAGACACAACGAAGACAAAGAGGGATGTGGTTGTGACGTAATGCTCCAATGATGGGTCACTCAGTGCATCGAGAGCTACCGCTCCACTGTTCCTGGTCCCTAGCCCCTGGACGCCCATTACCAGTTCTGACTGTCGCACCTCAAAGGACATCTCATCCTCAGCATTTTCATCTCCCCCTTCTTCTTCCTCACCAATATGGCAACTCTAAATAAAGAAGAAGAAGTCAAAAAGTATTATCTTTCAGCAAATATTTGACAAAGGTCAAAGCTCTGTGCTAAAGTCCTCTGTGATGACTCACCTTTGCCATGATATCTGCGTACGCCATGTACAGATGATCTGTATCAAGTTTACTACATTAGGAGAAGATAGAGTCATGATTTGTGAAAAGTGCTTGAACAACATTTTATCTCACAGGAACAGAATGAACCGGTCTAACCTCTTTTCTGTCAGCGCGGTACGACTGAAGTGGAGGATGAGCTGATGGAGGGGATCTGGTTTTGTTTCCTTTTCTTCTTCTTCTTCTGCTTCCTCTTGTTCCATTGCTTTCTGGTATGCACATTAAAAAAAAAAAAAAAAAAAAGTGAGTGCTGACAGAAAAATCAGATACAGATGAAACAGATAGATGTTTCTCACAGATAAATCGTCTATCATCCTGTCTTCAAATGAGTAACCCTCAGTTTGAATCCAGTTACGTTTGTATCCCTCAAGGAACATGTTTGAAGCTCTGTGCCTGCAAAAAACAGAACGCACAGAGAAAATATTGAATAATTTCCCCTAATTTAAACCATGCAATTGTTTGGCAAAGTTTTCCCTTTGTTACCTTGCAATGTTGTACAGCGGTGTCATCCTGAAGCAAGCGACCACAGCCCTGCGTCTCTGCTTGGACAACAGTTTGTGCCACACCATCTTTTTGGATTTAAAGGGGTGCTCCGTCTAGCAAAGAGATAGAACTTGCTGGTTAATTCTCCCATTGCTATTCCTCTATAACAGACGTAGGCAACAGATGGCCCAAGGGCCAAAAGTGGACAATCTCAATCTTAATCCGGCCAACAAATATTCTTAACAGAAAACAACTTTTAAACAAGTTAATGAAGACCATAATTCCATCAATGAAATAATTTAAATTAAACATTTTGGACAAATACATCATAAACCTTTGGATTAGGATCGGCTAAAACGTTTTATAAGTTGTTGTGTTTCCAGAATAAGACTGAAACTTAAAGACTCCACAAAGCAAACACATACATTTTGTTTTTGCATATTTAAGCTAACAAATATATTGTCACAAGAAGCAGTTTACAAAAAGTACAGTGCCTTGCGAAAGTATTCGGCCCCCTTGAACTTTTCAACCTTTTGCCACATTTCAGGCTTCAAACATAAATGTAGTGAACTTAATCTGGTGTCACGACTAAGCCTAAGGTCAAAACCCTTGACCTTAAGAACCTTGTGGGACAGAAACTGTCATTTCATTGATTTGAATCCAGAGATACAGGTTCACCCATCCTGAGACTCTCTTTCTTGATAATCAAGTGAAAGAACACTCTCTTTTTATTATCATTACTATTTTACAAATGTTGATAATCAAAGTGTCTTAGTTCAAACCATTTTAGATGTTGCAGTGAACTAATCAATTTTATTAACTGTGTAATGATTTTTAATTCTCATGCAAAGTTAGAATTCATGTTGAGGTCTGTTACAGATTTTTATGCATTTTCTGACTTCTGCCTTTGAATGAGCAAGTGTACGTTTCCAGGGTCAGGAGTGAAGCAGACATGCGTTGGAACAACTGTCCTGTTTATATCCTCTCAGACATCAACAGGGGGTTTTGGCACCTGTTTCTTAAACTCGCCAAAACAAAACTCTCTCTGTCTGTGAGAACATTTCTGATCTTTCCATAACAATTCTTGCTGCATTCTAACCTTTTACGTCACAAAACACACCCCGTCTGGTCGGTTCTGGCCAATGGGAGACTCCCGTATGAACCGGGAAAAGGGCTCTTTAAATTGTCGGTACTTCCTGGTCTACTCAGTTCTGCTCAGTTTCTGTTGAGGTTCTGTTGGAGTTCTGCTGGATACACAGTTCAGTTCAGTTCTGTGCGGAGAAGCCCAGTTCTGGGAGCCGGGAAGATCCTGACATGACAACAGAGCTCTTCCGAGTTCATGGGATTATAACATTTTCCACTGAGGTGAGCTGATGAGGGACAGAATCTAGCCGCTACTCCGGACGAGTAACAGCATCCTACGGAGACGCTGAAGGGTGCGTTAAACGGAATCTCGCCTGAGACATCTCCAGGTAAAAGAGTCGATTTCACCACCTAAGTGTACCGTAAGAAAAGCTGAAGAAAGCCCAGAGAGTGCCGTTCTGTTCACACTCCCTCAAACCCCATCTTTTACTCTTCTTTAAACTTCTTTCCCATCTTTAAACTCTTCTCTCAAGTAGAAATTCTTCCAGATATTTAGAAATGTCTGTGTAAAGTGCTCATCCACCGCCGTGTGGGTAAAAGATCATAATTGTACAGTTTTCATAAATGTCTGTGGTGAAGCAACGGAAAAATCATGGCCGTATGATTTTTCCTGATTGATTGCTTATGTTGTTATTTTCATAATTTGCCAAATTAATGTAAATGTTTGATGTTAAACTTTGATTCTGTAAATAAATGACCGCATTCATTTTGATGGGTCAAATATAAATGACGTCTCACTTTTGCATTTCATTAAATTCAATGCACGTTTTATTCAGTTCAGAAAAATGAGGAATCCGTGTTAATTGATGAATATATCTGAGCATCTGTTCATCTACATAAAGATATAAAATTTTATTTTTTTGTGAAGAATCAAAAACAAGTGGGACACAATTGTGAAGTGGAAGGAAATTTATTAGATGTGTCAAACTTTTTTAACAAATAAAAAACTGAAAAGTGGGGCGTGCAATATTATTCGTCCCCTTTACTTTCAGTGCAGCAAACTCACTCCAGAAGTTCAGTGAGGATCTATGAATGATCCAATGTTGTCCCAAATGACTGATGATGATAAATAGAATCCACCTGTGTGTAATCAAGTATCCGTATAAATGCACCTGCTCTGTGATAGTCCCAGGGTTCTGTTCAAAGCACAGAGAGCATCATGAAGACCAAGGAACACACCAGGCAGGTCCGAGATATTGTTGTGGAGAAGTTGAAAGACGGATTTGGATATCGGTCAGACCTCCATTCGTTTACAACTGGTTCAAAATGCTGCAGACCGATTTTTATCTGGTACAGGCAAAAGAGAGCTTACTTCACCAGTTCTGGCCTCCCTTCAGTGGCTCCCGGTTCACTTTCGAATTCATTTAAAAATTCTTCTGTATATTTTCAAATCTCTGAACAGTTCTGCCCCCTCCTATCTCACTGATCTGCTGCAGCCATATGTCCCACAGCACTCTCTGAGTTCAGCAGACCAGATGCTTTTATTGGTTTCAGGCACTCGTCTTAAGCCCAGAGGTGACAGAGGTGACTCTGTTGCAGGTCCAAAACTGTGGAATGAATTACCACTGCATGTCAGACAGGCTCCTGCTCTCACTGTTTTAAAGTCTCGTTTAAAAACTCACTTTTATTCCCTGGCTTTTGACACGGCGTGAGTTAATTTTAACTTGTCTGTATTCTATAATGTTAGCTTTTTAGTTCTCATCTTTACCTCTGTGGATCTATGTATTTTATCCTGTGTCCTTTGCTTGTTTTGTTTTTGCTGTAAATCACTTTGGTTGGCCTTGTTGTGGTTTATACGTGCTTTATAAATAAAGGAGTATGGTATTAAATTTAAAGGCGTAGTCAGAAACTGCACAATGACCTTCTGCAAATGTGCAAAAAAAAAAAAAAGATAGGCTGATAAAACTGTCTAAACAATTTAAGAGATTAGATTGTTCAAATAAAAAAAATATTTGTTTTTGATCAGATTAAGGAAGGTTGCCTTCATCCATGCCTATCTCAGCTATTTAAGCAAGGCTTGAAGAGAAGATTGGCTAATACAAAACAAAACACAAAACTGGTACAGGATAATAGACTTGGCAACCATCAGCAAATCAGTGCAAAGTAATGTTGTGTTTTGTGAAAATGGACCTCAAGGGATGCATTTAAAATGAGAAGAGAATGAGGCCTGAAAAGAATACTTCCTTTAATGAACTTTGACACTCCTACCTGACAGGTATTTCTGGAAAAATGTAGGACTGTATTCATGGAAAACATGGAAGACAAGCGCACCACATACCGCACATTACACGCCCATCAACGAACTACTATACAGCAATCGAACAATCTATAGCAATGTTTTGGACAAGAAAATACATTGTATAACATTTGACCTTAGTTTATGACCAAGGTCTATACCATACCTGGTCTGCACAACCCGACATGGTCGGAGACTATATAATACCTCCATCTTTTGATGGGCGTGTATAAAGGTACAAATTGTATCAAGATAATAGAGGACTCACCACTTCAAGATGATAGAGTACAGCAGAAACCTCCTGCACTCTTTTGACAACTTTTATTGGAGCATCAGCATCTTCAGCCTTTCCTGCCATCTCCTTATATAAGGCCATCTGCCAGCGCATGGAGGGGTTGTCCACCTTTTCACAAGGAAGTAACAGACATCTCTAAAACATGACACGACTGATCATCTGTAACGTCAAACTTGATTCTTAGATGTAAACACAGCATTTGTTGCAGCTCAGATATGATACCTTGCCCTGAAGATGGAGGTTGTTCTGCAGGAACTCCCTTACTTCTTCATCTGTGTCTCTCTGAAAGTGAAACACTTTAATAACCACTGAAAACCTTCATAGTTCCGTCTTTACTTAAACCCTGCCACAAATATAGATTGGATTTATTTTTAAATAAAACAAAATTACCAGAGAGTATCGAATCTTGGCCAAGTTGATGAGCTCCTGATCAGCAGGGGAGCACATGTTGAGGCCAATGGGAAGCATCTTTTTCAAGGCAGCGACAATTAGTGATGTTTGGACGGAGTAACGGTCTCCTCGTTTCTTCTTTTTGGTGCGTTCAGTATCTGAGCCTCCACCCTGAGGACAGGAACAACAGCAAACCAAAAGCATTCACAATGCCCCATAAGGTTTTTGAGGTGTGACCGCTTCATTATGCACTTTTAATATTAATTATAATAACATTTTTAATTTCCATTTGCTACCTTAATATGAAATGATTATTTCTCTGAGCTCTGCGTGTTAAGTAGAGGTCAAAAAGTGAAGTAAAAAAGGGGACAATACGTACTGCTTTTGGATAGGGGAGATTGGAAAAAAATGGGTCTTATAAAAAGTAAATGGGTGAAATTACATTTTAAACATGCACAAAAATATATATTCAATCAAGTGAGAACCCATTCAGCATTCTATGAATGGGGTGGGTAGCTAAAAAAAAGCTATTTTTGTTACCGCCAACAATTCATGCAGTTCATACCAGTTTTGTTACCGTTGTTAAATGTTAAAATATCCGATAAAGATAAATAACAAAACTCTTAAAGTTAGTTTTTGTACATGCAGTTAAAATCACAGAAGTATGGGGTAAAAAAAAAACCCACTATGGTTTATGTCTCTGACCACGCCTCAGATTTCTGTTTGTGAGAGTTCAGTCCTTCTGTTCGCTGCTCTTTCTGGATTCCTCCAAAATGTGCAAATTAAATTATGAATTTGTGTTGAATAAGATTGAAATTCTTTGTGTAAATGTTTAGTCAATTATAAAACATTTCAAGTGAAATTTCAGACAAAAACTGCCTTTTTTTTTGTAGAACACAAAAATGAACTCAATCTAAATGTGAGACCAAAATACTGTGTTGGAGTTTACTGATAATACATTCTAAGTGCAAGAAGTTTTACATTTTGTTGTTAAGGAAAACTAGAGAAGCCTAAAGTTGGTAAAGTTAGATTTTTGGGTATTGTTTCCTGTCTAAGAATAAATACATCTCATCTTCAGACGAGAACATATTGACTTATTTTGAATGGAGAGCATTCTGTGCTCCAGCATCAACGTGTGACACGGGGGCTGCAAAGTTGGAGAGACAAAAGCTTTGCAGAGAGTGGTGAAGGCTGCACAGAAGACTGTTGGAGTCAGCCTCCCCACCAAATATATATATATATATATATATATATATATATATATATATATATATACACACACAAATATATATACATACATACATACATATATATATATATATACATGCAAAACCCAGAATGCCCTGGGTACAGAACTACACTCATATATACAAGTCCTTCTCAAAAAATTAGCATATTGTGATAAAGGTAATTATTTTCCATAATGTAATGATAAAAATGAAACTTTCATATATTTCAGATTCATTGCACACCAACTGAAATATTTCAGGTCTTTAATTGTTTTAATACTGATGATTATGGCATACAGCTCATGAAAACCCAAAATGCCTGTCCCAAAAAATTAGCATATTTCATCCCACAAGACAAGTGTTTTTAATACAAAAAACGCCAACCTTCAAATAATCATGTTCAGTTATGCACTTAATACTTGGTCGGGAATCCTTTTGCATGAATGACTGCTTCAATGCGGCGTGGCATGGAGGCAATCAGCCTGTGGCACTGCTGAGGTGTTATGGAGGCCCAGGATGCTTCGATAGCGGCCTTAAGCTCATCCAGAGTGTTGGGTCTTGCGTCTCTCAACTTTCTCTTCACAATATCCCACAGGTTCTCTATGGGGTTCAG
>NC_056511.1:23738492-23745490 GCF_014905685.2 Nematolebias whitei | reverse complement strand
TTAACTACCAGTGGTAGGTAGTGTTTGGTGGACTCTGACTGCTCCAGCTCACAGAGGAGGCTGTCTTGTTGGGTCAGAGTTTGGACCACTTGGTGGGTCTTTTTGGTTTCACATGATGTCAGAGGAGTACTCACCGGGCTCGTGTCCTCGGCTGAGGAGTCCTTTGCACCTTCCGCGGTACCTGCTGTTGGGCAGTCTGTGTTACACTCCGGAGGCGTATCTATTGGCAGTGGTTTGCTCACTGTTGTCCACATTGTTTGATCACCATAATCTATAATCGCGTCGAAGCGATTTATAAAATCCTGGCCAACCAAAAATGGGAATGAGTCAACACGAGACACGTGTACCGGGTGGTACAGTGTCATTTTGCCAATCTGCATGTGAACCATTGCTATAGCTGTCAGGGTTGTTCTCTTCTCTGAGAGACCCTGCATTTCTATAGCACAATCAGATAGAGGAATTATCCTGTTAACATCGGCAGCGGCTGTCCTCAGCTCCTCGAACAGTTTAGCTGACATAATTGTTATGTCTGCCCCACCGTCCAGAAGTGCTTCGTGTGTGAGGACACCTTCGAGTGTTACTGACAGGTACGCCTTTTTGGCGGCCCCCTTTCTGATAAAGTTACACAGAAACCTCTTGGGTTTTTTCTGACGCTTCTTCATGCGTTCAGAAGTGCTTGTGTAATCTTGGTTTGTCTGAACCGTAGCTGTTTCTGCGTGTTCAGCTTGCGATGACTCGTCATCGTTTGTGTGTGTGTTTACCCCCCCTTCATCCGATGAGGGGTTGTTTGAGGCAACAACAGCAATATCTTGGTGTGTCCCACCGACATCTGTAATGTTGTCATTCGCGCCCAGGGATGTAATAGTGATTACATCACTGCATAGTGCTCCAGGTCGGCTTCCCTTGTCAGTGCGTTTCAAATCTTCTAACATTTCGCGTAATTTTTCTGTCTCTTCCGAGCTCAGAGGTGTAGGGCCTTTTTTCTGGAACCTTTGTGATTTTTTCGCCTTGGGACGTTTCGTCCGAGGTGGGAGGCGGCTAGGTACGTCTTTTGGGGGTTCCTTTCCGGACGTCCCCTGATAATATGGGTCCTCTCGGTTCCCATATCTTTGCGTCCTACGCATATCCCATTTACGATAATCACGTTCATCCTCTGAAAGAGGAGCCTTTTTGTCCCAGCGTGCACCTTCATTACGTGGTTTGTTAGTTTGAAAAGACTGCTTTTTCCTCGCCTTTTTTAGGAGGAGGTGGCGACGCACGCCTTCCTTCCAGTTCTAGGGAGTGGGGTTTAACCTTTACACCAGGAAACACTTCTATGGGCGTCTTAGCATGAGAACATGCCTCGAACACATTCACCGCACACTGTTTAATCTCACTGATGGATTTTTCTCTGAAATTTGCCATCATTTGCACTGATGTTTTAATATCAGTGTGGAGATTTTTGCTGAAAACAAATTTAAAACCTTCTTCTTCCTCCATCCCGGTTTCATTTCTGTTACCGAAATAAGCTTGGAAGATTCTTTTGTAATAAACTTTTGGATGTTCAGTTTTACCCTGGGTGACCTTGTCTGCGGCTGGGAAACCAGCAGGTCCCGTGCAGGAGTCGTACTCTCTGATCAAAGCTTCACACAGAAGGTTGTAATCCTTTCTCGTTGCATCAGGTAGACGCTCGATGAAGGTGAACATCTCTCTGTCTGAAGTGAGCCTTATCAGACTGATCTTATCTTCAAGCGTAGCATTAGGATAAGATCTCAATCTGAACTCAAGATCTCTGAGGTACGCTTTTGTTCCAGATGAACCCATCGGTCCAGGTACAAAGCGTTGTACATATTTTGAGATTTTTTGCAAATCATCCATTGAAGGAGAAAGTATCAACGGTCTCACTTGCGTGGTTGGTAGTGGGGGTGTTTCTCTACCCATTTGTGTAGGTGTTTGGATGGGCTTAAAAGCACGAGGTGAGTAAAAGATTTTTGGAGGTTTTGGTGTATTATCCCGACACTGTTCGAGGTCTGGTCTGGATTCCAGATCACCTATCCCCTCGTCATTACTTTTACCTGTTGCTGCTCTTAGTTTCTCCTCACATGTTTTTAAGCGTTCCTGTGTTGTTTGACATTCACCTTGTAAATGCATGAATTTTTCCAGGAGTATCTCTTTATCCACTCTGCGTTTTTCCAGCTCAAAATTTGCAAGCTGCAACTCTTGTTGTAGCTGTTCATTGTCTGAGCACGCAGCTTGGTACTGACGGTCTTTTTCACTAATCTTGTCATAAGATTGAGCTTGTAATGACGCTTGCATATCTGAGAGCTCCCTCTCATGTGTTTTAGACAGCATGACATTGCGTTCAAACTGTTCATCCAATTCCGCTTTTAGAAGCAGAGAGATTTTTGCTAACCGTTCCTGGCTAGACTTTTTACTCTCTGACACTAATGTTCCTTTTGCCAAACTTCTCAGTTCTTCCTCTCTTTGAATTTCATCAAGTTGTTCTAATTGCTCTATTTGCTTACCGAGGATTGTATCTGTTAAAATATGTAAAGCCCCCAAAATGATATCATCATTTGATTGGGAGTTGAAAGGGTGCTCTCCTCCTTCTTCGTCTGCCATTTTTCTTCTATTTAAAAATTAAATAGGAGAATTTAATGTTTTAGGTTTTTTTTTAAATAAAATCAGAAAAGTCTCTTTTTCTGATATTTACTCTTATTTAGTGATCTTGCAATTAGACGTGTATTATCTTCTCCAGCAAATGAGTAAACTTTTATCTCTGTGAATATCTGTATCTGTATTTTTTTTTAAAGTTTCTAACTTTTATTTTGTACCTTTTTATAAGGAATTACCAGTGAATAAAGTTTTTTTGGTAAATGCCTTTCTGCATAAATACCTTTCACTTTTTTAAATGCAAGATAACAGTGATTATTCAGCTTTGAGGAAGTTTATTAACTCACAATCGTCTTACAGACAAGAAACACGTTTAATTTCACTAAAATACCTAAAACGAAGTGAAAACCTGTGATCTCAAGTCTCCACAGGAGGTGGCAGCATAACCTTATTTATTTTAACTCAGACACTGTTAGTGTTGTCCAGTAGGAGTCGCTATGACTTCCTGTGGCATCCGGTCGTTAGCTGTTAGCTTAAAATTAGCATCGGCTAGACTCGGTTAAAATCAACATTTCTGAACGGATTTTTTTACTCAAACGTGGCAAAATTTTAGCAATTAGACTTCGAAGAACTAGCAGCAGATCAGAATACAGCTTTTAAAGCGTTTTTGAACTTTAAAAAGCAGATTTTATTCCCTATGAAAAACGAGTTTTCATTTCCGGGTCACGTGACTGAATCCACCAATGACAGAGCAACACGGGGGTCAGAGGAAGTGACGTAGGCACGTCATCCACTTCTTCAGCGAATCACAGCGTCCCAACTCAGCCGTTTTAAACCAATCACGGACCGTTTTTCCAACTAGCATGTTCGCTTTATCTGAACAAGTCCGTCAACTTTTCGCCTTTTAAACTGTCAAAATGCACCAATTTCTGTTAAAAAATGTAACGAATCAATTTCTGGGCTTAGTGGAGACGGCGCTCCGTGGCAAAACGTCTTTTAAACCATTTAAAACAAACTCGTTCGAACTTATCAAAACAAGCCGGACCAGAGTCCCGTCTGGACCACAGTTTTACAGAATAAAGCGTTTCCACACAAACCCAGCTTTAGTTACACATAACAGACGTACAATTTCAGCTTTCATAAAGACTCAATCACTCGGTACCTGCTTCAAAGCATCACCAGCGTAAACATGCAGTGTTTTCTCCAAGCTCCGCAGCTCAGCACGCTGCGTTTCAACACAGCTACTCTGCACTTTTTTCATGCCAACATGAAATATTCAATCTTTACACGAATACAACAGTCCATTTATGAACGCGTAACGGGCCACCAGATGTAGTATGACATATCCTGAGATATATTCATACTGTTAAAATGGGTTCTTTCATTTTTCTGGACTGTATATCAACGTGCGTTGAATGTAATAAAAATGTGGACGTGAGACGTTAATTATCTTTGACTCACCAAACGAGTGGGTCATTTATTAACAGAATCAAGTTTAACACATCACACATTTAAATTAATTGGCAAGAATTGAAAAATAACGACATAATTAATCAGCTTTACAACTAGGAAAACCATACGGCCATGATTTTCCGTTGCTTCACCACAGACATTTCTGAAAACATCTGGATTAATTTGCTAGCAGATAGGAGAGTTAAAGATGGAAAGATGAGGTTTATCTACAGAGAGATGTGTGAGGGAATTTGTCTGTCTTAACCAGAACCGACACGCTCCTTCTTTTCCAGCTTGGGCCAACGGTACGCTTGGTTGAGAATAGAACTTTTTACCTTGCAGACGATAGTTCAGCGTTGGTGTAGAGCTCTCCTTTCAACTCTTTCAGCGTCTCCGTGAGAACAGCTCGAACCTCGAGAGTCGTGTGAGGTTATCCAAACAGAAGTTATAATTCCCAAAATCGTCTCTGGATCAGCTTGATTCTAATTCAGCAGCATCCTGAATTCCAGCGTTCTGCATTCTGGAACTCCCAAACTCTCTGCATTCTGAATTCCAAAAACTCTGCTTGAACTAGGAAGTGCCAACATTTTAATGGGCTCTACTTCCGGTTCATTTGAGAGCCTCTGATTGGTCGATGGACCCCAACAGAGGTGTGTTTTGTGATGTAAGGTGTTATTAAAAGTCAAGGAAAAGATTCAGATTGTTTAAGAACAGACAGAAAGATATCATGGAAAAAACCAGACTTCGTGGAGCCACTCACCAAGTATCTTGCTGTAAAAGTTAAACATGACATTTCTTTTCAGTAAACTTTCAGTTGACCGAAACTTGAACTTTGACACACTTACAACTTTGCTCATTGAAGACAGAAAATCAAGAAATGCATATTAACCTGATTTCTTCTTTGAATGAGGAATAAAAATCATTATTACTGTTTTAAGTAAATAAAAATGAGTAGTTCACTTCAACATGTAAACATTGTTTGAACTAACACAATTTGATTATCAAAACATTTGTAAAATAGTAATGATCATAGAGAATTGTCTTTTTCCACTTGATTAATTCAAGAAAGAAAGTCTCAGGATGGGTCAACCTGTATTTCGGGATGCAAATCAATGAAATGACAGTTTCTGACCATATGATCCTAAGGTCAAGTTTTGACATCAGGTCAAGTTCACTACAGTCCCCCCTTTGGAAATCATCGCCTGTGAATGGGGATGAATTCCAAACATGAACTTACGCCTTCGAATGTCCTTGAGCTTGATGTAATCCAGCAAGGAAGACCAAAGTCAAAAGTAATTCCACAATGGTCTTGGTAATTCCATTGTGTTGATGATAATTCCATAATGTTGTTGGTAATTCCATTGTAGCAATGCTTTAACCCCTTGGAAACAGAGTCTGTAATCCATTGGAAAAAGTCATATAATCCACAACGGTAAATCCACAACGATTGGAAGTGTTGATTGATCAACATACAGAGGGGTACCCTTGGATTGAACTGAAGATGCGGCCACTGGATGAAGAGTGGAGACCAACGTCAGGATTGCAGGTCGCCTCCAGCGAAGGTCGTCTCTGGGCGACGTCCAGCCTGTGCCGTTCTGGTTCAATGTGACATGCAATTATGTGGTTGAAGGTGGGCTTATGAAGGGGATTTTACATAAGGCCTTAAACTATATGCACCTGGTGTGTAAGCTATTATGATTGGGAACAGTTACAACTACCAGTTAAGGGGTGGAACATGCTGAAAAGGGTGACTATAGGGGTTTATACCTATAGGAAAGGGTTCCAAACTATTTTTCCATTTCTAACTTGGTTTAAGTTAGCTTTACATGGTAAAATATAGTTTGGTTCAATTGTCTGTTGTCTTTTAGACGAAC
Organism: Nematolebias whitei; assembly: GCF_014905685.2. Classification (NCBI taxonomy): domain Eukaryota; kingdom Metazoa; phylum Chordata; class Actinopteri; order Cyprinodontiformes; family Rivulidae; genus Nematolebias; species Nematolebias whitei. The sequence goes on along the minus strand of NC_056511.1, from coordinate 23,739,572 downwards.
GACTTGAGATTGGGTGTTTGGTTTCCCCATAAATGTTTTTGGAAGTCTATGGCGAGACTCATCAAAAAGAATTAGCTATCCCCCCGAATAGAATTGTTCGAGTAGGTTCGGCTTAAGCGTTGTGAGATCAATGTAGATTATGGTACTTAAGGTAGCATTAATCTACATTGACTCCGCAAAGATTGCAAACTAACGAATGAACTGCATGTTGGCATGGTTAAAGGCCTCTTAGTCTCTAACTTAACTACACACAAAATTCATTCTTTCCTCAGAAACAACCAAAACCAAGTAAACAACGTTTCAACATCGACAAGAGTAGTGACTAAGCAACTAGAAACATCGTTTCACTGCTTCACCTCACCCTGGTTGCCAGATTCAGTCACGCTGTCCCGTTTGTTTGTTTCTTAGGTCCTGTGAGTTTAAACTATGGTTAAATTTATTATCCATTAGTTATCTTCTGCTTGGATGACCCTTATTCCCACGAGGTCAGATTTTGTGAGATCTTTGTCTCCTGAGGAGTTATTGCACGCCTTGTGTGGTTTAACCTGGTTACGATGTACCCATTTAACAGTTGGCTCTTTTTGGCCTTTACTGATTTTTATCTGATAGACAACTGGAGACAGTTTGTCTGTTATCAGATGGGGTCCAGTCCATCTGGGCATCAGTTTACGGGCGAGAGTTCCGGTCCCGGACTCTCTTCTCCCAGTTGTGGGGGCAAACGTGTAGTACCAGACCCTGTCTCCCACTTGGAGTTCCTCGTGAGAGGCCTTTTGGTCGTAGTACGCTTTGCGTCCTTCAGTTGATTTTTCCAGGTTTTTCTGTGCGAAAGCAAAAGTGTTTTTAAGGTGTCTTTCCAAGTCTTTCATGTATTGTTGTGTAGTGTAGGCTGTTGCCATGGCAGCATCGCCTGGTTGGTACAACAGGTGCAGAGGGAGAGTCATTTGTCGACCCGTCATCATCTCGAAAGGAGATGCCAGTCGACGTGTGTGGAGTGGCCCTTATGGCCATGAGGACCAGAGGGAGTTTCACGTCCCAGTCCTTGTGGTTTGCGGCTACGTATTTTTTCAAAATACTCACCAC
>NC_056511.1:23722739-23738392 GCF_014905685.2 Nematolebias whitei | reverse complement strand
CTGAGGTGGGAGAGTCTGTCCATAGGACAACAATCAGTCGTACACTGCACAAATCTGGCCTTTATGGAAAAGTGGCAAGAAGAAAGCCATTTCTCAAAGATATCCATAAAAAGTGTCATTTAAAGTTTGCCACAATCCACCTGGGAGACACACCAAACATGTGGAAGAAGGTGCTCTGGTCAGATGAAACCAAAATCCAACTATTTGGCCACAATGCAAAACGATATGTTTGGCATAAAAGCAACACAGCTCATCACCCTGAACACACCGTCCCCACTGTCAAACATGGTGGTGGCAGTATCATGGTTTGGGCCTGCTTTTCATCAGTGGGGACAGAGAAGATGGTCAGAATTGATGGGAAGATGAATGGGGCCAAATACAGGACCATTCATCTCTCAATGTGCAAAACTGATAGAGACATTCCCCAAGAGACTTGCAACTGTAATTGCAGCAAAAGGCTGCGCTACAAAATATTAACGCAAGCGAGCCGAATAATATTGCACGCCCCACTTTTCAGTTTTTTATTTGTTAAAAAAGTTTGACACATCCAATAAACTTCATTCCACTTCACGATTGTGTCCCACTTGTTGTTGATTCTTCATAAAAAATTAAAATTTTACATCTTTATGTTTGAAGCCTGAAATGTGGCAAAGGTTGAAAAGTTCAAGGGGCCGAATACTTTCGCAAGGCACTGTATATATATATATGGTGTTGGCCATCTAGGATTTTGGCCAGGCAACCCAATTTTTAATAGGGTTGTTTCGTATGCCTAGATGTAGCCACACACCAAAATGGAAGTTGGTACCTCAGTTATTTTCCAAGTTATTATGCTCACAACACAGATGGACATTTATGGCATTTAAAGCGGATCTAAAAAACAAACTGAAACAAATGATAATATCTTGAGCAGTATCAGTGTAGATACTAGAATAGGTTCAATGTCAAACTTGAGCAATTAAGTGAGTCCTACCTTCCCTTTGTGGTCTAACTTATAAAAAGCAAACATTCTCGGTGAGAAAGGAATAGTTTAGAGGGTGCAAAACAATTTGAGCAATTCATAAAATAAGTGTGAATTAATGTTTTAGTTAGGTTCATGGTCATTTTGAATAATTTCTTATGAGGGAACCCAACAAAAAATTGTTTGAGTAACATTAAACACCAAGCCATGTATTAGTGTGGCAGACTGGGAGTCTAAAGGAAGCTAACCATGGTGTACTATGGCATTTTAAGGGAGGAGAGAAGAAAGAGCACAGAGAAGACTAATATCATCCCCTAGAGGCGAAAAGCTACATTACAAAGACCATCCTTTCAGGAAAAGAAAACAAAAAGGCATACAAGAAGTTTTCAACTCAATTATGAAATAAAAAAGAGCAAACTCAGAGGCAGGGTGATGGCACTGAGCTCTCACGTCCATGTTGGGCTAAGTGTAAAGCCCAGTGCCATGAACCTAAATCTACAGTTGTGTACTTTCATCAAGCGCCTCCAGACGCCCCTCCTTACACACTGGCAGGACTGAGGTGGAGCCCACCCACTAGTGCGATGGTCCTTTATGGGAATAATGTCAGTATATTTACAAAGTGATGATGTAATTTGACTTACATTTTCACAAGTTATTTAGACATGTTTCGGTTATGTACTGGTGATGGTGTAGCTTTCTGTCTGTACAAGCAAATTAAAGTTCTTCTCTGGATGTTTATTTGTGGCTACATTAATGGTGAACATGGATCAAATGTGCCAGTGTGCTGGAAGCGTTGATGAAAAGCTCCTCTGAAGTGAGGTGCCATGCGGTCAGCACAGCGGTCGTGCAGAAAAAAGTCTAACCTCTGTGTCCCCGCCCTGGAAACCCAGCCGCAACCCAAAAGAAGAGCACAATGGACAGCCAAAGAGAGAATTTCATTAACAGAACTGCTATTTGTGTAAAAACTGGGAACTTAGTTAAAAACTGCTAAAACAACAACAACAACAACAGCAGAGTACGTCATGTTTAACAAAGTCTTGCAAGAAAATTGCTAAAAAAAAAAAAAGTAACATTTCTGTAAAACAAGATATAATCAGAATGCCCTGGGTACAAAACTGCACTCACTAACAATAAAAGTTAAGCCCCGAGATGAGCTGATCCTAATGAAATTAAATTGAACTCGCTGGAAGGTCTTGTGAGATTCCAATATCAAATCAAACTGATAACAGTTAGTTAACCCTAACCACTCTCAAGTTCAGAAAGATCAACACTGGGTCAGTTTACTCCAGATCTGATCCCACATGGACCTGATTGGGCCAAGATGAAGGACCTCAACATGATCGGACAGTCCATGGACGTACACTGGTCATGTTTGGACGGGTGTTGACTTGTTGAAAGACTGTACCAGGGTGGTCTCTCAGGAGGAAAATGTGGTATGCAGATGTCCCGTCACTAAGGAATTTAAATAATGAATGTTTGTAGGTGGGCAGCATGGTGGCACAACTGGTAGAGCTGCTGCCTCTCAGTGAGAAGGTTGCCGGTTAAAATCCCAGTCCGGGGTCCTTTCGGGGTAGAGTTTGCATGTTCTCTCCATGCATGCGAAGGTTTTCTCCTCTTTGCGCTGCAACTGGGGACAATAAAACTTGCAGATCCAGGATGTAACTGACATGAAACTGTGTCATTAGTATCTACTGAATCATTCCCAGAGGTGACCTGAGGTCACACCTTCTGGCTCCTCACACCATGATGTCAGGAGAAATGCCAATGTGTGTCTCTTCAAAGCATTGTCAGGATTGGTCCTCTTCCTTCTGTGTCACCAGTTGTGCATGTGATTATCATCCGTAGTAATGCTGAACTGAGATTCATTGATGAACATGATATGACTCCACTCATCATCAGTCTATGGCTCCAGTTTAGAGCTGGTGTTAATGGCAGCCTAACCATGAGAACCAAGTGACCCAAGGAGTCTGGTCATGGGAGGGGTTGATGCAATGAGGTTCTGTAAAGCTTGGCACACAAAATGACAATCCTCAATTCTTGCTTGGTGTGGTTTGTCTTGGGCAGCCTCCTCGAGTTTTATGAGCCTTTTATGATATTGAGTCTCTTAACTTTCACCTTCATCTGTTGGTTTGGACATTTGACAAATACAGGAACAAACTCTTGGGGATTGTCAGGTTGTGCAGCAAAACTGCTGGCATAGCCTTACAGAACCTCACTGACCTACACCATGTGAGGTCAGTGAGGTGTAGGTCAGTAAACAAGACCAGGCTGATTCTGGCAGATCCTGATCACCCACTCCATGGTGAGTTCAGGTTGCTTCCTTCTGGACGCAGGTATCTGCTGCCCAGATGTAGGACGAACAGACTGAAAAACTCATTTATCTCTGTAGCGATCAGGCTTCTGAATGAACAATGATTTCTGTACTGTCATATGATGATTTCTGTACAGTAGTGGTATTTTAATGTCTCAATGTCTTGTCTAGTATGGATGTTTTGTGTGCCTACTGACTGTGAAACAAATTGCCCCTTGGGGATAATAAAGATTCTTGAACTTGATGTGTGTGGGTGTCTTCACATACACACTGGCTCCAATATGAGACCCCCGTGACGTCTGAACAACACCGCATGTTGGCTAGTTGAGCCACAATTCCCCTTGACCTCACGAAAACCCATAATGTCAAACTGTTCACTGCTGTCTAATGCAACTATGAACTATTCTTTGTGTCTAGTGAAACTATGAACTATTCTTTGTGTCTAGTGACCTTCATTTAATGTTTGACACTCTGGAAACTGCCTGATAACACTGGCACTCCACTTGTGCCGTCTAGTGCCCGCTCTATAGATGTGCCAGTTCCTTGCAAATCATATGCTTAAACCTGGCAAACCCTTAAATTACCTTTAAATCAGATCATTTCTTTTGGACACTTAACTCTTTTTGTCAGTGAGTGTATTTATTTTTATCAAAATAACTTCAAATTTTAATTTTTATGTACTTTGAAGCAACTGCTATAGCTCATTCATTAACTAAAAATGATCAGTAATAAAAAAAAATTAAAACAAAGGATGTACACAAAGAAAGAAGGCAGTTGTTAAAAAGGTGTTTGTAGTTCTGTCCTAAAGCAGTCTGAAATCAGATCTGACATCATCCTACACCAACAGGACTGCACTGTCTCACCTTGCTCATTTTGCTCTTGCTGTCAGCTGTGAGGAAAGACATGTTGTTGATCTCATTCATCACCACAAAGTTCTGCTCTTCTCGCTTGAAGTTCTGAAAAGGGAAGGAAACCCAAAAGATGCATGAGGAAAAAGATAGCTTCATCTGATGGTTGTCTTCCAAATGAATACACTCACGTGAGATTTGGACCAAAAAATAAAGACTTCTCCGACCATTCGGAAAAGTTCTTCTGCGTCTGGATCGGGGCACGTCAGCCACCTCGCTCTGCAGCAAAAAAAGGGTTCAGCGTCTTGGTTTCAAACATTTAACAGTGTTCTTGCACAGCTACCTGTTGTTGTCCACGTAGCGGATAAGCAAAGGATAGAGGGCATACAGGTCTCTGCAGAGGACAGCAAACTCATCACGTATGGTGCCATCTTCTTCATCTCCCTCCGACTTCCCCTCCATCCGTAAATGGTCCTCCTCAGCCACCACCTTTGATGTGCGTTTCTTCAGCTTCTCCATTGTTGGAATGAAGTGGGATTTCAGCATTTCTGGCTTTGCTCTGCTGACAATAGGCTGTGAAAATACTGTGAAAGAAAAACAAATTGAGCTATTTCACCTCAATTTAGAAATCAAGACAAGGAACAAGGCGACACATTATTGTGTGAATGTTTCTGAATCATTCTCTGTATTAAAATCTATTTTTCTTCCTTGTGTTTTTCAGCACGTAACTCGTTCCTCAGTTTTTGCTCTGTTTTGACAATTCATGTCTTAAAACGTTCAGCTCATTCAGGATAGGATATTCCTGATGGGACTTTTAGTATTTGTGCAATATTTACATTTTGAAGTGTTTAGCTTAGTCGGCCATGTTGTGCTTATAGAAAATGAATGGAGTTCTCCACATCCTTCGAACACTTTGAGCTGTTTACAACATTTTACTGCTCATTTCAGTTTTTGTTCTAGTTCAGCTGTTCTCAGATTATTTCTGCTCCTTTCAGTGTTTTCCAGCTATTTTTCTGCTTCTTTAATCTTTTTTCTGCTAATGTTAGCTTTTTATTCTATTTTTTAACTATTTTTCAGCACCATTCAGTTTCTTTCTGCTAATTTCAGCTTTTTTATTTTAGTTTTTTTTTCTGCTCACTTGTCTTTTGCTAAACTCCAACTTCTGTGTTTCTTTATAATAATTTCAACTTTTTGTGCTCCTTTCAGCATCTTCTGCTAATTTCTTTTTTTCAGCTACTTTTTCAATTGCTCAAGTTACTTTTTTGTTACTTTCAGATTTTTTTGTTGTTGTAATCTATTCAACCTCTCTGTGCTCTATTCAGCTTTTTCTACTCTTTTCTGCTGCTTTCAGCTTTGAATTTTCTGCTTTCAGCAAATCAAATTCAACTCTCATTAACAGTTCAGAGATGAAATTTTTTCAGCTGGTTTCAGCTTCTTCAGCTGCTTTCACATTCACACTGCATTTTCACAGGAAATGACATTTCTTTAGTTCAAGTTTAAACTGCATTCACCTGCCAACCTCTTCATCCAGGACGCCTCATCGATCCCCAAGTTGTTGACTACAATTTTCATAATGCTGCCCAGGAGCTGATTGAGATGCTCTGATGTCACCTCGGTGCAAAGTTGACCCTCCATCTCGGGGAAGTTTTCGGGTCCTCTCTCCCACCAACGTGGCAGGTAGTTACACAGCATGGGAAGAGTGATTTCAATGACGTGAGGCATCTCGGTGTAACGAGCCCCTGACTCTGCTAAATCTCCAATGTCTTTCAGCAAAACATCCAGCGCTGGAATGTCTGGACATAACTCCTGCACTTCGTTAGGAAGGCCAAGGACTTTGACACAGGACAAGACATTTTAAAATGATTCAGATATAGTGTTTTGGAAGACAGTAAATATGTATCTATACATATATTTTGAACTCACTGGCTCGCTCTCTTGGTGTTTTTGTGGTGTACACAGAAAAGGCATTGAATTCATTTAGATGGGGCTCTAAGTAGGCCACTGGCATAGCTGCTGCAAGGTGAGCCAGACATTCTCCAAGTGCTGGCCTCTGCCTGTTCACATAAAAAAATGAATGTAAGAAACACTCACCAGTGTCTATTTTTTATGATTTTGCAGCTATGTTTGCAAAAAGATACCTCTCAACATGCGGGTTCTTGACGGTGCCTACAGAGTAGATACTACACATGATGCGATAGCATGAGATCTGTAGATCATCCACTGTGTGCAACCATAAACAGATACAGCAGAATCTGGCTGAGCAATAAAGTGACATCATCAAAAAAAATTAAATAAATTGAGGAAGCACTTACAAATGACATCATCTCCAAAGAGGTGCTGAGCGATGTGATCAAACAGGGAAGTGAGCACTGGAAGCAGAGCGATAGTTGTGTAGTTGATGTTCTGGGAAACGCCTTTCACTTGCTTGAAAGGACAAAAGCAGCACATAGTTATGGGCTTAGATAGAAAATATACAGTTTGATTAAAACATTTAGAAACAGCATAATGCAAAAGGAGCTTTTCCAGAAAAACACATACCTGATTGCCCTTGGATACTTTGCCCAGTTTGAGATTCTCCACCATCTTCTCTACATCATCAGCAGCACTCTCAAAGAATGACCGCAGACCTGCTTTGACAATCTCAGGCCCTGACTTCATTACTGTCCTATAAAAAGTTAAACAGTACCACATAATGCACATAAACGGCCAGTCGACAAACTATTATACAGCCATACAGAAATCTATAGCAATAGCCCAGAAAACAAAAACCTTGTATAACATTTAGCCTTGATTTGTGACCAACTTGGATGATGAAAGGATGTGATAGAAATTTGTATCAAGTTTTGTTAAACTATCTTGAGGATATGAGAAGTTGTGGTCCAGAAAAGCAAAGACCTTGTTTCAATTTTGGCATTGATTTGTGACCTTGATCTTGGTGCTGGGGTGATGAACAGCATACGCAACACTCTGTCCAGTGATGATGCATATGTGTATCAAGTTTCATTAAATTATATTGAGCTGATCAGAAGTTGTGTTCCAAGACAAGAGAAAGTTTACAGACAGATGGAGACTACACCACAATACATTTGTATAAAAAGACATAAAATAAATCTACCGTATACATTTACACATATATAGAAAAAATATATAGTATACATCATACAATAAAGGAAATATATTGAATGCAATGAAGTGCTATACCTTGCATCAAGGGATCGTGCCAGAATGTGAAGGCAGTTGACGATAGCTGAAGCATCCGTTCCTGCACAAACAGCCTCAATGACATCAGTGTCACAGAATCAAAACCATCACAAACAATAAAAGATGTTTGGTATGGACTGAATGATTCCTGAGCTACCAAGGTTAGAGGAAGTAAATGTTATCAAGATAATAAGGAAACAAAGAACACAGTAGTCCTGATGAGAAGCTGGCTTCTTACCAAAGAGAGAAACTCTGTGCCTCACCAGAGCAGACATTTTACAGAAGATACTACGATGAGCAAGAAAACAAGGAAAAGGAAAGTAAAGGGAACAAAAGAGGGAAACGGATAAAGCTGTGAACATGAGTTATGAAAACACTAAAGAGCAAAAGGCAACTGTGCAAGAAAGAACTCACCTTGCAATCATCTCCTTCTCCTTATTTGAGGAATGTCCACCACTGCCCAGAACTTTAGCCGGTGTCGATAAGAAGTAGAGGCAGTGGTTTTTGAAATACTGATTGATTAAAGGCATCAAGATCTACCAGAGAGATGGTTTCCAGACTTAGTACAGCAGTGATTTTGAGTCTGGTCTTCAAAATTGTTACCCAAGCTTTACACCATAGCTTTACCTTTGCAAAAAATTTGATTTCCTGCTCATGAGGAGACTTCTCCACTCGTCCACTGCTCACCACAGCCTCTGCAAAAACAGGTAGCAGAAAATGAGAGTATCACATTACCACAGACTTCACACCAACACAGATCTATAAGATGTTACACTCTCCTTTTATTGAGCTACAGTACCGAGATGGGCGATGAATTCTTGGGCAATTTCCATCCATTTCAGCAGCTTTTGCAGAAAACCATAAGCAAATCTCTTTTCAATGGACGATATCTCAGACTCCATGTCCTTCATGCCCCTGAAGACAACAGAGTTGAAATTTTAACATTTTCTTGAATTAAAATGAAACGTTTTACAGGTACATATTAAACACACTAAACAGAACATCAAAAAGAATGCAGCATCAAGCACATTATACACCCGTGTACAAACTATTAAACAACAATCTATAGCAACGACCTTGTGTAACCTTTGACTTTGATTTATGGCATTGATCTTAGAGTTAGCGTGATTAAAAAAACATTATGTGGCACTGTCTAGTAATGATGCATATGAAGGTTTGTTAAATTATCTTGAGTGGATCACAGGTTATGGTTAGGACAAGCAAAGACCTTGTTTTAACTTTATTTGTGACCTTGACCTTGAAGCAGGCGATGAAAAGGTATGCAACACTGCCTATAAATATTGATACATTAAGTTTGATCTACAATCACAAAAAGGCAACAGGCGGTGCTCCAATGTCCCCAGTCGTGTGTTGAAGTATTTGAATTGTGAATGTTTGTAGTTTTGGAGATTAGTGTTTTTTCTGGTCAGCACTTGGAACAGAGAATGCAAATAAACCTTAATGTTTTTGGAATGAGATAGTCAAGAGTGTAGTACTGAGAAGAAGAGAGGTGTATATTTTTGTTATTCAAGGTGGCACCGAGAGATGGATCCTGGAAAGTGGAGGAAGCTAATTTTATCCACCACCAGATGCAAAGGTGGAGTCAGAGGGTGGCCAATGGTGGCCCTGGCCCCCATAGATTAATCTTCAGCCACCCCGATCATTTGTAGAAACTATACTTTTAAGTTGTATAAAAACTAAAAAGTATAGTTTCCTCACATGATTGGGGTGGTCAGTTGATGTTGGCCATCCTGAATTTTGATAGGGCCACTCAGTTTTTGATAGACATCTCTTACACCTAGATGCAGCCACACACAAAAAAAATTGGCCCCCAACATTTTTCAAGTTATCCCGTTCACAAAGTTTTCATGTAGATATAATGGCAGACATCTTGGGGTTGGTTTTTATTTTTGGGGCATTTTCCAAATGAACCGTTTTGGGGTTTTTTTGCTAGATGCAGCCAAACACCAAAATGGAAATTGGTACCTCACATATTTTTCAAGTTATCATGTGCACAACATGCACAGATGAACAAACAAACAGAGGGAATTTCAAGTCGCCCCTTTTTGCTCTGTGACGCGGGACAACAAACAGGTTCATTAAACCTTCTTCCACTTCAAATGACTGGAAAATTTTGCGAGTTTTGTTTTAAATAAAGCATTGTAACAAATAATTGGCTTTTGGTCCATAAGTACCACTTTGTACCTGTAACAAGTCTTTCTGGCAAGCTCTAGTCATGTTTCATTTATTTAAATAAGCAGAAAATTTAAAGATATGTGCAAACGCTACAAAATGTATATATTTGATATAAATGCTTGCTACTTAAGTAGAAATATATGTAAAAATATAAAATATATAAAAATATATAAATAATAATATAAATATATAATAATAATTATAATTATTAATTATTATAATTATTATAAATAAAATATATAATATAATATAAAATAAAATATATGAATAAAATATAAATAAAATAAAATATGAATAAATTATAGAATCAGAACAAGCGTTATTATCATTGCATCGAGATACAACGAGAACATGTACATGCAGTTGTTCGGAAGATAGACGGAGTGCACGAAGCTGCTGCTGTAAGCACGGCCGCTCTGATCCTTTTTCAGAATAATAATCTTAGAAATAAAAGAAAATATATAAAATCAAAATAAAAAATGAATAAAATATAAAATATAATATATAATAAATGTAAAAATATCTGCACAGATAAATGCAATTTCCACCTCTGTATAAGATGTATTTTTGTGTTATTACCTTGTAACAGCATATCCATTAAGCTGCAGGAACTTGAGCAACTCGTAGGCCTTTTCTCTGTCTCGTGCCTTCTCTTTTGCTGTCAAAGTATCGTAGGGCACCAGCAAAGGGTGGGTTCCTCCTCCTACACAGAATAAACCCAAACTGCTGTGAAAAGCCAAATCAGACTATTACTTTTTCTCCTCTTAAAAAAAGTCTCACCTTTAGCTTGGAGCTCTAACTTTTTCTTACGTCCCCAGGTGTTGTGGTAATTTTCTGCCAACTGTTCTGCCATTGACTGAATAGATCAAACTGTGAGCATTTGAGTTTAGAATTTTAGCCGAGAAAATTAAACATTCACTATACCTGCAGATCTCTTGACAGAGCCATGTGTGAGATATCAATAGGTTGTGGACTGTAGCCATGACTCGGATCATAAGTTGCCTAAAGCAGAAAGATTGTTACCTTTTGCACAACTAATAACTCAGCTTTAACAACTGTACATGGTAAATATCAGTGACACTACCCGAGTGATACCTGAGCAGTCTGAGAAATCTTTCTAGAAGCTGCCTTCTTCTTCTCTGACTCCTCTTCCTCTCTGGCTTTCTCTATGTTCCATTCCCAGGCCAGCATGGCTTTGATGGACTCTTTGATCGGCCAACGGTAGATCTCTTTGTCCTTAAAGAGAAGCCAGTGTTGAATGAATCAAGAGACGTGATAAAAGCATTCAACACACAGTTTGTCTGTGAGCTTACCTTTTCTGAGAAGGTTTTATATGGTCTGAGCATTGGATGGGTTTTCGCATTCTCATCCAGCACCTCACCATAAGACCAGTTGTTCTGAATCTGAAATGTGCATTATGTCTTTCATTCACAAGCATAGTTCTCTCAGTAAGTCTGTGTCATTTTAAAGTTATAATTCAGTAATTTTGCAACCCAAAAGAAGAAGCAGAACACCCATGTCCCCCTTGCTGAAGGGATTTGAATAGTGAATGTTTGTAGTTTTCAAGCTAAGTGTTTTTCTGTATGAGAATTGAACAGGGAATGAAGTAAACCTTAGTATTTTTGGTGGATGATATCGAATGGATAGGAGTTACACTGTGAAGAAGTGGTTTGTTTGTTTTTTTGTTCTTTGTCTGAGGCAGTACAGAATGACGCATCCTGACAAGCAGTTGGAACAATTTTGTCCATGACTGGGAGCAATGGAGGAGCCAGGGGGAGCCAGTGGTGGCCTTGGTCACAATAGATTAATCTTCAGCCACCCCAATCATTTGAGGAAACTATACTATTAGTCAATATAAAAACTATAAAGCATAGTTTTCTCAAATGATTGGAATGGCCGGTTTAAACACACAAACACGTTCACACACACACACGATGGTGCTGACAGTCATATATATGTATGACGTGGCAGCCATCTTGGATTTTTGGCGTGGATAGTGTCTGCCTAGATGTACAGGAACTAGACGTACAGAAACAGGAACATGTCTGGCAAGAACCAATGCAGACATGGTCCTGTTTTTAGTTTTCTATATTTGCCTTATAATCTAGCTATTTTTGCTACTTTTTTGCCATCTTATTTTAATTTGTAAAAAAAATAAAAAAAATAAATTGTATGCCTCTTTTATGATTGTCTATTGTTGTTGTTGTCCACTGTTGTCATCATTCTATGTTGAAATCAGGTGTCTCTTGTAAATGAGTCCTCGAGGCTCAATGGGATTAACCTGTTTAAATAAAGGTTGAATGAATGAATGTAGCCACAAACTAAAATGGAAGTTGATACGTAACTTATTTTTCGTTATCGTGCTCACAACATGCATAGCTGGACAGACGGATGGAGAGCATTTCTAATTCCCCCTTTTCGCTTCATGACAGGGAACCAAGTAAACCAACTCAACATTGTGCTCCCGATTAAGCAGAAAGTCAATAGTATTTATTCGTAAGGTTTTTTTTAACAATGTCCTACCTTTTCAAAGGCCCATTTATCATGTGTATATTCAGCAAATCTGTTGATAAAAGGATCCAGTCTCTCTGGGATAATGGTGCTATTGTTGGAAAAAAGAAAAAAAAAAAAAAAGTTTTAAATTTTAAACAGTAGAGTGCTCCATCTCTTAAAAGACATTAAAGAAAATAAGTTTTTACTTTGTGGTGTCTATTGGTTTAGGATCAAAGTTTCCCTCTGCATCTACTGAAGCCTTTTTCTCTGTTTTCGAGGAGTAGCTGGCATCTACGTAATCTGGAGGAATGGCTCCAGCAATGGCACAGAGGCACGGCATTGAAATTTTAAAAATTTCAGCGTCAAATTTCTGAAACCAACAAAAAAATAAATAAAATAAAATAAACATGCTCCCAGATCACTTGTTCCTTTTTAAATATATCGTGTTTCAGCGTCCACCTTGTGCGCTAGTGATTCAAAAATCCCCCAGAAAAGTTTGCGGGTCAAATGAAGTTCCTCTTCTGAGGCAACTCCAAAGTTTGCCCAACCATTTGGAAGACAATAATATTTCCAACAACGTTCGTAGTGACTGGTCAAAAGCTGCAGGGTGAAAAACCATTAACATTGAAAAACAAAAAAAGGGATAAGTGCTGAAATGTAAAGGAAATATGAATTTAATCAATGTCTTCCAACCTTCAATGGCCTTTTTGCATATTCATTGAGAATAGGGACGTCAAACACCAGCCGTCTTAACAAGTGCTGAAGCATGGAGGGACGTAGATATCTGAAAGAATAAAACAAGCAATGCTCAGGTCAGTTACTAATCTGGGCTGTTGGGTAAAAGGAGAAGATTGATACAATGTTAATCTCACTTGCACAAAGCCATGAGGCACTCTTCAATAATGTCTCTCTGAGCCTTTGTGAAGGCTCGTCCTCGGGACAGTCTGTAGATTGTGTGCAACATGGAGTCGATCATTATGGCTCGGTGGTCACTGCCAGCAAAGAGTGGCGCGCACTTGGTGATGAGTGGCAGCACAGCAGAACACAAGTAGCGGTTCAACGCCAAAGCCATTTCTGTGGTGCTGAAAGCCGCCTGTTGGAAACAGAGTTACTGTAAACGTTGCATTTGCTGAAACTGTGCAAACGATTGTGACTCACTGTGTCCAGAGAAGCAGCAGCTCTCATGTCTGGCAAAAAGCCCACCTCCAGGACGTGGAGCAGGAAATCTTGGTTGTCAATACCATAAACTCTGTCAAGGAACAGCACCATCGGAGCCTTGTGATCTGGAACAAAACTGGCAGACATCTTGGGCTCTATGATGCTGTTGTCTGAACGCAACATCAAGAAGACACAAAATAACAGATAAGCAACAAAACCAGAAACACACAGTTCTGCATCATGGTGTTAAACATTTTAAAATGTTTTTCTTCATTTGTTTACCTTTCCCAAAACAAGGAATCTGAACAGGAAGACTGACGACTCCCACCAGGTCCTCAATAGGAACCAGAGACCTCAGGATCGCCCTGATCCTCAGAGCCTCACCCTTACCAGCTTGGATCAACTAAAGAGACAAAAATAATTTTTTCTCCAACTAAACCTAATCTGTTCAATAAATTTAAGAGGATCGGTGTGTTATTTTTGTTTTGTGATCCTTGTGTCTTCCTGCTCTCCCGTGTTCTCCCTCATGTTGCCAGCTCTTGTCACACCTGTCCTCTATCCCAACCATCCCAGGTGTTCATCACTGTCTCTCATCAGTGTCTATATATTCTGTGTCTGTGTGTCTTCTCAGTTGTTCATGGATTGTCCTCTCAAGGCGTCGTGCTCTGTTTCCCTCCGTGTCTCCTGTCTCCCTGTTAATGCCCCATGTAAGTTTTGCTGCCACGCCAGCCCTTTTGTTTGTTTAATGAATAAATATTCTTTATTTTATACATGAGTTCCTCGCGCCTGTCTGCATTTTGGGTTCAAAACCTCACTGGATCATGATCAATGTAATTTGAAAGTAATTTGTGCAAACAGCTTACGTGCATCTCTGGAGCACAACGTCCCAGCAGATCGATCAGAGCGGAATAAAAGGACATGATGGCATTTCCCAGGTGCACCCTGGTCTCCTCGTGCTGCTCCTCTCCTCCAAACCTGACAGCAAAAACAGATTTTAAGTCATAATTCTGCAGCAATCTACTGTGGCGCTGGTTGATCTCAGACTATAATTAGTCTTTGTTTGATTCAGTTTCAGTTACACCCTGAAATAAATTACTTTAGTATTTAAATCACTGACCGGTACAAAAGTAACGCTTCTTTGGCCTGAATGTCAAGTGTCTTGAAACACCTATCTGTTGGAAGTTTCTCTCATGAGTACCAGACAACAACTGATTTTGGCTTTGATGGGCACATCAAAAAAATAAATAAACCTTTGGTTGTTGTACACAAAGTTTTCATTAGCCCTCTCGTTTTTTTATTTCCTCTTTTTCCGATTAGACTCCTGTAATAAATTAAGTACATTTATCTCTACAATCTTTTAACGCATGGACGCTGCCAATAAAGTAAAGCTCAGAGTTATTCTATTGAATTGTTGTCAAATCTTGAGATTTCTAAAATGTGCTTCCAGTAAGAAATGGCTTCGTTTAGCCTCTCTACCATAAGTGTAGTCTGAATGTTACTGAATCATTCTCATCATTCAGATTTGTTTTTCTTCCGTGTGTTTTTCAGCTCGTAATTCGTTCCTCAATTTTTGTTCTATTTCAACCATGCTTGTATCACAACGTTCAGCTCATTCAGGACATTCCTGCTGTGACTTCTGGTATTTGTGCAATTTTTACTTTTTGAAATATTTAGCTTTGTCGGCCATGTTTTTCTCAATGAAAATAAATGGAGCTCTCTTCACATCTCTCTACACTATTTTGTTCCTTGTTCAGCTTCTTTCTGCTAAGTTCATCATTTGATGCTCCTTTCAGCTTCTTTCTCCATTTTTTTTTTAGCTTTCACACTTTTTAGGTAATTTTCTGCTAAGTTCAGCCTTTTTTTCCAGTTTTTTTTTGGCTCATCTCCACCTTTTGTTTCTCTGTAATTAATAAATATATTTACTGTATGCTCCCTTCAGCCTCTTTCTACTAATTTCAGCCTTTTTTTTTTTTTAGCTTTTTTGTCTACTCTATAATTATTTCAGATTTCTTCTACTCATTTCAGTTTCTTTCAGAATCAGAATAAACTTCAGAATAAACTTTATTGGAATTGCACCGAGGTACAATGTGAATATGTACGTACAGTCGTCCGAAAGATGGGCGGTGTTGGATAAAATGTAAATGTTATCATTTAAAACTGTTTTTTGACCCCGCATCATTTAATTAAACTCCAGTCGTGTGAACTAAAGAATAGCCATTTGTCTTGTTCACGTGCAGTCAGACCAAGACCTTGGGTTTTTTAAACAACCATGATGTTATTCAGATCTGACCTCGCTATTCCGGCTATCCTGTTTTGTAATCAAGCTGTCTGTTTAGTAATCTTTTCTGGCTCCGCTGCGTCGGAGAAAATCTGTATCTGTTGATTTTGCCTGATGCTCACTCCTCCTGCCTCACAATAAAACACGAGCTCTCCCGTCGAACGGCGGACTTCACCTTGACGTTTGGTCAGGTTACGAACTCCCCCCTCT
>NC_056511.1:23717315-23722639 GCF_014905685.2 Nematolebias whitei | reverse complement strand
AAAAATCACACAAAGACCAAGCAAAACTAGAATTATGTGGGCTCTTTATGAGCGAGCAGTAATTTTTTTTTTTTTTTTTTTATGAACTGCAAAGATAACTGAATCATCACTTTAAACCAATCTAAGATAATAAATATAGAACAGGTTTTTAGGTCTGAGTGTAAAGCATTGTGACTATTTTAACTACTAGTTCTGGTAATAAAACTATTATACTTTGTTCTCCTGAAATTACCAAAATAAAAAAACAACAACACCAATTTTCCTTTCCCTCTGCGTTTTGGTGCTCTGAAGAGTTGGGAGGCCCTCGTGAGGGGTCCTTTGTTGCTCAGCGGTGATGTAATTATAGGACCGCGGAGTTCTCTTCATGTGTGTAAGAGTCTCTGTTATCAGTATGTTTTAAACTTTCTAGGGACGTGTGTGCACTGAGGAGGCCTAAGTCAGCGTGTCCATCTTGTCGTTTTTCTTTGGGGGTATAAGTTCAGTTCAGGATTTTCAGGAAGAATGTGTGTCAGGCCACTTGTCCTGACAAAGTGGGGGCTTTCATCAACCAGATCGATCCCAACGGGTTTGGCTTCTCTGCTGGCGTGTGAGGTTCTCTCAACCACCTGATAAGGTCCAGTCCACCTCGGTCCCTTCCTCTTGTGATGACATTCAGCAGCACCGAGTGTGTGGGGCCTCCCAGGTTCATCTCTCTCCTTTGGTTTTGTCACCTGTGAATGAAGCCTGACACAAAGGTGCTCTGTATTCCTTCGTTTCTTCTCTCAGGTGAGAGCAGTTGCTGCACCCAGAGACTGTCTTCCTTTCACCCGCCACCTGTAACACAAAAATCTACAAAAATCTCCTGCATCGTTGTCTAGGGGGTCTATCTTCAGATCTTTTCTAATTTTTCCTGTCTATTTTTTGTAGGTCATATGATGTTCTATGTTTTAGTCCAAATGCGGCCCTCTAAGGCATGTAACTGTATTTTCTGTCTCTTCCACTAAAGGGGTTTGTCAAAATAAGTATTTCCTTATTACTTCTACACTGTAATAGCTTTATAGAACAACATAAATCACATTTCATTTGTACTTTCATGTTTACAAACCTGAACCAAGAAAAAGGATATGTGATTCTCAAAAGTCCTTCTAGATCCTAGAACAAGCACAGTTATTTTCACAAGAGAACATAGAAATCAAAAGACATTATGTGTTATTACCACATGCAGTGAAAATGAGTAATCAGAATCAAAAAGTTAAAGTTTTTAGTGGTGAAATATTTGGCATGAGCGATGTTAGTTTTTAGTTAAGATAATAAATTTATTTGTCTTACCTCCTCCTGTCTGTAGGGAAAAATTATTAAACGCATGCGCAGAAAATATATATTTTTTTCAAATCAGTACAATACAACATCAAACATTGCGTTTTCTGATCGAGATAGCACAAATAAAAGGAAATCAAAATCAGTTATCCAGCTCTGCCGTAGCTCCTCTGGAGATCTGTTTAGGCAGAACAAATATGTGCTCATCATAAAAATGTGGTTAAAACACTCTATACATGAAAACTCAATTAATTTCTTGATAGTCCAGTCAAGTAAAGTCAAGTCAAGCTAATATATCTAAAAACATAGATCCACCACATTTTCATTGCTCTCCTGGGTCTAAAAAAGGTAAAAAAAAAAAGGTCTACAAAAGGTCTACAAAGGTCTACAAAGGTCTACAAAGGTCTACAAAGGTCTCAGAAAAGGCTTCTCAGAAAAAGGGGCGTCCCCCTAAGAGAACTGTCCTGTACACATAAAAGTGAGATTCTTTGGTTATCAAAATCTCTAATTTACACAGGTGATGAAGCATCCTTCAATTTTCTCAAAAAGCATCCTTAATGTTTTGTTGTGAAGTTGATAAAATTTGTATATTAGCATCTCTTTTTAATTTTCTAGCAAGGCAAATCTATAAAATCTGTACATCACTATATACCTCCCCCATTTTTCTGAAACAGTACACCAGTGTGCCCTGTTTCAGAAACATCGAAGTAAAGTTTTCCCGTTTTGGTTGTTGGTTAATAAGATTCCCGTTTTGTATTTGCCCAAAATACTGTTTATGTGTGAACCGAATTATCCCCTGTACATGATAATTTATTTATGTATTTATTTTCCAAATTAGCGCTCTATAGGAAATGTGAGATCAACCACAGTTCAGATTTTCCAGCTCATATTGCAGACCAACATTTGTTAACCAAAAAGAATACAAACAACACTTTTTCATTCTTGTCCCTGAGTCCTTAGTCTAATCTGTAAAGACAAAGTGAGCCCAATGGAAAAGCCAATAATTTGTTCAGGGGTAATCTTATTCATTTTTGATATAAGATTGTAAAATTATAAATCTCTCCTTTTTGTCTAAAAGTCATTGAACTAGGCAGGTGTCCCAAGTGACCACAATACTACTTTTCAAAATCAAAATTTTGCTGTAATGTTTGAAAAGTGTGTGTCTATGTGGGTGCATTTATGTCAGAGAAAACATGCAGCATCTATCCTGGATCCAGAGTGAACGCACCACCGTACATCACATGCAAAAGTCGACACTCAAATCCAGACGTATAGTGACAGCCCGCTTCAGGTTCTCTCCAGTGTGTCTTTGGAGATACTGCAAGTTCAGAGTTCAAGAGTTCATCATGATGTTAGTCCAGTTCCCCCCTCCTGGACAAAAGTGCAGTTCCACAGACATCAGCATTTTGTTTCAGTTCAAGTCCATGTGCTCCAAACTTAGATTTTGTTGTTGTTGTTTGGTAGCAGAACAGGATGTGGTCTCATAAAGTCACAAGTTCTTGTCAGCCTAGTTTTTCATCAACCTGCACATGGGATACACTACTGGGCACTTCAGAACCAGTCCAAGATGTCAAACTGCAACTTGCATGTGGGTTTTCAGCAACTTATATGAATAATTGTGCATTATGTGTCATCAGAACATCCCTCCTGGTTCAAGAACTCACTCAGTTCAACTTTTTCTTAATTTAAGATTAGCTTAAAAATAAAGTAATCCAATTAAATCCTGATATTATTCTTAATTTATTTATTTATAGCTCTAAACCAAACAAAAAGTTGTCTCAGGGCACTTAACAGAAACAGTCTTAAATAGCTAAGTCAACTACCCAAATAACAAATCCAATTGTAAAGTTCTCCATCTCAAGTTACACATAGACAAATAAAGCTCAGATTGAGCTCTCCGATAGCCATTTCCATCTCTTAAAATCCATCTGCCTCTACCTCCAGCGGTGTCATAACTGCACTCTGACCAACACAAGGGTCTCAATCAGCACCTCATAGTGAAAGCCAAAAAACACCATCAACACTAAACTCAGACTCTAAGGCAGAACTTCCTACATCACACATGTCAAACTCAAGGGTCATGAGAGCTTAAACGGTCTGAATTGTCCTACAGTAAATGAAACGAGAACACAATCTATTAGTGTATTATCCATATTTAATGCCTTAACAGTGCTAAGTCTGCTAAAATGTACATTGTTAGGTCTGCTTAAAATGAGCCGTCAACTCCTAATGTGGCTATCTCAGATTTAATTATATTATGTTAAATTTGCACCTAATTTATAGATTTAATAAGCCGTTAGTAGCTAATTTTTATTAAGTGTGGTTTGGTTTCAAAGGTCAGAGGTATTCTCTTGACATGAAGTGAATTTAAACAGTTTAAAGGGACATTTCAGAATTTTTTATAAATTAATTCAGTCAGTTAAAGGGAATTTCAGATATTTTCTAAGTTGGGTTTTGGCACAAGATTATAAACAGTAGCTATCTTACCCAATGTAGATGGCTTATAAAATCAATGTCAATTTCTATTTTTTAACATCATGCAGTATTCTTATTTATTTTTTATTTTTTATCTAAATTCAGATAACTTGTTTTTTAGAGTGTCAAACTTCTTAAAACTTTAGTGCAACATGACGTTCACGAGCGTGTGTGTTTGTGCGTGTGTGTGGTTATCACACGGGAGGGAGTTCAATGCGTGCGTGTGTTTGTTCTCCCAGACTGAGAGCCGGCAACACCACAGATAACAGAAAAAGTCAGCTGTACGCTTGAAGGACATTATAGAATCAAAGAACAAATAGTGAACAGTTATCTGTAAACTTATATTACTCAATAAGCTTACAGGCGAAGTAGACAAGGTATTTTAGCGGGGTTTTTTTTGTTTTTTTTTTCTTATGCAGTTAGTGGGTGTTATCTTTTTTCTGACAAACAAAGCTGCAGTCTTTGTTTCCCAGATGAAAAAGATTCACTTAACCCAAACTCAGTTAAAAAAAATGGTTGTAAGCAAATCTGCTTAGGGTCCCGTCTGTTAGTACAGCCAAGGATCCTCCACAGGATCAGTCACTTTAAACATACACACAGACAGACAGTCACACATAGACAGACAGGAGTTTTGCACGTGTCTCACAATTTTTCAGAATAAATGCCGGCTTATGAGTCTCACTCAAAATTTTAGAAAGGGTCTTGACAAATAGTCTCACCTGCTTTTGTCAATTAAGATCTTGATTCAGGAAAGGTCTCACTTCTGCTTGTAATCGGTGAAAAATCTCACTTTTCTCACGTTACTCATGAAAAATCTCACTTTTTTCAAGTTGCTTGTTTATAAGTTTCTCAACCCTTAGAAATCTCACTTCCAGAGGAGGTCTTGACTCATTTTATATTAAAAATGGCAATTAAGATCTTGATTCAGGAAAGGTCTCACTTGGGCTTGTAACCTGTGAAAAATCTCTTTTTTGTTTTTCACGTTACTTATTTGTAAGTTATCTTAACCACCCTAGAATCTCACTTGCTTTTCATTTAACGCCTCACCAGATGTCTCACTTTTGTATTATACTGGGTCTTGGCTTAAACTGTTTTTTTCTTTTTCACTATTTAATCAGGTCTTGATTGTATGGGCAAAACAGCTTCACTTTAACAGGGTCTCAGCCTTGTTTTGAGCAAACAACCTCACTGTTCAACTTTGCTTATAAAAAAAAGGAAAAGTCTCATACTCACCTTGTGTGAGAGATGTGGGCCGGAGCTCCGCCAGTCTGTCCCCGATGTCTCGAACCTGAACCTATCCCGCTGGCCTGTGACACAATCAGCGTCCGGGGCTTTTGGGCGGCCTATTGCCGACCTTTCAGCGTGTCCTGTCGAGTCCCACCGACAAACAGATTGCGGGGAGCTCCTGGCTAGCTCGCCAAGAATGTTAGGGATTTTTTCCCTCGTATCACCTTTAAAGAATTCACACACAAGACAGAGTATAAGAATTTTGAATGAGCCCTCTGTAGAGGGGGGAGTTCGTAACCTGACCAAACGTCAAGGTGAAGTCCGCC
>NC_056511.1:23706292-23717215 GCF_014905685.2 Nematolebias whitei | reverse complement strand
GGCGGACTTCACCTTGACGTTTGGTCAGGTTACGAACTCCCCCCTCTGCAGAGGGCTCATTCAAAATTCTTATACTCTGTCTTGTGTGTGAATTCTTTAAAGGTGATACGAGGGAAAAAATCCCTAACAGGCGGAGTGCACGAAGCTGCAACTACAGGAGAGCGTGGCCATTTTATCTTTATCAGATAATAATCTTAGATAGGAAAAGGGGGAGAAACATGTGGGTAGATAGTGGTATTACAAAAAAAGATCTTTTTTTCTTTGCTGATTTCAGTTTTTTTTTTTTATCTATTTAGTCTCTACCTGTTTCATCTTATTCTGCTAATTTCAGCTACATTTTTGCTTTGCAGAACTTTTGCTTTTGCTTTCCGCTTTTATTTTTCTGCTTTCAGCCAATGTCAGCTGTTCAAATTCAACTCACATTAACAGGTTAGAGATTAATCCTTTTCATTCTGGTTTCAGCTTCTTCAGCAGCTTTCAGCAAAAGTCACAGGAAATGATATTTCTCTAGTGATGTTCTAGTTTTTCTCCTGCAACATTCTTCCACCTCAGAGGAAACAGAAATCCAGATGTCCTGATGCATGCTCAATAATCCAGATAGAAAGATCGAAAAAAGTTAAATCTGGTCCTCTGGACATTCAAAAAACAAAACAAAGCAAAACAACAAAAAATGTAGAAACGTTTCGTCTTTCATCCGAAAGACTTCCTCAGTCTGAGGTGCAGTATTGTAAGAGGGGGACAGTTGAACAGTGGAGGGGGAGAGTGGAGGCCTCCGTGTTCAACTGTCCCCCTCTTACACTAGCTATGTTTACATGCGCAGAATTCTTTGACCGGATTGAAATGTGTTCTGTTTGAATAATTCAAATGTATTGTTTACATGGGCACAATCTGTTCATGACGAACGTTTACATGCAACAGGCTTTGTTCTGAACAGCAGTACTGACATGCGCAGAGTGGTAAACTCTCCTTAAAAAAAAACACCGAAGAAGAAGTTCTACTTCCGGGTGAATGTAAACAAATCTGAGCACCCAAAATGGACCCACGACAGGTTTTAATGACGGTGGAGACGTTACTGCACTCCCTGACTGAGCTACAGGTAATACAGATCATTTTGAGCTCTTTCAAAGTTTCTAGTAAAAATGTTGTGTTGCTCACCGACCAGTTTTGCTTCCCTGACATGCTAATATTATTAGCAGTAGCCAGGCGGAAATGGCAAAGTCGCACATGCGCAGTCAGGTCAGTTTTTCACGATCAGATAAAAACGAACAGATCAAGCGTTTACATGCGCACCGATCGGGTTACGGATCGGCGTAAACCACCCGTTTCGTTCTGATCACAAATTATATCGGATCGTGCCAAATACACAAAAAATAACCCGAACGGAGTGTTTACATGACACACTTTTATTCCGACCGGCCATTTGATCCGGTTACTTATGTCCATGTAAACATACCAAATGCTGTTATTGCTAGTATCACTCAGCCTCCTGTGAATAATAAACAGCCATCAGTGTGCTAATGATCCATTGTTAGGCTGATGGTCCTTCTTGACCATGTGAGCAGCTGGTTTTGGTTTTCAGCAGCAAAACTGGTTGATCCACTGTGAGAAGGTGCTATTTAAGAGACTGAGCTGAAAGATGAAACATTACTACATTTTTTGTTGTTTTGCTTTGTTTTGTTTTTTGAATGTCCAGAGGACCAGATTTAACTTTTTTGGAAATCCAGATGTCATTCAGTTCAAGGTCAGCTTGGTTGTTTCTTGACGGAATCAAAAGTAATTTACAATTAATTCATTTTAAATTCTGTTTATAGTCTTAACTTCATTCCATTTAAAGAAGATGGAGACTGTTGTGCTTTTTGGACACTTTAAATACCTCAGACATCTTTATAATGAAGATGAAACGACCTGAAGACGTTCCTTTAGTGTAATATGTTATCTTTGTTCTTACATAGGAAAACGTCTGTCCTTCTTCACACTGGGACCATCCCTCGCAGGGTCCTCTGATATTTTGATGGCTTCCTCTATTGCAGCCAGCAAACCATTGCCGCCCTCTCCTCTCAGAGCTGGACCAAAGCACTCAGGTCTTCGAATGAGAAGACGTACCACAACGTTGGCATTCTCTTCCACACTTTCTCCTGAAAGAAAACAAAAAGAAAATGTTTTAATCCATCACCATAAAAGCTGATAAATAAAAATAATGTGGGCATTTAAAGGAAATAGAACACAAAAATCTAAATCTGACCATTGACAAATACAGCAAAACGAAGAAAGTCGAGATATTTCTCTCCACCGCAAGGATTCCAGCCAATATCAGGGTAGCCTTTAGCCAGTAGCATGGGACAACTTTGAAGTCCACATCCAGCCAAATATTTCACCACCTGAAAAGAAGCAGGGGTAGTGGAATGATATATAAACCTCTGCGATGTTTGAGTTGTGCACAAGGACAGCCTTCTACCATTTCTAAATCCTGCTCCTGCAAAGCCAGTGCCAGCTCGTTGTTATCAATGCAAGAAGCTGCAGCCACATCCAGTGGGGTAGAGCCACGCATTCCTGAACAAAAGGGCACAAAGTTCAGCCTCATCACAGTTCTTCTGTCAGGAATGAACATTCAAGAAGAACGGAACTGAACAAAGACAATCACCGAGGCCGATGCCACTGTTCTGGAGAAGGTAGCTGAGGTGGTCGAACATGGAGCGCTGATTCTGACGACTGATGCGACAGAAGTAGCAGAGGAAACGGCAACAGTTTGTCACCACACGAGGAAATCTGATTTCCTGTAAAAAAACAAAAAAACAAAGAAGGCATTATACAATTTTTTTTTATAGCCAAGTAATAAATTAGATTTGTCTTACATATGTCTGTTTCATGGTGTCTGTAAGTAAAGTTTAACAAACAGTGTGTTGATGTCCCACATCACTGAGGGATTTAAACAGTAAATGTTTTATAGTTTTGGAGATGAGTGTATTTCTGGACTAGATTTGAACAGGGAATGTGAGTAAACAATGTTTTTGGTGCAAGATATTCAAGTGGGAGGAGTTAAACTGTGGACAAGAACAGAGGTGGTTTTGTTTCTTTGCTTGTCTGAGGGAGCACAGAGTGAGGGATCCTGGAGAGTGGAGGGAGCAATTTTATCCACCACCAGGTGCAACAGTGGAGCCAGGGGGTAGCCAATGGTGGCCTTGGCCACCATAGATTAATCTTCAGTCTGTCTCCCACCCCCACAGCAACCCCAATCACTATACTTTTAAATAATATAAAAACTAGAAAGCATAGTTTCCTCAAATGATTGGTGTGTATATATAAGTGGCAGTCATTTGAGATTTTGATGTGGCAACCCAATTTTTGATAGTGAAAAGAGGGAGTTTTTCGTTTCCACTGTCACCTTCATTCTTGCTCAAGATGAGAGTTTTGTGATGGAGTTAAATTCAAAGCAGCTTGCTTGTCAGATAAATAGTGTTAACTTATTATTTTTATATATGAATGTTTCTGTTCAGTGCCCTGAGACAACTTCTGTTGTGACTCGGCACTATAAAATAACCAGAGCAGAATTGAATTGAATTTAACGCAGCCATACATAAAAATGGAAGTCACCATTGGCTTCCTGTCAAGTCCAGAATTGAATTCAAAATCTCACTTCTAACCTACAAAGCTCTCAACAACCTAGCTCCATCTTATTGTTCCATACTTTCCCAACAGAACACTTTGCTCTCAGACTGCAGGCTTTCTCGCAGTTCCTAGAATTTCCAAAAGCAGAATGAGAGGAAGATCTTTCAGTTATCAGGCTCCTCTCTTGCGGAACCAACTTCCAGTTTCTGTCCGTAAGGTTGACACATCCAGTTTTAAGACTGGGCTTAAGACTTTCCTTTTTGATAAATCCTATAGTTAGGGTTGGCTTGTTATGCTGCCATAGGCTTAGACTACTAGAGGACAAACTGACCACATTTCCTTAAATGATTTGTTAAAATTGAATAGTTTTCATTTGATACTATTTCTATTTTCACGTGATTCTTGACCTTCCATTGTGTATCTGTTCCTCCTAAACAAACTGAATTTAATTGAAACTGAATTGAATGCTGCTTATTTTTCAACTTATTCAGGTCAAAAGACAGACAGACATCTATGGTGGCATCCATCTTGGATTTTGACATCAACCCAATTTTTACAAGGACCTTTTTTATCTCAAGATTCAGACACACACCAAATGGAAGTCGACACATTGCTTATTTTTCCAGTTTCCCAGCTCACAAGGTTAGCATATATACATATATGGTGGAAGCCATCTTGGATGGCAACCAGTTTTCAAAAGACATCTTTCATATGCATATATGCAGCCGCACACCAATATGCGCTTTACTTATTTTTCACGTTATCGCGATCACAACATGGACAGATGGAGGGTATTTTCAATTCGTCTTCTTCACTCAGCGATGAGGGACAATAACAGAGTTGAATGAATTTAAACACAATGTTCACCTTTGAATCCCCACCACCCAACACATTAACCATGACCTCCATGACAGTCTCATGCATGCCCAAAGCTCGCATCAAGTTGGGGTGCTGATAAAAAACTCTGTTACTCATGATGTTCCTGAAAGGGACAAAAATTACAATTAAAGTCTGTCGCAAAGAATGAACTTCAAGGTAAAAATATAAATGAATTAAAACGTATATCCACAAACCCAATGCTTTGAATTATAAGCCTCTCCTCTTCTGGACCCATCTGCACAATAAGCAGTGAGCGGATCTGACCCAAGCACTCCAGCAGGTCCATGGTGTCCTGGATTGACACTTCGTTGATGGTGTAAGCCTTGGGCAGTGCCCGCATGAGCTCGCCGAGTCCGTCATACTGTCTGTGAAGCAGGCTGAACATCATACGCACCAGCTCGGGGTTCTGAATGAAAGACTCCTGGGCCCAGTGGATCATAGTGTGGGAAATCAACTCCTGCAATGTACCTGGTAAAAAAAAAAAAAGAAGAAAAAACAGGAAGAAATTTTACGGAGAAAAGAAAAAAGGAAAATATTAACGTTGTTTAATGTGTGGGAGTTCCAGTCACTTCGTTCCTGATGTCACTAGATGGCGCCAGATGACCACACCTGAGACCAATCCCCTTGATGAGACATGCCCAGCATATAAAAGGCAGTTGATGACTTCTCTTCAACGCTGGAGCATTACCTTTCCAATGGTTTGTGCTTCTAGCCATTCATATTTCTAGTCACCTAAGTTTACTTAACTGTACCTTTTGCTGTTTCTAGTGAACCTCCTACAAGTTCTTGGACTCCTCATGTAATTCTGGAAACCTCCTCATGACCTCCTCAGCTGTCTTCCTTGCCCTCCAACCACTCACCCACCATTGACTACTTCCCATGCTGGATTACCATTGCTCTCAGGGTTATTGGAACCAGTGATCATTCAAACATCATTCACTGATCAGTAAGAACCAGAGGACAATATAATCAATATATTCTTGTTGAAGTTCAGTGCTGACCCATCTCCTTGCTCCCCAGAGTTTCTGATAACTTCCCGTGACTTATTTGCTGTAAATAAAAGCACTGAACTTGTCTTCTTGTGTTGTGTTGATCATATTTGGTCCTTTCGCTCTGGGTATTTAGTCCTTGTGACATAATGTAGTAGTGATTTTGAAGAAAAAGGACATTTACAAATTTTTGCTTCAATAAAACAAATATAACTTATTCTGCTTTGATTAAAAAAGGTACCAGAACAGTATTTGTCATAGTGCCTACATTTCTTACTCTTGTTGACCTAACGGTACCATATTTGTTCCATATGGTGTTCATGCAAGTGATGAAAAGCTCACTTGGTTTTTTATCTTCCTGTGGCTCTGGCTCTACGTCGACCTTCTTCTCCCGAAACTTTTTCACCTTTTCCAGCAAACGACGCAAACGTCCGCGAACAGAATTATCCACCTCCTCCTCGTGTTCTTCTTCTTCAATATGAACACCTGAAAAAAGGATTTAAATAAAGTCCTGAAACACAATGTGCCACTCTCAGTGCAAGTGTTTCTGTTTTCTGTTAATGGAGATTATGTAGATTAAAAACTGACCACAATGAGCCAGAAGAGTGTTATGAAAAGCCAGCAAGGACTCGCGAACATCATCTGGGACTGGGCACTCCTCATAATCAGGGCAGTTTTTGAAATTCATGAGCATGTTTACCTACAAAACAATGTTGTAACCAAATTAGAAAAGATTGCAGTACATTGGTGATCTAATAAAACAGATTGATAACCTCCTACAAGAACAAGCAGTACTCTGATGTCCCCTGCCACTGGGGGATTTGAATAATGAAGGCTTGTAAATTTGGAGATGGGTGTTTTCCTGGACTGGTGTAGATGAACAGATGCTGGGATATATTCATCATTTAACGCGGGTTCCTCATTTTTCTGGACTGAATAAAACGTGCATTGAATTTAAGGAAATGCAAAAGTGAGACGTCATTTATATTTGACCCATCAAAATGAATGCGGCCATTTATTTACAGAATCAAATTTAACATCAAACATTTACATTAATTTGGCAAATTATGAAAATAACAACAAAGCAATCACTCAGGAAAAATCATACGGCCATGATTTTTCCGTTGCTGCACCACAGACATTTATAAC
Source organism: Nematolebias whitei (assembly GCF_014905685.2). NCBI lineage: Eukaryota > Metazoa > Chordata > Actinopteri > Cyprinodontiformes > Rivulidae > Nematolebias > Nematolebias whitei. Next base: position 23,710,592 of record NC_056511.1, on the reverse strand, counting down.
CTGTACAACTATGATCTTTTACCCACACGGATGTGAATAAGCACTTTACACAGACATTTCTAAATATCTGGAAGAATTTCTACTTGATAGAAAAGTTTAAAGATGTAAAGAAGTTTAGAGGGAGTAGGATGGTGTGTGAGGGAAATTAAGTGTTCACCAGAATCGACACTCTCCGGCTTTCTTCAGCTTTTCCTTACAGTACACTTAGGTGATGAAATCGGCTCCTTTACCTGGAGATGTCTCAGGTGAGATTCCGTTTAACGCACCCTTTCAGCGTCTCAGTAGGATGCTGTTACTCGTCCGAAGTAATGGCGAGGCTCTGTTCGACACACATTCACCTCAGTGGAAAATGTTATAATCCCATGGAACTCGGAAGAGCTTTGTTGTCATGTCAGGAACTCCAACAGCACTCCATCAGAACTTTAGCTCTCGTGTAGTTTACAGAACTCCTACAGAACTGACTAGACCAGGAAGTACTGACATTTTAAAGACTCTTTCCCGGTTCACTTTTTGGGATTTTTCATTGGTCAGAAACGACCAGACGGGGTGGGTTTTGTGACGTAAGAGGTTAGAGACAGCGAGAATTGTTATGAGACAGATCAGAAATGTTCTCACAGACCGAGAGGGTTTTGTTTTGGCGTGTTTCAGGAAACAGGTGCAAAACATCTCTACTTACGTCTGAGAGGATTCTAAAACCTGACAGTTTTAACATAACAACTTGTTTTTCGTTTGACTGTAACCTTGTAAACGCACACACTTGCTCATTCAAAAGCAGAAATCAGAAAAATGCATAATTACTCTGTAACAGCTTTTAACATGAGTTCTAACTGCATGAGAATAAAAATCATTACTCAGTTAATAAAATTGATTAGTTCACTGCAACATCTAAAATGGTTTGAACTAAGACACTTTGATTATCAACATTTGTAGAATAGTAATGATAATAAAAAGAGAGTGTTCTTTTCACTTGAATCTTCAAGAAAGAAAGTCTCAGGATGGGTGAACCTGTATTTATGTATTCAAATACATGAAATGACAGTTCCTGTCCCACAAGGTTCTAAAGGTCAAGAGTTTTGACCTTAGACTTAGTTTCGACGTAGGCCTAGTCCACTACACTGGAATTGAACAGAGACTAAAGTAACCCTTAATGATATTGATGCAAGATATTCAAGTGGGTAGAAGTTATACTGTGTAGAAGAACAAAGAAAGATTTTTTTTTCTTTTTTGAGGCGGTACAGAGTGACGGATCTTTGCAAGTGGAAGGAGCAATTTTATCTACCACCAGGTGCAATGGTGGCTCAGTTGATAGAGCTGTTGCCTCTCAGCGAGAAGGTCATCAAATCAAATCCCAGCCAGGGACCCTTCTGGGTCGAGTTTGCATGTTCTCTCCGTGCATGCATGGGTTTTCTCTGTGTACTCCAGTTTCTTCCCACAGACTTTCAATAGTGACTTTTCTTACACCTACATGTGGCCACACACCAAAAGGGAAATCAGTCCCTCACCTAATTTCAAGTTATCATGCTCAAGATGGACAATCAGAAGGTATTTCCTCTTCCCCTCTTCGTCCAGCAGTGGGGGACAACAAAAAGAATCCCATTCTAAGCAAGGCACACTAACAAAGTTCCTAATTCATTCTATTGTCTAAATTTACAGATATTTTCAGTTGATACCAAAATGAAAACTATGAAATAAGTCCTGTAAGTTCTGTGAACAAAGTTTCTCTAATTCAGATAAAGAAACGTACCCATATCTGTATTGTCTCATGTATTTGTGTGAGTTACCTGCTCCTGTGGTGGGGATCGAAACTCCCGGGTCTTGCGGGCAGTCTCAGCAGCAGACATGGTGAAGGCCATCATGAGGTCGTTATAGCGCTGCCTCTGGTTGGACTGAATCTGGGTGACAAACTTGTCTGAAAAGGCAGTGATGGTCTCCACTCTGTGCCGTAGCTCGCAGTCACAGAAGTACTGCAGCAGGGTGCACATCTATTCAACCAAAGCAAAGGGAATCACTTATATTTTCCATCAGACACCAAGCATTTAACTAGAAAATAAATCTAGTAGTACCTGTAGTTTTACAGATTCTGGTAGTTTCATTTGAAAAAGTCCTTGCTCTAGATGTTCCTCTTTAGCTTCAGGGTCAGGCTTTGTTTCTTTCTCCGTTTCCTCAGCTCCTTTCTCACTGTTAAACTCCAAATCCTCCACAGATTCCTCATGTGCCAAGCCTGATTCTGTCTCTTCTAATTCTTCCACTTCTTCTAGATCTTCTTCCTCTTCCTCATCAAAACTATACTCTTCAAATCCTTCTTCTTGCTCAGAAGCATACACCTCTTCCTCTTTGGCAGATGCTGATTTCGTCAGTTCTTTCTCTCCGTTCACCTTCTCTTCAGCAGACTCCTCAGATTTTGATGTACGAAACACTGTGGGCTCAATCATTTTCAGGATATGCGTAACATCTTCGTCATCAAACACGCCCATTATGAGAAGGGTACTGATGAGTTTCAGGATGGGAACAAAGTGAAACTCGACGCTGCCTCCTACAGGATCTCTCATGGCTTGGCTTCCGTCTTGGACAGCTTCGATCAGCATGTTCAGGGCCTTGGTCTTTAACACCTGGAAACACAAACAAATTAGTGAATTGCATGAGCTAAAGCATGACCTCAACTGCTAAAAAGACATATCTCACCTGTAAGGGGATGACCGGACTCAGTGTGTAAATATCTGGATCTGTCCCCACAAACCCAACGGAAGAAAAATGCAGTTTTGGACGGAGGCATGTGGTGAGCCCGACCCCTGGCAGAGCATGAGACTTGGCAGTGTACAGGGTGATGCTGCGTGTTTCGTTTGTCATGGGAACTATGAACTCCTTGTTAGTTCCCAGACGGTTTCGTTTGGCAGACTCCAGGTGCATGCTGATGAGCAGGTCATAGAAGCCGCTCCTCATTGGTCCAGGGAGGTAGGTGCTCTCTATAGCATAGAAAAGCTGAGATTCATCCACGTGGCTGCACAAGGCATGGGCCACACGGTTGTTACCCAGAGCGCACACTGAGCCGTATAGCTTCAGCGTGTGATAGTGGAACTTCAGCAGGTCCATTCGCTCAGACAGTTCCAGGATGTCGATGCATCTACACAAAACAATAGGCTCAATTTTCCTGAACAAGCTTTTGTCATAACACTAGAATAAAAGTGTCTGACCTGTTCTCTTCTGGGATGTGAAGGGCCATCATAGTGAGTGGCTCCATACACTGCACCATCCAGCCCAGCCTCTCACTTATACGCCCCGTCTCTGGAGCCGAGAAGTTGTTGGGCATCCTACTCCAGATGACTGGAGTCAACATCTGGACATCCAGCCTCGGAGGACACTGGGGAACGGTGTTTTTACGTTCACTTCGGAACATGGCAGCTGATAAAGGCATGATGTTCTAGTAGGGCAAGGAAAACAAATAATGAAGGAAAAAACTAGCAACATAAAGCCAACACTGTGCAGATTTTAAAGCTTTAGTCATAGATTAGTTTACTGTGCTAACCTTGAGCTTGCCCAGTTCAAACTGAATTACATTCTGATTGGAAGGCAGAACAAAGACGGCCGGGAAGAGCTTCGTGTTCGGCTCCACCTGAGGAAGATTTGGCAGTCAATAATCAGAACTTCATGAGTACTAGTATCCGTACCAGACTGATGCTTATCTAACCTGGTAAAATGTGTTTATCTCTTTCCCATTAGCAGTGAATGTCATGAGTCCTGTGTCCAAATCAACAAGGCAGCCAATCACAAAGTCCTCCTGACTGACTCGGGTTTGTTGGGAGCCGCCAAACTCCCCTCCCCAAACCATGTAGCAGTTACTGCGCTTTATGCTGAAGAAGAGAAATAAATACAGCAATTTCTGCAGCATCGCTCTCAAGTGAAAACATTTATTTTAATTTACGCTGTAAGTAACATACCTGTCGTGAATGTTGCCTTTATCATCACCTACAGTGACCGTTACGGTTCTCACTTTGCTGAGGTCATAATGAAGGTCATACTGGTGATAGTCTGGTGTAACCCAGCCCACCCACACACCTGCTGGCTCCTGTCCTGCGAATATCCGCACTGAGTAATAGTACTGGTGTAGAAAGAAGGAAAGATGAAAATATACACTTTAGTGTGCGGTAGTTTTAAGTAAAATCCCAACAGACAGTGCGAAAAATACTGCATATATGATTGGTAGGTAGGTAGGTAGGCAGGTAGGTAGGTAGGTAGGTAGGTAGGTAGGTAGGTATTAAGGCAGGTATGTATGTATGTATGTATGTATGTATGTATGTATGTA
>NC_056511.1:23703136-23706192 GCF_014905685.2 Nematolebias whitei | reverse complement strand
TGCTTATTTGACACAGGAACAGAGTTAACGAGAAGTTGTGCTGGGAGGTCAGATGATTGGGGGGTGCCTGAGAGAGATTTGATGGTTTTCCAGAATCTGTTAGGGTCATTTAGATTTTTGGAGATATGAGATAAGAAATAGTTGCGTTTTGCTGCTTTGATGGCAGTAGTGCATTTATTCCTCATCTGTCGAAAACTCAACCAATCAGTGTCTGAGTCAGATTTTCTCGCTGTGGCCCAAAGATGATCTCTCCTGTGCAGGAGGTCAGCTAGCTCTGGAGTAAACCAGGGGCTGTCTCGTCCCTTTATTCTGAACTGATGAAAAGGAGCATGTTTGTTCACAAAATAAATGAAACTATTATGGAAATAGTTCCAAGCGGAGTTCACGTCATCAGTTAACAGAATACGATGCCAGTCAAAGTGAGACAGATCCCAGAGGAATGACTGTTCACAAAAATGTTTCAGATCCCTTTTTTGAATTAATCTGGGCTTAGAAGGTGTAAGTTTAATATCTCTCAAAGCCGCTGTCACACAATGATCACTCAAGATATTGGCAAATACACCTGTACCAGGGAATTTGTGAGGCATATTAGTTAGAAATAGGTCTAAGATGGAAGATTTTTCAGGACGGTTTTTGTTTAATCTAGTGGGAGAGTTGATCAGTTGGGTAAGATTGAGAGACAGGCAACATTCCTTGAATTTATCACAGAGGAGGGTCGACTTACACCAATCAATGTTGAGGTCTCCAGCCAAAAGATCTCTTTGAATTTTAAATTACCAAAAAATTCCATCAGGGAGGACAGAGCCTCAGGTGTTGCTGAAGGTGGGCGGTAACAGCAGACTACAGTTAAGATCTGGTCTCCATTCAAGGTGATGTTTACAGATAAGGCTTCAAACTGGTTTGGAATTGTTTTAGAAGACACAGGACTAGCAACCAAAGAATCTCTGATGTAAACAGCGACCCCCCCCCCCTTTTTTTGACGATCACAGCGGTAGATGTTAAATCCATTGATTGCCAGGTCATTATTGAGTACAGATTTGTTGAGCCAGGCTTCAGAGATGAAGATAACATCTGCCCCAGAAGAACTGACCAGAATTTTCAAGGCATCAAGTTTTCTCAGAAGGCTGCGTGCGTTTACATTCAGAAAATGAAGTCCTGACACGTTTTTAAAGTCATTTGGTGTCATATAAATAGTGGGGGGTCCAGGGTTGGGTTGAATCCCTGAGAGCAGTAACAACATTATTATCAGACATTTTCTTGAGTTTTTTTTGTGAATGATGTGTAATTACAGGAGTTAACAGTGTGACAATTAGCCCCCATAATCCAACTATGAGAAACATTAATGAAGACGTGATCATTCAGAACCCAAAAACAGTGGAAGTTACAGTGATGGGCAGATCCAGGTGTATTAACAAGATTCAGTGACTCCAGATAATCTGAGAACTGAAAATAGTGACAGTAATATGAATGATGCAGAAACGTTTCAGACCATAAAACGTCACAGTTCAAATGGGCAAACAAACCCGACGAGGTGGCCCAACTGCAGTTTGAGTTGGGTTGAGGGGAGCTCCGGCCCCCCAGTGAAGATGGATGGATAGATGCTCCCATGGGAAACAGAAACTGGGTTCAGAACCAACAGGCCAAAACAGAAACAGATAATTCACAGCAAATAGCAGAGCGAGCTGCCCGAAAACCCTCCTGAAGTGAAAGGCATGATCCTAGCTGGTTTCAGGTCAACAGGGGCCAACAGCGTGATCCGGAATAAAATTAATTATTATCCAGGTGAGTTTGGATGGAGGCCTGAGCAACTCCGATACAAACTCCGAACTTCTCTCGAGCACCACGCAGCCCTGCTCCTTCACGCTGCTCCTCCGCTTCTCTGCACGTCACCTCCGCACCCGACAGCACGAGAGGCACCCCCGGTGAAAAACGAGACTGACCGGAGAGGCTGAGGCTGAAGTCGACACTGGTCCGGTCCGATTCTGCTCCAGTCCGGTCCTGGCGCTCCACAGCACGAACGACAAAGAGGCTGAAGATGTCCCTGGCCCGGTTCTGCTCCGGTCCGGCGGCCCGGTCCGGCGGCGCTTCAAAGCATCGGAGCGTCTCCTCCAGGAGAAAACAGTGATTCCATGAAGGTGGACAGTCCTTCGTTAAAAGTAACGGGTTGCTCACTGAAGCTGAGACCGGCTCTGTTGAAGACGAAGTCCAAGTCCCCCACAGCCACCTTGGTTCTGTTCTGATCCAGTTCGAGGGTCACAGATACACTTCTCCCACACCTATGAAGACACCACGAGGGCCAGTCCAGCAGAAAACCAGCAAAATACCACTCTGCGATTTTTGTCGGAACCAGGTAGAACCACAAAGGTCCAGATGAGAGTTCGTTGAGGTCCAGAGAGAGAGAGAAAAAACACCGGACCTTCGTGCGACGACTCCCCAGCTCGAGGGGTCACCTGGCCGGCAGGGTGCGCTCAGAGTTACCGGTGGGGTGGGAGCGGCCGGTCCTGGACCAAAATATATTTTTGCACGGTCCCGTCCGGCTCTCTGAGTCACTGAACACTGAATTCGGTTGGAAGGGGGACCAACTTTAGTCCGGTTCGAAAAAAACGTGTCAGTTTGATGATAAAAGACTGCGGAGAAGCCGGAGGGAGCTGCCGTCCATCAGCTCGCCGGAAGTGAACATCATTTATTTTCTTGCAAAAAAGTAGTGATATTCTAATGTGAAACAATATTAATAACAAAAATGACACACTATGCCTCCTATTTAACAGATATTATTCTGCCATCTCTGACTTACTAAATCTTTACACTTTTCAAAAGTAAAACAAGTTGACCGTTTTTTATGTTTTTCGAATGACCAACATGTTGTTATTCCAGGTAGGTTCACTAAAAAAACAGTTTTCATTTACAATGAAATGGCTTCACAGACCAGTTCTTCCTCAAACGGTTCATAAATGGAAGAAGGACAAGTTACAGTCCAAACACTGAGGGACAGCTGGCGTTTCCATCAGTCAACTGTTAGAGCTGCAATATATATCAATGTATATATATATATACAT
>NC_056511.1:23697157-23703036 GCF_014905685.2 Nematolebias whitei | reverse complement strand
GTAGGTAGGTAGGTAGGTAGGTAGGTAGGTAGGTATGTAGGTAGGTAGGTTAATAAAAGTAACACCCATACAGTTGTGGTATTCAAGATGATGTCCTTGTCATCTCTGTCATCCGGTACAACATCTTGTACTAAGCGAGGTAAGGTGGGAACAACAGGAGGTGGAGTTATCAACGCAGCCTTCTTTGCCTTGAAAAGAAAACTGTAAACAATAAGAACAATTACAGTTATGTATCTTTTAATATCACAGCTGCAGTCTGTCAAAACATCTCTCTCCGTTTTGTGTTTTTCCTGCGTACCCTTTCTTCTTGCTTTTCTCCGTGGAGGCATCCTTCTCATTCTCTCCATTTTTGATAGCAGAAGCCTCTTTAGACACCGAAGGTTCCTTCTTCTCCTCCTCCTGCTCTTTGCGAGTGGCTGACTTCTTGAGTATTTCAAAGTCCGAGTTGGGGTCCACCTCTAAAAGCTCGTCCTCAGGGATGGTCAGAGCCCGAGTCAGGAGCGTAGTCCCAGCTGGGAGCTTGAAGATTTCATGGAACTCAATAGGGATACTGAGCCGAAAGAACAGCAAATCTGTGTTGGCGTTCTGAGACCCAAAAGTCTTGTGGGTCACTTTAAGACAAGGAGGTGTGTCCACTGTCCCGTCAACACGTGATATCTAGATAATGAACAAATAAAAATCAAGTAGTGCTCTAGAAAGAAAACTAACAATCAGTATGCTGAGCTGATGTCCCCGGTCGCTAAAGGATTTGAATAGTGAATGTCTGTAAGTTTTAGATGATTTTTTCTGGACTGGAACTGAACAGAGAATGCCAGTAAATCTTAATATTTTTTGGTGCAAGACATTCAGGTGTGTAAGATTTAACACTGTGGAGAAGAGAGGGAGGTGTTTTTGTTTCTTAATTGAGGCAATGCGGAGTGACGGATCCTGATAAGTGAAGGGAGCAATTTTATCCACCACCAGGTGCAATGGAGGAACCAGGGGGTGAGAAGTGGTGGCCTTAGCCACCATATATTAATTTTTGGCCACCTCTATCATTAGATGAAATTATACTTTATGCTAGAAAGCATAATTTGCCCAAATGAGAGATACTATATATATATATATATATATACACAAACACACGCACACAGTATATGACGTGGCAATCCAATTTTTAAAAGAAACCTTTCTTATGCCTAGATGCAGTCACATACCAGAATGGAAGTTGGTACCTTACTTTTTTTTCCTAAAGTTATCATACTCATAATTTGCACAGATGGATGGAGTGTATTTCCAGTTCCTCCTTTTTGCTCTGCGACAGGGGACAAAAAGGCACTTCAAAGAGAAAACTGTACCAAGCGAAGCTAAGTACCTCAATATGAGGATCTAAAAAAGTTAAATCTGGTCCTCTGGACATTCAAAAAAACAAAAAAAAAACAAAGCCAAACAACAAAAAAAATGTAGAAACGTTTCGTCTCTCATCCGAGAGACCTCCTCAGTCTGAGGTGCTGTATTCAGCTCAGTCTCTTAAATAGCACCTTCTCAGAGTGGATCAACCAGTTTTGCTGCTGACAACCAAAACCAGCTGATCACATGCTCAAGAAGGACCATCAGCCTAACAATGGATCATTAGCACACTGATGGCTGTTTACTATTCACAGAGGGCTGAGTGATACTAGCAATCACAGCATTGTAAGAGGGGGACAATTGAACCTGCCTACATGCCTACCTCAATATGAGGATGATCCGTGGGCACCATGTTGAACTGAGGAAGGCTTTTACTGAACCACATGGTGATGTCTCTCTTCATGTTTATAGCAAACGGCTCAAATCCCTCCTGCAGGCCGCAGATGGTAAAGTAACGCAGACTGCTGACATTCTGACCCAGGTTGATTCTGCCAACCTGGGACAGACCCAGACTGCACACAGGTATGAAGCCTAGGAAAGTTTGAACCATGCATGAACACAACTGCATATCAAAAACTCAAATCTGGAAAAAATGCTCTAATTTAGAACAGCACATACCCTCTCCTATCTCAATGTCCTTGAAAGCCATTTCTGAGCCGGAGTCACTGATCAACATTTCTCCGTTGAGCGTGAACATGATGTTCATTTCTGTGAGGTCAATCATGCAACCCACCACGTCACCAGACTGCCACTGACGACCAAATGGCTCAGTTCCCACATGCCAACGTTGGGCCTTAAAAACACAATAATTTTTTTAGTTTATCATTACAGAGACTTTCATTTTTTTTCCCAAATAGTTGTCTTTCACCTTGAAACCATTGAAGACATATGCCAGCTCATCAGCGCCAAGCTCAGTGTCTGCACGAACATTGGGCCTGGCCCATCCCACTCTCATCTCTCCCACCGTCACGGCCTCAAACTCAAAGTACCACTTTCCCTGAGTAACAGCATAAGACTTCTCAGCTCTGAACACGCGGATTTTATTTTCACGAGAGTTGCCAGTTCCATGCCCACCTGCAAAAAACAAAACAAAAAATCTGTGAACATTTAAAAAGATGGGGTAGGCTTAGGCGTCTTATAAAAAGTTGTATGAATAAAAATGCTGTAAATGCTGTACAAACTTACTACTCTCTTGGTCAGGTGGCTCTATGTTGTAACCATATCCAATGAGAGTACGAACTGCTGCGCAAACCGTATCTCTGTTGGTCTTTTTAGTTTTTTCATCCAACAGATTGTAAGGAACCAATCGGGGATTGCGCTTGTTTAATATATCCTGTACAAATAAATTACACCAAACACACACAAAAAAAACCCCACACATAAATAGCCTGCAGCCAAGAAAACATCTTCATATTATGATTAGGTGTGGCATCACAGCATTAAACATGAAGAAAAGTGGTACCTGCACAATACTGTATGTCCAGCCCTGGCGAACCCGGTCTCTTGCCCACACATTGTGTCCATTTTCTGCCAGTCTCTCCACTAGAGTGTTCTGATTGGGAGTCAGCTTGACATGATTGAGGTCCAAAGGTGCTGGCTTGTATCCATTAGTCTGCATGTAACTAGTAGATACATTCTGCTATTTAAAGGTCATTACAGTGTACGACATAAAGAACAAGAGCATACACCCATCAACACACTATTATAAAGAAACCTCTATCAGTGGACCAGTTGTCTCCAAGCAATATGAAAACTGAGCTCTATTTTCTACTAAATCGATACTCAACAATGATACAAAAATCCCATTTGCAAGCTATTATTTTTGTGTTTAACTTTAGTTTTGTGGCCACAAACTTTCTTGGACTACTGACTTGACAAAGAAAATCTACTGAATGATTCAAACCTGAAAATACAAGGCAATACATGTTGTTCATGACATTTCATTCAGTGATAGCACTCAGCTGTATAGAGTTCAGTAAAATAAATCTGAAGGGTACAGAACGTGTGGTCTGAAATGCAAAAACATTTTGACCCTGGCTTTGGAACGAGGCCGATGAAGAGAGTTTGAGACTCCATCTAATGATGACACATATATGTATCAAGTTTTGCTAAATTATCTTGGATCAGAAGATGTGGCCTGGAAGAGCAAAGGCCTTCTTTGACAGTTGACCTTGCTTTGTGACCTTGACATTGAAGCTGTGGTGATGAAAAGTGTACGAAACATTCCGTCTAGTGATGATGCATCTGTGTATGAAGCTAAGTTAAATTCTAAAGTTAATTCTAAAGTTATGGGCGGGAAAAGCAAAGATCTTGCTATATTTGTGACCTTGACCTTGGAGCTGGGATGATAATGACATATGCAACACTTCATCTAGTGAGGGTGCATCTGTGTATGAACTTTCATTAAATTGTCTTCAATCAAAAATTATGGGCGGGACAAGGAAAAGTTTAAGGATTTGTTTAAAATCAACCTCACAAAGTGAGTGAAAATGTTGCATCTCACGTTTTAGGGAGTTTGGTCCTTTTCAGATTTTCCTCTGCTTTCTCATCTCCCATTCCAACATGACAGCCAAGAGCCAGCAGAGTCCTTTGAATGAGACACAAACAACAGAATAAAAACAAATTCTATAAACGTAAAGCTGATGATCGAGTGAAGACCGACGTACTTCAGCGTCTCTCCTGACATCGCTAAGTTGTAGTTCTTCTCAGGCTCGGGCAAACTCTGGAAATCCACTAGGCAGGGGTGCATCTTCTTGTTGTCATCACGAAACTTTTACGAAACAAAGCGCAAACATTTTGTTACATAAACTGTTAGTGCACACGCCTATATTTTTGATTTTTTTTTTATGCAGCTGCTAAAAGCACCCACTGCGCCGTATGTCCACCCTTGTTCAATGCGGGTAACGGCCCACAACTCATGACTGTTTTCTGCAAGTTTCTCTCGAACTCGCTCCAAATGAGGAGGAAGAACAATCTGAAATAGTGAATAAAATCAAATAAGTCCTTAAGATGAAAGTTGTTTTAAAAACTTTAAGTGTTGTTATAGTTCTGGCCTCTTCAAAGCAGCTGGGACAGGATTTTACCTGTATGGTGTCCACAGGGCATGGAGTAAATGCTGTATGTGAAAGGGACTGGGTTGGACCCAGCAGATTGCGGACCTCGTTAAGATCGTGTTTATACTCTTTGATGAACTCGATCCTTAGGCGGTCCCTGGGCAGCACTGCCTCGTAGCATGGAGCATAACCAGGAGGAGGAAGAAACTTGAAATCACCGTGACGGCCTCCAAGAAGAAATCTCAGCCTTGAATTTACAACAGAAAGTCCAATTCATTAGATTTATTCAAGCTTAAACCATAGCTTGGTATAAAATATTATTCAAAGGAATGGCTCAGATCTTTTGAAGGGAGGTTCTGTGGAAAAGTTAGGAACATGTAATGTCCTTCTTATAATAGCTCTTTGAATAAACTCAGTTTGCATCTGATCAGGTTGATGAGATAAACAGCAGGTACAAGCAGGACTAGACCAAAGCTGCCATTTTAAAACAACTCCAGTCTCCTAAATGTTCAGACAGATGCTGCTTTATAAACCTTTACACTGCTGCCAGCTTCACACTGCATGAATATTCCTGAAATATTATGATGGTCCAGCTGGAAGTGCCCCCGGCTGCATCAAAGTGCTAAAGCTGCCTGCACAAAACCAAAAATTTGAATGTTAAAAAGCGGACCGCGGATGTCCCCCATCACTGAGTGATTCGAATGTTTGTAATTTTTGAGATGTGTTTTTCTGGACTGGAATTGAACAGTGAATACAGGTAAACCTGAATATATTTGGCACAAGCTATTTAAGTGGATAGGAGTTACTACGGTGGCCCTGAAGTTTAAACCAGAACTACAAATAAAAATACACAACATTTGAAAAAAATGAAATTACATGTGAAGAAACGCAATTACATTAAGCGAAACCGGAAGAGGTGGAAAAAGTGGGAGGTTCAATGCCCTGTTGTCCAATCAATGATGTCTCATGCTTCTCCACTGATCCCACCTCTTCCGGTTTCGCTTAATGTAATTGTGTTTTTTCAAATGCACTCGTTTCAAATTGCGTAAAAGCTCTGCAGAGAGTGGTAAAGGCTGCACAGAATATTGTTGGAGTCAGCCTCCCCACCATCATAAACATCTACACCTCCAGATGCAGGAAGAGAGCCACCTGCATCATGAAGGACCCCACTCACCCAGCACACACACTTTTTGCCCCAATCCCCTCAGGCAGTATTCATTCATACCCATCTGCTCACCACAGACTCATATTCAGGCTGTTTTTTAGATCTTTTAGTGTGCCGTTTGGAATTCGTTTAGTGTATATCTTAGATCCTTATTTATTGTTTCTTTTTACACTTTATATTTTTGCTATTTTTGGATGTAACTGGGACCCTGTGTACATAATTTTGTTCCACCTCATGTACCACATGTGATGTGAATGACAATAAACTTGAAC
>NC_056511.1:23686302-23697057 GCF_014905685.2 Nematolebias whitei | reverse complement strand
TTTTTAATATTGAATTTTAATTAAATACATGCAAAAATTTAAGTTTAATATTTCTATATTTTTATAAAATAGTTTTCTATTTTTAATAAATTTGCAAAAATCTCTAAAACTCTTTGTTTACATTGTCATAATGGGGTATTATATAAAGAATTTTGAGGAAAGAGATTGGTTTAATACAACTTGGACTAAGGCTGTAAAATAACAAAATATGGAAAAGTGAAGCGCTGTGAATACTTTCCGGAGGCCATCTGTATATGTTTATAACATGGATGGTATTTCCAGGTCCCCATATTTGTTCCATGAAGGAGGACAACAGTATTCATGTAATGCACAACTGATGTGAGCTCATAAAATGTTGTTTATATGAACCTCTCTGAAATGTTGCAAGTTTTGAGTTGTTTTCTTTCCCTTATTTATACACATAATCTTATTGAGACACGAGGTGTCAATCACAAGAAACCCATTTTAATCCACTTTGGTCCAAACCTCGCTCAGATTAGCCTCATCAAAAATAGTCAGCAAAATATCTTCAGTATGTAAGCCAATAATTGTTCAGACCCTTTCCACAGAAGCCTGCTTTCAAATCTGTTGTTTTAACGTCCTACTTCACGCCCGCAGAGAAGCTGACAACTGGAAAGAAGAGGCCGTCCAGGTTGAAGTTCTCAAACATCCCCTGGACCGGATGTCCGTTGATGCGGAAGGAGATGCTGGGCACACTTAAATCCAAACAGCAGCTGATCACGTCCTCAGCTGCCAGCAGGTGTTGATTGGAGGAGGCAACATGGCGCTGGACACGTCCTGCCCATGTTAAAAAGAAGCATCTTTTCTGTACAAACTAAATCTCTAATGATGATAAATCAATTTCATGGAAAATATGAATTCATTAAATATTGCTTTACCTGACCAGAGGAAAAGCCCATCAAAGCCATAGGAGTAGAGGTCATCACCAACACCGTTTCCACCCCAGCCCTCCCCACCCCCAGGGTAAGGGCTATAGCCCTCCGTCAGAGCCCAACCCACACGAAGGTGATATGGCTGAGCGGTAAGAAACGGCTCCACGTGGTCAACCATCACCTCAAAATACCACTTCTTGTACTGAGTGGATCCTTCACAGGTTCCGAGGAAAATGTTGGGTCTCATGCTGACGAGGGGTTACAAAATAAAAGCCCGACTTAGAGAAGCTGTTTAAATTAGAAAACGTCTGCAGTTTCAAACACATCGACTCACCTGGTGACATAGTTGATAATGTTGGTTTGAAGCAGGAGGTCACGACCAGGAAGTAGATTCTCTGTGATGAGGTTCTGATTGGACCGCACAGCCACCCCGTTACACACACACAGAGAGCAGAGTACATCCAAAACCTGACAGGAAGTGATCAGGACATCTCCATGAAGACTGTAATTATTTTTCTCTTATCATCAGGTTAAGATATGAATATTGCATATTATTCACCTTGTGGTTGCGTCCATGCTTATCCAGAAGAGAAATGATCGATTTGATGTGATTCTCCTGGATGATGTTCAACACCTCTGGACTCTCAATCAGAACACAATACAGAACCTCCAGGATTCCTATCAGACAAATGACAGCATACATTATAAATATTTATGCTTTGATGATACGTAAATAAAAAATAGTTGACTAAAAGTTTTTTAGAGAAGAGCATCACATACAGCACATTCGCCAAACTATTATACAGAAATCCATAGCAATGACCCAAACAAGCTAAGACCTTGTTTTTAATTTTGACCTTGATTTGTGACCTTGAATGTGGAGATGAAAAATGTATGAGACACTCTGTCCAGTGATGATGCATAAGTGTGAGGATATTTATCATTTGGTTTATTTATCATTTGGTTTATTTATCATTTAGTTAATTTATCATTTGGTTTATTTATCATTTAGCTTTAGTATTTCTTGACTTTTCATTGGCAGCTCCTCAGAGTTCCTCTGTGCTTCCTGCCCTCCTGTTTCTACTCCGGTGCCGTCCACGCTCACCTGTTCCAGTTTGTTTCCCTGCTAAGTGTTCATGATTTTGTTCATTAGTTTTGTCATTAATTGTCCTGCGTTTGGTTTTGTTCGTTAGTTAGGCATTATACACCTCGTGTGTCTGTCCTGGCTCCGCTCTCGTGTTGGTTCGCCACAAGATTTTGCAATTTGTTCTGGCTGACACATCAGCGTGTTTGTTTGGTTTTGGAGATTAAAATCTGTTTACCTTATTAAGATTTGAATCCAGGCATCTGTCTGTTTTTAGGTCTCAACATACCACAAACCATGACACATATGTGTATGAAATTTTGTTAAATTATCTTGAGCAGATTCCTAACAGGAGTATAAAAACAACAAGGATGTATCACAATCCTAGATTGTATTTTATCTCTGTTTAGATTTTCTGTAATAGTCTTTCAACATTTATCATGCCAGAGGATGTCAGTGGAATAAATGTTTGCTTTTGGACAAAAATAAACCAAACTGTGCTTCCAGTCCTACCTGACGATGCTTCCAGTCGGTCCAGTTTACTGACCAGCCAGTCGAGGTTGTCACAGAACAGGGCACAGTTAGCACGATTTCCTCTGATCAGTGAGGCTTCACGCAGACAGAGAAGCAGGAAAAACGAGTGATGCAGCAGATTCAAAAACAAGAACGCATTCCACAACGTCTGAAAGCACAAAAGTCACAAACCTAACAATTCGTACAGCAAATTTACGATCTCTTTCCACGACTCTGCAGCTTCTTCCCCCGCAAACTCTGAAAAGTGGGCAGCAGTGTTATACACATTGAGCCGGTCGATGCAGTCCAGGACCAAAGTGATCATTCCCTAGAACGGAACAATAAAGAATTAACAATAAAAACTACACACAACAGTGAGATTCAAACTTCAGCTCTTTTCACACACAATAAAGTCTCAAAATGCCAACCAACCTCCTCCTGGAACAGGTTCTGTCTGTTCTTGAGAGAGCGAAGCTTAAACTGTTTGTCCTCGTGCTCTAGTTCCTCCTCAGGAGGTCTGAAGTAAAAAATCAGATCCTGTAGTGAGAGCACCACTGTGTCCATCGGCAGAGATGGAGAATTGGTGGATTTGTTTTTCCCACTTAAAGCATCTAGACCTCTGGAGGCATGAAAAGAACAGTGAAGACAAACAAAATGAATTGTAATGGGGAAAAGTCTATTATCTGAGACTTAGTGACAGTAAAACAGAAGATCTACTTGATGAACTGGTTGAAGAGGCCTGTTGTGCTGTAAATCATCCTGGCTGCTTGGGACTCTTCAGTTTGAGAACGAGCGACGGTGAGCGCGTCGTCCATGTGACCTTCTTTATGGAGTATAGCCTAAAAAATAAACAAAGGTCACTCTTAAAACATCAACAGATATCCTACACTGATGCAAAACAGAGCAGATGCTTTATCAGATGTGTTGACTGCTGGCCTTGCCTGAGCAACACATTAGCATACAGCTGCATTTATTGTCAGGAGAGTGCTGCTATCGCTGTGAAGACAGTAAAAGTGTAAAGCATGTGACACCAGGCCAGCAGCACGGCATCACTCGATTTGTGTGCCAATGTTTAGAACCATTTATATTGAATTAGTTACATGTCATTTTAGAGAAAAAGATGGTTAAATAGAGGTAACTTCGGTAAAAGGTAAGATCGGAGGCAATGTGTTCAACATAATGGTACTTCTTCCAGATATTTAACAGTTAACAATGGTGTACCACAAGGCTCAGTCTAAGGACCCACCTTCTTCACAATCTACAGGTAGGTCAGATCATCCCTGATGCATCCTTACATTTCTATACTGACAACACAGTTGTTTATTATTGAGCTAAAACTGTTGTTGTTTTCCATCTTTTGCAATTTGCTTTTGACATCATGCAGTCAGATTTGTTCTGTCTCAAACTTGTAATAAATGCCAACAAACCAAAGGGATGCTATTTTCAAACATGAAGCCGGTCCCAGCAGTCCTTCCCTCGATTTTATCTTTGAATAGTGTTCCTACTGAGTTGATCGATTCCTACAAATACTTGAGTATCTTGGTCAATTTGCATCTCTCTTTCAAGTTCCATGTCGAAAACTTGGTAAAGAAACAGAAAATTAAACTGGGTTTTTTTTGGGTTTTTTTTCAGAAATAGATCCTGTCTAACTCTGAACACTAGGAAATGCCTTGTAACTGCGACTTTCCTTCCCTCCATTGACTACGGTGACATTATTTACTTATTTATTTATGAACGCTCCTACAAGCACCCTGCCAATGTTGGACGCTGTCTATCACAGTGCACTAAGACTCATAACTGGCTGTAACTACCGTACCCACCACTGCACCCTGTATTCACTAGTTCACTGGTCATCATTAACTTCACACACTCTTTCACTGGTACATTTTCATCTTTAAATCTTGGTCTGCTGCCTTCTCCTCCTACATGTCACTGTGTGCTGCGCTTCTTAAACACTCCCCATTCTCTGCCTCCCTGTCAGATTGTCTCATGCCTGAAGTATCCTCCTATCTTGTTTCTTGCTCTTGTTATTGACCCACTTCATGACCATGGATTCTTCTCCTTTTTGCCTTGCCCAAGACAGATAACTTCTGCCCATCAAATATCTGGACCTCTACTTATACTCTACCTTCTGACCACCGATTTCCTCTAAACCCCTCAGATAAGTATTGCCTTTTCTGTCTCTCTGTGAATGACCCACGCCTGTATTTTGACCACGACCTCAGGCCCTGGACTCAAGGAGTGGTGAGTTCTTTGAACCAAGCTCCACAACCTGAAGAGGAGTGTTTGTCGGATCTTACAGGTTACACTCATGTATCACGTGATCTGGCTGTACCTCCGTCCCTCCAAACCTCCCTTTCCTCTGACATCATCACAGCTTCAGCATCTCCACCCATGATTAAACTCTGCAGTTATTTTCTTCCTCAGGAGTTCACTTCCCATTCACTCCTGTGTATGATTGAATTTCCGGGTCCCCCTCGTTCATTACAACATGACCAACTCTGTTTTGGGTTTAAATGTATTTCCCTCTTTTGGAAGCCATGTGTCATCTGCATCCCTGATTTCTAAGAAAAAAGGCATCAGAACAACTAGGTGTGTTACAATCCTCTACCAGTGAGACAGGCGAGTTTACGCATTTGGCTTAGAGTCCAGGGATCAACATTCACACTGCAGATGTCTAGGATTCATTAAAATGTAAATTTGTAAATAATAATAATAATAATAATAGTAATTCTAAATTTTGAGTTACTTTCATGACAATCTGTTGACCCAAAAGTGATTTTTGAAGCCTTGAAATCAAGATCTGACCAGGTCACAGAAGAAATTTGCTTTTTTTTTAAATTCCAAACTTGAGAATCTTTGTCATTTTCAGCTGCATCCAATAAAAGTTTTAATATAATTGAGAAACTTAGATTTCATTTTTGTAACATCGCTAGAACAACCTGTATTGGTCAGTCTCTATCTTCAGCTGTAATTCCATATACCTTTCTTTTCAGAGGGCCTAGACGAGCAGATTTGGCATCAACAGCTGCATATGTGAGCCAGAGACCAGCAGAAACATGCTGCACGAAGCACATGGACTCTCCATATTTTATCTCAGGTGTGCCCATGCCCTCCACGTCTCGCTTCTGGGTCACTTCGATTTTTTCCTGCAGTATGAAACACCAATATATGTCACTTATGTCTTTTACAAAATCTTTACTCAAAGCTGATACTGTTGACCTTTTATAAAAACGACCTTCGAAATTCTGAAGCAGAAAGCTGACATCTTGGAATAGGCTTTTTCTGGGTCAACCAGCAGAAGTCCTTTCTCCTCGTCAAGGAACAGGTATCTTCCTGTCGTGATGTGGCGTATCCGGAAAGACTGGCCCCACTTAATGTGACCTCCGCTCCATCTACCAAAATAAAGTCAAATAAATAAGCCCAGGCAAATCTCAGAATCACTGCAAGTGAGAAAGAAACGAGACACTCACGCGATCCGTAGTGGCTCGAGTCTCCACAAGGATCGAGCGTGACTGCACACAGCACCGCCTTCATAATGAGCAACTCTGGAAAGAAAACGTCAAGTCTCTGGGTACTTTAGACTGAAAAATGACAAACATTTTGATTAGGATCCAAGATCTGAGCACATTTTATTTTGTTCATGTGTTTTTTACCCATCAATTTGATTTAATTAATGTTGCCCAATTTATTTGAGCTGATAATAAGTTGAGAACTCAGTTCTAAGGATAAGCACATAGCTTAATCTCTGTTGTCTTAAAAAAAAAAGTTTTAAGCTCAGAAATGCTTTAGAGTTTAGAGACAGTTTTTATATCACCATTAAACTTTAGAGAAAATCAGACACAGTTTCACAACAATTTACGTAACAATTCAGGTAATTTAGCCAAGTTCTACCAAGACAGAGCTAAATAATCAGTAATTCCATGCACTGCAATAAAAAACACAGGTAACCTGCGCTGGTCGTCCCCCTGATCAGCTCCTGGAATTGCCAAACACTCATCCATGTGGCCATGAAACAGTCGGAGCACATAACCTCCAGTCAGAAAACCTAGAAAACAAGAGTATTGCTAAAAAGAACTGAAGCGTTTTTTTTTTTGTGAAAGACATCATGGAAACAGTCAAATGACAGACCTTCAGCGAGTTCGCATCCAGACATCACGGGTGTCATGGTCCACAGGGTTTGCATAAAAGACGCATCTACCATCAGGTCCCCACTGGCATAGGAGAGGTGCTGAAAAGAGCAAAGGTGGGAAAATTAGTAAAAAACTAAAAGAAAAAAAAGCGTACACGTTGCAACAATTATTTGTGAAGGGGAAGTGACCCCCTCACATTTAAAAAAATATTAATTTGGACACCCCACATTTACCATGAAATATTAGTTCACCCAGCACTGGTTTTATTTCTTCGTGAATTAATCCATTCCACTTGATTAATAGGAGACTATTCAAACCACTAAAATTCCACTCTGGGTTTTCCTGGTTATCTACAACTCACCACCACATGTAGTGTTTCCCCTTCGTCATCTGCCTTGGAAGGGTGCTCATGGGGGAAGGAGGGGGAGACACCTCTGTTTTGCGCGCTAGCGTAGCGCCATATTAGTGCTGGAAGTTGTTGATGGGAGTGGGGGGTGTTAGGATGTATGAGAGAAGTGGTGCGCTATGTAGCATCTTATCCAACGTGTCTGTATTGCGTGCTGCTAGCTTAGCGCTACATTAGTTCTGGCAGTTTTCAATGGCTTCAGCTAGGATACGTGACAGAAGCGGAGCGAGCTCTATTCACACAAGGAGAGCTGTTGGTCAGACTACTTATTGTTACTCTCTAAAATAGTTATTGAATCAAGTATTTACTTATGTAGGTTAGCATAGACGTTTAACAACCCGTTAAAATACACCAGAATGCAGGAAATGGCATCTACTTTATTCAAAGATTTCTGGGGGAGGACCGGGAGGACCCCCCACCCACACACACCAGTTTGTCCCCCCCTCACATTATAAATGCTTCTGACGCCAATGACGTACACACATGTCCCCCTGTCACTGAGGGGTTTCAATAGTAAATGTTTTTTAAATCCCCAAAAAAGTTTAAAAAACTAAACAACTGGACTTCTATTCTGTAGCTGAAAGAATTAGAAGTCCAGTTGTTTTGTTTCTTAAACATTTTTGGAGATTTACCCTGTCCTGGATGGCTGAGAATCTTCACCAACATAAATGTAGATTTGGAGATGAGTGTTTTTTTAGACTGAAATTGAAACTTAAGATATAGGAGTTACACTGTGTAGAATAACAGAGGGAGTTTTTATTTATTTATTTTGGTTTTCCTTTGGCAGTGCAAAATGACGGATCCTGACGAATGGAGGGACAAATGTTAACCACTACCAGGGGTGGAGCCAGCAGGTAGCCAACAGTGGCCTTGGTCACCATAGAACAGTCTTTGGCCACCCCAATCATTTCAGGAAACTATACTTTTAAACAATATAAAAAACTAGAAAGCATAGTTTTCTCAAATGACGTGGCAACTCAGTTTTTTGTTAGGGACCTTTTTTTTGTACCTAGATGCAGCCACACACCAAAATTAAAGTCAGCCACTTGTTTTTCAAATTATCATTCTCACAGGACAGATGGAGGGTATTTCCAGTTCCTGTCTTTGCGCTGTAATGGGGGACAAAAAGTGCCTACAAAGTTTATTTTGATGATGTGTTTAAACAGTAATGATTACCAGATATCGTTCTGAAGAAGCACTGACGAGGATGAGGTCATCTCCGACCCTGACCTTTTCACCCTCAGACCTTTGCTTGGATGCTGGATGTATGGTCCACCAGCAGGCCTCACCTACGACAAGCAAAAATTAAGAATAAACATTTGTATGTTGGTGTGGGGAGGTGGGGGTCACACTGAGCAGTAACTTTCATAGTCTAACCTGTGGAGTCTTCCTGCAAGCCCACATCAAAGGCCAGCTTGTCTGTCAGTGAGCGAGATGTGGTCAGGCAGCTTAAATACTTCAGACAAAAAACACAAATTAGGATTTTCACTTTTACAGAACAGTAATAATAATAATAATGATTGATACACTCACCATGTTGGAGTGAGTGTGTTTCAGGAGAATGGCGTGTCCGTACAGCAGAGTTCGGCTGCCTCCACCTTGTGATGACTAAAAAGTTTGAAGCATGATTGACCTTAGCAGTGCAGTTACAGACTCCAGTCATGAAATAAATATAAGCTAAAAGCAACAATCTTTTTTTACAATTGAGATGGCATGTGACAGGTAAATGTAAAAAGGAAAGTATCAAATCAGGAAAGCAAATCAGCAAGAGTTCAAAAATGACAATACTTTAAAGTTATAAGTGTTTTTTCATGCAAGTGGCCTTTGTCACTGAACAAACAACTAAAAATACATTAGACTGAGAAAACTCATAACTAAAACATTTTCTAAAAAGACAAAGAAGGAAGTTACATCTGGTATTTCTTTAAGATAACAAGTGGTACACTGATGTCCCCCATCGCTGAGAAGTTTGAATGGTGAATGTTTGTAGTTTTGGAGATGAGTGTTTTTTTGTACTGGAATGGAACAGAGAATGAAGTAAACCTTAATGTTTTTGGTGCAAGATGTTCAAATGGGTAGGAGCTACACTGTGGAGAAGAACAGAGGGAGGTTTTTTTTATATATATATATATTTTGGTGAGTGGAGGGAGAAATTTTGTCATCCACCAGCCTCAATGGAGGAGCCAGAATGTGGCCAATGGTGGCCTTGGCCGCCATAGATCATCACCCCACTGGCCACCCCAACCATTTGAGGAAACGATTCTTCTAAGCAATATAAATACTAGAAATAGTTTCCTCAAATGATCAGGGGTGGCCAGTTTACATTATATGACAGTGGCCAACTTGGATTTCTTCTGGGGTGACCAAAGATTAGTCTGCAGTGGCCAAGGTCAAGGGACACCCCAGGGATAGGGACTTTCTTTATGCCTAGATGAAGTTACACACCAAAATAGAAGTCAGCACGTTGCTTATTTTTCAACCTATAAAACTTTCAAGGTTTACATGTACACGAATAGTGGAGTAGCCATTTTGGATTTTGATGTGGCAACCCAATTTTCAAAAGTGACCTATTACATCAATTCATGTGTTGATTTAAAATATTTTGACACCACAAACCAGGTTAGTAAAAAAAACTCTGGTATAGATTTGGTACAGTGAGAATTCAAGACAAAGTATTGCACAGAAATTCATGGAACACTGATCAGACTTACCCATTTGTCCAAATCGACTGCCTTCATTAGATATGTTACCATAAAATCAGATAAAAAACAGTAGATTTTACTTATAGGAAAATACATTGTGCTGCTTTATTAAAGCCAATTAAAATAGAGTTACAGTATAATTTAACACGGTAAAGCTGAAATGAACTGAAAAGAGTCTCACCTCGTCCATGGAGGAGTTGGACAGCATCTCCTGTAACGCTCGTACAGACAGAGACTGCTCCAAAATGAAGCAGCAGATTGCGAGGTCTGGAGGGACATTCTGAAACACAGGACAACCAGTAAAACTTTGCAAACAGATTCAAAAATAAATGAATAAACGTTGAGTCCTTTCATGTACCTGAGCATTTGAGGTGGTTTCCAGGAAACACAGCCGATTCCCAAACCCTTCACACGACAAACACAACTTGATCTGCTCTTTAAGGATCGACGCCGTGCACTGAAGCACCACCTGGTCGTCCTACAAACACAAGACAAGAGAAGAGCGTGCATGAGGAATTTAAAACTCTCCAAGCAGAAGAATCTGATAGGAACCTGACCATAAGGACATGAGAATAGCTTCAGGCTAAATAATAAGGTCAAATGTACCCACTTATTGTTGAAAAGCAATAATAATGTTGAATAAATACAAGTTTACAGTTATATTACTCTGTCTCTGATATTTTCTTGTTTTGCAGGAAAAAAACAGTTTAAACTTAATGTTGGCTTTAAAAAAAGTCTTAGTTGTGTTTAGTCTTATAATAATGAGCTGCAGACACAAGCAACAATATCAATTTCACATTTTATGAGTAAAAACATTAACGCTGTAACATATTTGTGAGGGCTGACATTAAGACTTATACTACCGGTAATTTAGTCTACAAACCAAGCAATCAGTTGTAATACAGAAATTATTTAAATCAAATCAATCATGTAAAGTTGTGATCACAGAAAAAAAAAAAAAAAACTGTACATGTTATTAACAACAAAAAAGGTTGAATCATGTCATCTGGACTTCGTTTTTTTT
>NC_056511.1:23674258-23686292 GCF_014905685.2 Nematolebias whitei | reverse complement strand
CATCCAAGAGGCTTCGTCAGTCTGAGGCCTAGCCATCTGGTATTACCTAGAAGCCACCCTGACTCTTGTGTTTCAAGCCTGCCTCAGATACCCCTGAAGTCTGGCCTTTTCACTAATGGTTTCAAAACCATTCATGATTCAACCTTTTTTGTTGTTATATACCTGGATGACTGAGAAAACAAACTTTGTGTACATGTTATTGTTTTAGTTAGAGCCCAACTGTAATCTGGCTCCAGGACCCCTAAGCCCTCTATTTCAGTCAGTTGCACCTGCTGTTCAGACACTCCTCTCTGGAAAAGTAAAAAAAAAAGATTTACAATTCGACAGTCGTGGGAAGGACGCTTGTTAAAAAAATATTACTAACATTTTCCTGTTTATTCTCTGTGCTTTAAACCTGTAAATGTGTCTGTGAGCTTCATACAATAACCAGCTTCTAAAAATATTACAATAAGCAGTATGCCAATAGGCCTGTTGCAATAAACAATTAGTCACATGATGAATGAAAATTATTGACCTCATTTTCATTTATCTGCTTTATCATTTCTTCGTGTCTCTCTCTTTCTACTGAAGACACTGGATCACAAAAGGCTCAACTCTGGTACTCTTCACTACCCCTCCCTTTCTCTTTAAAACCTGTTTTAACAATCCAAAATCATGTTTTTGGATCATTAAAAGCAGCTAAGCTGAGAAGCTAAGCTATAAGGCCGACCTCTGGGAAAAAACCTCCGTCTTGTCAAAGCTCCAAAATTCACGGTTGAAACCCGTGCCTTTGTGTAAAAAGTTGTTTTTCTCTGCAAAAAGAAGCTGAGAACTTGTTTACTGATTTTTTAATTAAAAGTTTTGTGTGAAAAATGCTATGCTAAAGAGCTCAAACCACACAGAGCATTTGCCATTTTGAAAACAGAAAAACAGGAACAAGAGACAGGCCATGTCACATCAAGGGGCCTCCCTTACATTTTTCTTAAAGAGACACGCTACTCGCTCCCTCACTATCCATCCTTCAAAAACAAACAGTCTTATACTGCCATCGGGTGGTCAAAAAAAGTACTACATGCAAAACAAAGAAACCAAAATGTCATTAAATTTTACAATAATTACCAATTATTGTCAAATTTCAAACATTATTATTGCTTATCGCATTAATTTCTGAGACAATTAATCACCCAGCAAAATTTGTTATCGTGACAGGCCTAATGCCAATATCCCCTATCTCTGAGGGATCTGAATAATGAATATTTGTAGTTTTCGACAGGAGTGATTTTCTGGACTGGAACTGAACAGGGAATGAGGTAAACCTTCATGTTTTTATTGCAAGATGGTAGGAGGTCCCAAGGTGGGTAGGAGCTACACTGTGGAGAAAAACAGAGGGAGGTTTTGTCTTGTCTGAGGCAGCGCAGAGCGATGGATCATGGAGAGTGGATGGAGCAAGTTTATTCATTCAACCTTTATTTATACAGGTTAATCCCATTGAGCCTCGGGGACTCATTTACAAGAGAGACCTGAATCCACCACCAGGTGCAATAGTGGAGCCAGGGGGTGGCCAAAGGTGGCCTTGGCCCTCATAGATTAATCTTCAATCACCCCGATCATTTGTGGAAACTATACGTTTAAGCAATATAAAAACTAAAAAGCAAAGTTTTCTTAAATTATCAGGGTAGCTGGTTTACATATATGTGATGGTGGCCATCTTGGATTTTAACCCAATTTTTGATAGTGACCATTTTTACATCTACATGCAGCCACACACCAAAATGGAAGTCAGTACCTCACTTATTTTTTAAGTTTTCATGCTTAAAAACATGCATGGATGGACTGACGGACGATTGGATAGTACTGTATTTCCTGTTCGCTTCGTGGTGGGAGACAATATAAATAATCCAACTTATGTACTAATTTGCACAGGTGTGTACTCTTGTTTCCCGTTTCATTGTAGTTGTCCACCACCTGAAACACTCACAGCAGATTATGGATTTGGCTCTGACATAAGTTTCTTCCTGTTCAAAGTGAATTGTTTTGTTCTCCCCACCACAGTCAACTGTAGTGGAAAGTGTTGCTCTACTTTCTGTGTAAACAGAGTGTTGTTTGAAGAATACTTGAAATGCAGATAATCAATACCATGGCTGAACATTTCTCTCTTAGGCCTGAAGCAAAACAAAAAGTCTCAAACAATCGGTATCTGAAATTAACAAAATGTTAGCTTTTTGCTTTCATTGTGAAGTAAAGATTAGGGTTCCCAGTATTTCATGAAAATTAGATTCCCTGATTTTTCTCTGAATAAATCCAGAAATTCCAGGAGATATTTCAGTCACAGTAAATGCTCATTACTTAATGTCCAAGGTGGCGAACAGACTCACATTCAGAGATGACAGGAAGTAAACTATAGCCTACAGTACATGCATACGGTAATCATTCCTAATATTATTTATATTGTAAAACATCAGATCTGGGTCAGCACTGTGGCGCAGTTGGTAGAGCTGCCACCACTCAGCGAGCAGGTCACCCCAGTTCAAATCCCATCTGGGGGCCTTTCTGGGTGGAGTTTGCATGTTCTCTCTGTGCATGCATGGGTTTTCCCCGGGTACTCAAGTTTCCTCCCACAGACCAAAAACATGCATGTTAGTCTGACTGGTAACTTTAAATTGTCCCTAGGTGAGAATGAGAGAGTGAATGGTTGTTTGTCTCGTGTGTCTCTGTGATGGACTGGAGACCTGTCCAGAGTGTCCCCCACCTCTCGCACAGTGATGGCTGGACATGGGCACCACTGACCCCCGCAACCCAAAAAGGAAGAAGCAGGTAAAGATACTGTCATGTTATGTTGCTTATTTGTCATGCAGATTAACACAAGGTCAACAGTGTAATGAAATGGTCAGGATGAAAAGAACCGATTCGACTCACTATAAACAAACAAATAAGAAACACTATAGAATGCAATAAAGGTACAAAATAAAGTACCAAAATGTGAAAAAGAAATATAATATTTACAAGGTCCAAAAGAAATACAGTAAACAACAACATGGTAGAATATTACGGTGCAAGTAGGATGACTTTGTATAAAAAAGTATTTTACAGGCAGTAATATAAGCGTAAATGCACATGATATATATTGCACATAACTAACATAAATTACACAGATTGTGTAACAGATTATTGCACAGGTAGTGAGTAACATTGAGATTAATTGAATTATGATGGTATGATAGTGACATACATGATATATGGCATATATGGCATGAGATATGACATACATGACATATATACACAATACAACCACATTGTGCAGTAGCAAAAAACATTTTAGTTGTCACAGATGTGGCTTAGTGCAATTTTATTGTCAATTGTTCAGTGTTATTATCAAGAGTTCAGTAATCTGACAACTTGTGGGTAATAACTGTCTTTGAGTCTTTTTGTACGTGATGGCAGACTCTTGTATTGTCTGCCTGAGGGTAGTAGACGGAAGAGTCCTTGTGCTGGGTGGATGTTGTCCTTAATGATGCTGCGTGCATTACGCAGATATCGGCTGTGGTAGATGTCCTGGATGGTGTGGAAACTGCCACCAATGATGTCCTCTGCTGTTTGCACCACCCTCTGTAGAGCTTTCTGACTGGTTCAGTTCCCATACCACCCTGTGATGCAGCCTGTCAGCAAGCTCTCAATGGTGCACCTATAAAAGTTGGTAAGGATGCAGGTGTTCGTACCAAACTTGCTTAGTCTTCTTAGGAAGTAGAGTCTTTATAGATGGATGGAACATCAGATAATAAAAAGCCACGATAGTCACTCAGTAAGGATACATGTACCATGAAGACTATAGAAGCAGAGAATGAACTCACTGACACTATATTAGCAGTGATATATGAACACATTAAAACCTCAGAAAGATTATCTTTTATCAGCAGATGAGCGTTCAAACTCCCAAAGTTTTCACTGTTTGGAAATAGTGAGTCATTTTCCAGGATTTCCCTGATTAACAATGTCACTGGGAATTCTAGAGAGAGGTTAACTAGTACAGGGAGCTAATGTCTGTGTTTACAGAACTGAGTGACATCCCCTTTAAGTCATGATAGAAACCAATTCAAGGAAAAGTTTATCCTAAAAATGTAAAAATTAACTTAAATGAAGTGGTTTTTCTGAGTTGTATGAAAGAGCTTGTTTGTTGGTCCCGCACAGTGACAGCCCACACATTAAAGACGGTCATATTGTAAGAAATATTATGTCATCCTATAGTCTTTTTACTCATGTCCCTTTAAGTGGGATTGGAGTTTTAAGAATGATCCAGTGATTCCAAAAAACTCATTAGAGAAATGAATATTGCAGAAAAATCAGTTATTTTCTGAATTAATGCAAATACAAATTCTCTTTATAACCTAATAATTTCTACTTATTTATTGCTCAGAGATAAACTTTCTGGCTTCACTTTCAGCCTGAGAAGAATGTCCATCATTCATAACAGCCTGCACTCAGCAACAACGTGTTCATCATTCCAACAACAACTGTTTCTGTGGCAGCTGTCTCTCCATAACCTCACTAACTGTGGGTTAAAAAAAATGGTGCTTTGATGTCCTCCATCACTGAAAGGTTTGAATGGTGAATGTTTGTAGTTTTGGAGATGAGTGTTTTTCTGGACTGAAAATGAACAGGGAATGTAAGTAAACCTAAATGTTTTTGGAGTAAGATATTCAAGTGGAGAGGAGATACACTGTGGAGAACAGAGGGAGAGTCATGTTTATTTTTTTGTGATTTCATCCACCACCTGGTGCAACAGAGGACAGTTGGAGGGTGGGAGGGGGGCTTGACCCTCATGTGTTAATCTTTGGCCACCCCCTAGTCATTTGAGGAAACTATACTTTTAAGCAATATAAAAAGTAGAAATCAAAGTTTCCTCAAATGATAGGGATGGGAAGTTTACATAAATATATGGTGGTGGCCATCTTGGATTTTAATGTGACAAACTTTCTTATGCCTAGATGCAGCAGAACATGAAAATGGAAGTCGGCATGTTATTTATTTTTCAAATTATCCAGTTCACAAGACAGGAGAGTGGTGGCACAGAGGTTAGAGAAGGTGGGCCTGTGATCGGAAGGTCGCCGGTTCAACTCCCAGGGCCCAGACAGACAACATCAAAATGTGGGTGGAAAAGACGAAACACCCACACCTGTCTCCACCCTCATTTGCTCCACTCTGGGCCCTTGAGCAAGGCCCTTAACCCCACCATCTGATTCCCCAGGCACCTTAGTAAGCAGCTCTCTACACCACACAGAGGGCTGTGGAAGTTCGGTGGTCTGTGGTTGTATCAGGAGGGGCATCTGGTGTAAAGTAAAATAATTGCCAAGTCTTCGTGTGAGTTAGTTCACTGTGGTGACCCCTGAAGAAGGGAGCAGCCGAAAGAAGAAAAAATAATAATACATGAAAATATCCAGCACACAAGTTGGACAGACATATATGTCGACAGCCATCTTAGATTTTGACGTGGTGGCCAAATTTTGGGTAGTGACCTTTTTTACATCAAGATGATGTAAACAAATATGGTGAAATACCCACCTAGATGGTGGGTTTTTCCAATTCCACCTCTTTGCTCTGCGATGGGGGGGCAATTATTTTGAAATGCAGTGACAAACACTCGACTGATAAAACATATCCTGGAATAAAATATGGCTGAAATAATTTGAAATTACTATCTTAGAATAGACCGTTGTAAACCAGACAGCAGCAGTAAATCAAGGAGAAACACTTCCACAGAGACTGAAACAAACAGCTGCTGAAACATGCAAAGCTTTGAACGTGCTAATCCTCACACAGTAAATATAGAAACCCAGCTGAGTCGAAGGCGAACAGACAGCAACTTAATGACACATTGTGCACATACTTCATTCTCAGCTGAGTTTCAAGCCAGGACGTGTCATCTGAAACACAAGTGAGCTTCATGTTAAACATCAAGTGCTTGTTTCTTGAAGTAAAGTGTCGTCACGCTTCACTGACTTTAATTAATGCAACCAGCAGACAGTCAGAGTTCGGCTCAGACTAAAACCTGAAGGCTGAAGTTACTAGGTTTACAACAGCTCGAGTGACGCAACTATGTGCAGAAATATCAACGCCAGCCTTCCAAATAAAGAATGGTACATTATCGTCGCCACAATGTCCTTCAACTGAGGATAGCCGACACTCCAGGGTAAAAATAAACGTAATCATTTGAAAAACTCCTCAAAACTTCATCACATTAAATATTTATGAAAAAGATCAAAGACCTGAAAACAAATCTGATTTAAAGAATGAGCTCAAACCAACCAGAGCGGCAAAATTAGCCTATTTAATCAAAACAATTGATCAAAAATTTAATATTCAGAAAAGTTTTTCTGGTTGTTCAAACTGCAGTTGGACTTTAGTATAATTAAAATATTTGCAATATAAATCATATCAGCAATTAATTACAACAATATGAAAAGAAAATCTTGATTTTTATCATTTCTGTTCTCCATGCCTACATAGCTTCCTTTAAAAAAATGGATCTGTTTACATTCACTACTCTGCATGGACTGCCTCTGCACACTTTGTTCAAATATAAACCAGAACTTTTCTTAATTATTATTATTATTTCTGATTGATGTCTTCTTCAACCACAGATTTAATTGTCTTTGTGCAGAAAAGTGATTATATAATACAGAAAACTAAACTGAATAAAAAAAAAAAAATGTTAACCGTAGTTCATTTGGCAGTCACACATTGCTTTATGTAGATATATTTATGTCCATGTGTGAACTGTTACTTGGTGCCAGGGACTTTCTTCTCTCTGACAAAACAGTAATAAATTACGTGCATGCTGAGATATAAATAGGGAACAATGCCGACCACCTGCTTTTGTCAATCAGTGCTCGGTCTAAGTAAAGAAAGTTATTCTAAATGTCAGAGTTGTCCACATTTAAAAAGACCTACAAGCCTCCAATATTCAACAATCAGAAGAAATCAGAAGAAATCAGAAGAACGTCACTTACTGTACGCAGGAACTGGATCTCCTCCTCTCCATCAGCACCTTCTGCCATCCCCTCCCTCGAGGTTCAAAAAGCAAAAACCTGGAGAGAAAAGGGTTTTGTTCGCAGTTCTGTGGGTCCAAAGGTCAGTTTGCTTGCCTCACACGGGGGGTTTTCTGAAGGACAAAGTGTGGCCCCTGCCTTCGGTGTGCTCAGGGATTGACTGTTCGTGATTCACAGCTGTTCAAAGTGCCAACATGAAGAGGTGGAGCGAGCTGACAAAGCAGATGAAGCATTTTAAATCCTCACATTGTGTCATCTCATTTCAAATGCTAACGTCGACATTAATTTGCCCTGCTGTTAACGTCAGACACAATTTTATAAACACGGAAAGAATTTAAACAAAATGTATATTCTGGTAATAAGTTTAGTGTTAGGAGTCTGAATACTTATTAATATAATCTGTATTTTGAATGCTTTGATTGTACCTTGAAAAGATTTGAATTAGAAAAAACATTCCATCTGTCCGTGCATGTTGTGAGCATGATAACTTGAAAAATAAGTAAGGTACTGACTCACATTTAGGGACAATTTAGAGTGACCAATCAGCCTGACATTCATGTTTTTGGTCTGTGGGAGGAAACTGGAGTACCCGGAGAAAACCCACGCATGCACGGAGAGAACAAGCAAACTGCACACAGAAAGACCCTGGGCCGGGATTTGAACTGGCGACCTTCTCGTTCAGAGGCAACAGCTCTACTAACCGAGCCACCAAGGAAACAATACTTTAAAGCAAAATAAAAACTAGAAAGCAGTTTCTTCAAATGATAAAGGTTGTTGGTTTTCATATATATATATGATGTTGGCCATCTTGGATTTTTGCATGGCACCCCAGTTTTTGAAAAATAAAACATTATTTTGCCTAGATGTAGCTGCATACCAAAATCTAAGTGAGAGAGTGAATGGTTGTTTGGCTCTATGTGTCCCTGTGATGGACTGGAGATCTGTCCACAGTGTCCCCCGCCTCTCGCACAGTGATAGTTGGACATGGGCACCAGTGAACCCCATGCTACCCGAAAAAGAAGAAGTGGGTAAAGATGTTGGATGGATGGATGGATGGATGGATGGATGGATGGATGGATGGATGGTATAGTTTCCTCAAATGATTAAGGAAGCCCAAGATTAATCTATGGTAGCCAAGGTCACCACTGGCCACCTCCTGGCTCCATCATTGCACCTGCTGGTGGATAAAATTGCTACCTCGGACAAGAACAAAGTTTTAATTCCCTGTTCAATTTCAGTCCATAAAACACTCATCTCCAAAACTACTAACATTCTCTATTCACATCCCTCAGTGATGGGGGACACTGGCAAACTGCTCGTTGTCCTTTAATTAAATTCCACATTAATTGCTTTTAATTTGCAAGTACTCTATTTTATTATGCAATCCTCTTTCAGCTGAAAGCTTCAAACTTTAACTTGAACAATGAGAATGATGTGAATTAGGTGATGTGTACCATTAAACCATCGGCTCACCCTCATCTCCAAAGCTATTCTTGATCGTTTTCCATCCTTTATCTTCCAAAATATATTATTTCGTCTATTCACAGGGTTTATTAATTTTGACTGCACCAAGGGCTCATATTGAGTTTGAGAATTATTTAAATCTGCTGCCCATTCACTCCACCCCCCATTACTTTTGCAATTAGCTCCAAAACCACTTGAATGTGATGGAAATCATCTGAGTGAACAAATGTTATACAAATGTCTGGGTGTAATGGTATTTTTGCATTGTAAGGCCCAGCATGGGTTCAAACCAGAGTTCTATGTATTTGCATTTGGCCCAATTCCTGGAGCACAGAGGCATGGGCTTCCATTCGGGCCAGGCAGCTGGGGTCGATTTCACATAAATATACTGTTCGCCATTGATAGGGATCACTTCACAGATCATCCTACAGTGACTGCTCAGTGCCTCCACTGGTGTTGCTGTTGGTTTGTGAGAGAGAGAGAGAGAGAGAGAGAGAGAGAGAGAGAGAGAGAGAGAGATCAGTTTCTCTTTCTTCTCTTGCTGGTTTTGTTGGTTTTGAATTCATGAACAAAGAGAAGTAGCACGAGTTTGATGTCATCCATTGTTTTGTCACAAATAATATGACATCACTCGTGTTTGATATGATGATCCCCGTCCACATCAAGGCGGAACTTTGCTTAAAGCAAACACAGCCATGACCGGGGTAGAATAAGGGCAGGCCGACTAGGCCGTGCTGGGCCTTATAATGAAAAAATGCCATAAATGTCTAAATTGATCAGCATTGTTGTTGTTTATGATCACTGCTGCAAAGCCTAAATTACTATAAAGACTAACAACTCCTTTATAACAGATGGCTTTATTGAGGTTTTTCTAATGGTTAAACATTTTACTCTGTTTTGTAAATTAATGCAATTTTGAGCTGCAGTCTGTCTTTAAGTGATCAAGAGTTTTAATTTCCCTAAACGTCTTCTGACAGATCTGCTCACACCTGATATAAAAGGTGAGTGAATGAATTTAGTGTTGAATATTTAATGATACCATGCAACATGCCATATGTTGGTGTTAATGTTTTCACATTAAAACATTTCACATGTTAAGACATTCCACATGTCTGCACCTGACCTGTTTAGATCTTTATTGCTGGTATTTTTATATTTTCTTTTATTTTTTATATTTTGTGTGATTCAATGGGTATGTTCCTTTGTACTGAAACTCTGCTGCAACAATTTCCTGCGGGATCAATAAAGTTCTATCTTATCTTATCTTAATCTGAGGTTATATAACTTGCACCTGACCAAATGTACACCTTAATTCAGGGCTATTCAACTGGTGGTCTGCCATGAGTTCATTAACAAATTTTGAAGTGAGAGGAACCTTTAAACTATTTGAAATGTCAAATATTCCAGTCAGAGAGGCCATCCTGTTATGTGCCCATCTCAATTTTCAACATTTTCACGAGCATACAGGCAAACACTTTAAGAAGTGCCCCCTCCGCACTGTAAGCATTGACTAAACAACACCAGGCCAGGCCTCACCCTGACACCATTCTTCAGTGAGGTTGCTCACTGCTCCACCACTCAGTGATTTCCCCCTTGTATGTACCAGGAACAACCTCTGAATCATGGTGTCAGTTTACAGGCTATAACAGACTTCAACATAAATGCCAAAGCAAACCTGAACTGGACACTAACACAAACAGCCCATTTCCAGACTTGTACATGTAATTTCCACAGTGCTGCCCAGCATGCTTTGCAGCTCACACAGTCTCTCTGGGACTCTCATAGAATCAGAATCAGAATAAGCTTTATTTTCATTGCACAGCGAAGTACATCAAAACTGTATTCTGTACGGTCATCCAAAAGATAGGCGGAGTACACGTGGCTGCAACTCCTAGAAGCGCGGCCCTTATTCTTTACATAAGAAAAGGGGAGAGACCATGAGGATAGTGGGTATGAAAAAAAGATCTCTTCACACCTTGTCCTTGTCAGGGCACAGTTTAAGACTTCAAAAAACCTCTACCAGTAAGCCCATTCATAGACACATTGAATATGCATTGGACGACAAGACGGTGAGAGTTGTCCATGAACACTTCCAGATAGTTCCATAGTCCTGATAAGATGTTAAAGTATCAGGTAGATAGAGCAGAGCTTTCTTGGTTTACACATCCCCAGGAGCAATTTGATAAGTTGGCCTATTCGAGGAAGACGGGGAGAACAGATGCAGATAAGCCACAGTTGTTTTCTTCTTTCATCAGCCTTAAGTTCTGCTGGTACTCTCGATAATCCAAAATGGCCAGATTTGTGGGATTACCGCTGGTCTGTGCTTATTAGCCTTCTCCAAGATCGATTCCAGCATGCTGCCGAGTTCCAGAAGCCGCAAATGACCTACAATTCTCATAAATCGCTTCCAGCTTATGGTTGAGTTCGCAAATCAGTTGAGTCTGAGAGCCCAAAGCATGAATTAATCCTTCACATAAGGTAGGCAGCTTTGCCATGACCAAAACTGTTGCTGACGTCTTTCTTAATAGCTGATAACATAGGTATCCGCCGGTATCAAAAAGCTGAAACCCTGCTATCATAAATCCAACAATGAATAAATCTTCAACATCCTCCAGAGACAACACAGACAGGCACATCATCTTCCACTCCCCCCACGGAGCCATGACATACCCAGCCGCGTGCATCTGTCCGGGGCATGAGGGTTCTCCAGCACCCTGTCGCTCGGTTGAACAAATGTTATCAATTGCGTTGAAAGTCCAGCTGACCAAATCTATAACAGTGATTTACGATTCAGAAGATGTGAGAATAGAAGCTCTGATACACAGGACGAAGAGCAAAAGCAGGTGGAAGGCAGGAGATGGAAGAAAAAGCATCCGTCTTACTCGAGGACGAGTGAGGAAAAAAGTCAAAGAGAAGTTTGTGAATTTGGGAGAAAAATGATAAAGTTAAACAAAGACACAGATTGCTTTCATTTGGGGCCTACAAATATCCATGTTTTGGTATTTATAAGGATTAATTATCCTTTAAGAATTAAATTAGCAATTAAATTATCTTTGACACGAAGGAAGGGCAATTTTGAGATTGGCCAAAAATTTGAAATTACTGTGGAGTCAAGACCATGGCTTTTTAATCAGTGGTGTCACGCATGTTTAAAACTTGCTGGTACCTGTCCATTTGTCAAGCTACCATTTATAATTAGGCACATAAGGAGCCGTGTGAAAAACCTCTTTAAAAAGACGTGGTGGAATGGGATCTTTTGGAGATCTAGCAGACTTCACATGACCAGTGATGTCTTTTAAAAAAAGGCAAAGTGACAAGCACAAACTGACTGAAAGCAGCAGAGCATGTGACAGAGATGGAGGGGTCATAAGAAGTAGGGCTTATGAGAGCTCTAATGTTTGCAACCTTGTTGATAAAGCTCAGGAAGTTCTCACACAATGCAGTGGAGTTCTCCAGGCTGGCTGATTATGGGGCATTAAGAACAGAGTTAATGGTTTTAAAAAGTATACAAGGATTGTTACAGTTGGAGGAAATGATGTCAGAGAAAT
>NC_056511.1:23656404-23664258 GCF_014905685.2 Nematolebias whitei | reverse complement strand
ATTAAAAGGTAACAGACTCGGGTGGAGAAGTAAATAAAAACACAACAATTTGGAGGTCCCACTGAGATGTGAGAAATAAGTTACCTACTGAGTCCTGCACACTGAATCTGCGCGCGCTATGAATACATGAGGTAAGCAGAGCCTGTTTATTATTACGAAATCTGTAAATTGGGCTTAAAATAGGCAAATTTTTGCTCAGTGTGTTTGACTCCAAAAATAAATAGTTTTAAATAGAGAAGTTTATGTCGACTGTAAGAATAAAGATAAAGTAAATAAAACCAGTCCCAGGGAAAACACGCAATTGTCGAGCCAAACAGAGTCTGACGAGATTCTGGATCAGAGGGGGTGGGGTTGTAGGATAAAATCATTTATCCGCCGCTACCTCTGTAACTCTGAGACAAAGTTGAACTGTAAACTTGTTAGGGTGGTGTCTAACTTAAAACAGTGTTAATTTAAGCTTACTTAAAAATTGGAAGTTCATTAAGTGAGTACGGGACTTGGGTGAGACATTAATTAATTAAATACGACGCACGCACCGAATAGATTAAAATAAAAACAGAACTAAAAATTAAATTGATGATAAAATAATTTATGACCTGTGGTGGAGTAGAGAGGTCACGGGTTCACAAATATTGCTGTCTTCTAGGATATTAAAAGGGAAGTCAACACATTTTGTTTTAAAAAAAAAACAAACAACAACATTTTTAAGGGTGACCATTGTGAATATTTCTGGCGTCTGCGTCTTGCGTGTATGTTGAAATAAGTGGTCAGTATCTTGTTTGTTTATTTTGTGTTTGTGTCTTTGTCAAATATAAGACCACAGTATGAATGTGTAGAAAAAAGAAGAAAAAAAGTTCCAGAATTTTCCAGTGACAATAAAAAAGAGGTGTGTGTGTGTGTTTGGATTTCCTGAGAGAATGGACACAGAGGGGAGCGTCTCAGGTTACAAAAGTGTGAGCAGGAAAGTTTTAAACCAGTAAAGGAACAAGTTGAAATTGTGGGAAAAAATTAAAGAATGCTCGAGAGATGAGGATAAGTTGACAAGAAAGAGGGAGGCAAACGCCTTGCAGGAAAGTAGATACAGAAAGTTAATGAGGGAGGTTAAAAATGAAAGAAAAGAGTGAGGAAGTGGGTAGTTCAGCTCCCATCTTTATAACCCAAGCGGCAATCAGTCAGCACATCCCTATAGGAATGTACCCCATATATCACATACCAGATGGAAGGTTCCAGGTGGGGGAGGTTACTGACACCCCTTCGCAGCTGAGGGGGGGAGTCACCCATCCCAGTTAAAACAAAACCCCTTGTGAATTTTTTCTTCTCTGCAGTGGGAAGATGAGTTTAATTAGGCCCACAAAACATAGACGGTAGCATTTAACTGCATACAGCATCCATCTGAGTTTTTGATCAGGACTCTTGGGTGCCGGGGGCCGGATCAGATACAAATGTGTTCAGGTGGGCGCTGACGTTGGGTCTGTGAAACTGACAACAACAAAGAACTTTTCAGCCAAGTAACGTGACTTTTCAAAGATCTAACAGTCCAAGAGCAAACTGAACTAACTGTCCAGAGGGGGTGATGGAGTTTGTACACAGCAAGAACATCCAGTCAATTCTTGCTGTATGCTGAGATATGAACTGCTGCACAAAGCTGAACTGGTCTCCAGACAGACGGTGCTGAGTCTGAAAGGCTGAAAGAAGAACTGATGGTCACTCTGTCCAGGGTCACTAACATCAATTGCAGCCTGATGGAGGTGTCGGCCCCACATTTGGTCTGTTAAGGTCATTTAGGCACTTTGGGGGTTGTGATCAGAAACTGCAGCTGGCTTTGATAATAATCATTCACATAGACTCATTTTAAAACAGGTGACACAACATGATACAGACGTACGGAGGTGGGAGTGCTGGACGATTCGCTGCTCCAACTGCTCTGAGATGGAAATTGTTTTATTACCTCAAATGCTCCACACCCCTGAACAAAATATTGATTTTAACTTTCCGTTTATACAGGTCAGGAAGTCTCATTCAGGAGAAACCTGAGACCTGATTTGGATGAAGTTCACTAATGTTTTCTAAAATAGCACTGGATGATTGTCTTTGCCTTGAAGGGGCTAATTTTGGTGGGTCTGGTTTGATACAAGATATTAAATTTATTTAATTAACTGTTTGCTAATTTAAAGGAGAGCTTAGGTTGTAGTTGGGTAATTGTTTGCAAAACCGGGGTTGAATAACAGTAGTGGGAAGTTTAAAACTACACCATATTTTTAGTTCTGTAACTAATACTCAATCTGAGTGTTAGTGGATTGCAGACGGTAATGCTTCAGATTTGAAACAATGCCGTTTCAAAAAGGGGGGAGGTGTGTATGCAGCTCTGAGCAGGGAACAGTTCATAGATCATTACAAATTATACAAAAATAACTTCTTCTGAGGCTTTGAAAATGAGCAACATCCTATCAGAACCGAATTTATTGTTCCTGCATGAAGGCATAAACATGGCAGATGGTATGCAAACAACACAAGCACATGATTGTGTGCAAAAAGTGTACATGGAGGAACGCATTAGACCTGATTTATAGACTGAACTCATACCACATTCAAATGTACTTTACACAGATGGTTGCTGCTTCAGGTTTGAGGATGGGTTTTTGAGATCAGGATTTGCTGTGGTACAGCAGAATGGTGTTGAGTACGAGGTACTGAGCTCAGGGCAGCTAGAAGGTCATCAGTCAGCTCAAAAAGCTGAAATTCAGGTAGTCGGTGTAGGCTTATGGTGTAGTTCATGTACAGTTATAACTCATTAAGGATTTAGCTGACAGTTTGATGTGGCCAGCAAAAGTGGCGGTTGTGAGGTGTAAAGGTCATGATGTTACACAATCAGACACAGCGGAAGGAAACAGGCAAGCTGAGAGGGCAGCCAAGAGTACAGATGGTGACAGTGGAAGAGGAATGTCAGAAAGTGAATCGATGGGATGAGAAGAATGTAGCAGAGGAAAAGACATTATGGTTTAACAGAGGAGGTCAGAAAAAAAGGGGAGTTTTAAAGTGTAGATAGGACCGAATTAGAAGTGGATCTTGCCTATGACTTTAAAACAGGCAGTATTTCAGGAAGCACATGGATTAGCACACGTGGGATGCAGACAATGTTAAGAAATCTTTAACAATGGTGGCACCCTCATCTAAAAAATATGGTAACAGCATATGTTGACACCTGTACTGTTTGTTTAAAGTACAACATTCGGCCTACAGTAAAACCTGAACGAGGTTCTTTTCCTCTCCTGCACCGACCGGGACAGGAGG
Organism: Nematolebias whitei; assembly: GCF_014905685.2. Classification (NCBI taxonomy): domain Eukaryota; kingdom Metazoa; phylum Chordata; class Actinopteri; order Cyprinodontiformes; family Rivulidae; genus Nematolebias; species Nematolebias whitei. The sequence continues at coordinate 23,660,967 of NC_056511.1, read as the reverse complement.
TGATTCTAGATTACACTGATATGTATGAACCTGTTAAAGGGTTCAGATATGTATTGATGTGTGTTTACGCATTTACAGGGTGGCCAGAAGCCATACCTGCAAGAAGAGGGGACAGCAAAACAGTGGTGAAGTTTCTGATTAACCATTACATCCCCAGACACGGTTTCCCAACAAAAATTAGATTAGACAATGGCACACATTTTAAAAACACAGATCTGCAGGCTGTGGAAAAAATGTTAGGCCTAAAACATGCTTTTGGAACCGTGTATCATCCTCAATCTCAAGGGAAGGTCAAAAGGATGAACCAAAACATAAAACAAAAATTGGGCAAAATCTGTGCACAGACTAAATTGAACTGGGTGGAAGCATAACATATCGTATTAATGACCGTGAGAACTTCTGTTAATAATGGAACTGGCTTTTCTCCCTATGAGTTAAATACAGGTAAACGCTTTCCTGGAACAACCGTATGCTCACTGACCAGTGAGGAGGACCGTAGATGGACCATAAGGTATAATAAGATGAGTTAAAAGCATTAGTGTCTAACTATACTCAGCAGGTTCACCACAAACAGAGCCTAACAGAAAGACCAGAGGAACCTGGTCTCTCTACCGCGGAGTGGGTCTTGCTGAGGGTCATTAAAAGGAAGTGGCAGGAGCCCAGGTGGACGGGCCCTTATCAGGTTACAGAGAGAACATCCCATGCAGTCCGCCTCAGAGGAAAGGGGGACGTTTGGTACCACTGGAGCCAGTGTGCGCCTGCCTCAGAGCCAGGAAGAGCGAGAGAGCTGGCAGAAACCATCTAAAGTCGTAAAACTGGACATTCATGTCTTGTAGACCGAAGCAGCCTGGTATAGTTGCGTGCGGGCCCTGAAGGACTTTGTTTGAGTGGGTCACCCTGGGTGCTGGAATATCCACATTTAGTACAGACACCTAGATACGACAAAAACACGACATCTTAGAGTCTCACACTTCATGAAGAAAACTCAGAGACATAGGAGGAACGGTCTCTGAGCACCCCAGGGTATGCCCTGAGTACTTGTGATTGTAACAATATTGTATGACATGTGTACTAACCATTTTTCTCTTATCTTTTAACTGCAGTCTTGATTTAGAGTGCATCCTTTTATTTACTTAGCTTGAAAGTGATAAGTATATTCAGTTTGTAACGTTGAAAAGAAATACCTATAATCAATTATGAGCAGTATATTAACAGAGTGTTAATTTGTATTATTATTGTGGTGGTAGACGTTTATTAACACATATCCCTCAGGATACTGTGGGATTGTGTGCATTAGTACGCTTAGCTGCATCGTTAACCTTGATTGGCCCTCGTTTGGAAGTTTTAAATGACACCTACATCTCTCCCAGTAGGAAGAGATGTTCAATGCATAATTTTGACCCCACTGTGGGCTCTACTACATATATTGATGCCATAGGAATCCCTAGGGGAGTTCCTGTGAGCACAAATTAGCAGATCAGATTGCGACAGGTTTTGAAAATTTACCTGTTGTTTCAGCATATTCTTCCGTTTGATGTCGACCTCTTTTAGATGAGGTCGAAAGGGGGAATTGTTGTGAAATAAAGATTGTGTTCTTTGTTGAATTTAACATTCCTATTCTTATTTTATTTTGAAATTGACCCACTTCCTGTTTTACTTTGAAGAGGCCCCCAAAGATTGAAGTCTGTTCCTGTTTACATAATGTAACAGATGTAAACCACTTCTGATTGGATTAAAACTGGCCAATCATGACAGCAGACTCAGAACGCGCTGAAAAGTTAGTTTTGCTGTGTAAGGAACGCCCTTTTTCACAGAACAAAGGATGTGGAGAGTTTTCTCTCCTCGTGTGAGTGAGCAGAGAGACGAAGCAGCAGCCAGCAGCGAGCCAGAGCAGAATGAAGCAGAGAGACGGACGTTTTCAGATTCCTCCTTAAACCAGGTTGTATTGTAGAGTTTAAAGGGATGCATCCTGTTTTTAATATGCTAAAATAACGACTGCATTTAACTAACCCACTGTTTATGCTTGTGAATCTGACAACTTTATGACTTCTGAATTCCTTTGCTTATTAAATATTCATAAACATGAAGGTGTGTGTCTTGTATTTAAGTGCGTGTCTTTGAATGACTTCCTGCAGGATTAAAAGGTAACAGACTCGGGTGGAGAAGTAAATAAAAACACAACAGTGTTGAGCTGATCATCTGCAGCTGGAGCCAATTAGGAGTGATGAGGAGAGAGAAAGGCAGGGTGCAGGGCTGGATCCTTACACCAGACTGATTTGTTCCGCCTCAATCTTGTCCTAAATGCCGACAAAACCAAAGGGATGCTTTTTTCAAATAGGAAGTTGGTCCCAGCAGTTCTTCCTCCGATTTTATCCTCAAATGGTGTCCCCATTGAGTTTGTTGATTCCTATAAATATTTGGGTATCTTGGTCGACTCACATCTCTCTTTTAAGCTCCATGTGGAAAACTTGGTAAAGAAACTGAAAGTTAAACTGGGTTTCTTTTTCAGAAACAGATCCTGTCTAACCCTGAATGTTAGAAAATGCCTTGTATCTGTGACTTTCCTTCCCTCCATTGATTACGGTGACATTATTTACATGAACGCTCCTACAAGAACCCTGCAGATGTTGGATGCTGTCTATCACGGTGCACTAAGATTCATAACTGGCTGTGATTATCGTAACCACCACTGCTAGGGCTGGGAGATATGAGGAAAATCTAATATCCCGATATTATTTTGCTATATCACGATACACGATATATATCACGATATTAATAAATAATCTCCAGTGTTACTTTAAACTAGTATTTAAAATGGCACTGGTGTACTCTATTCAAACAGACCATTGATGTTTTTTTTTTAATTGAATACAAAATCAGAATAAGTTTAAAATGTTTTATTGTAACCATCAGTTGCACACAAATCATGTTCTTCAGTAATGAAATTAGTACCACTGTCTCTTACTGTGGTCAACACTATACCTTTAATAAACAAGATAAACGAGCAAAAAAAGTACACCAAGCACAAATCCACAATGAAAAATAAACCAGTTGTCTGAAAAAAAAGTGCTTGTTAGTGCTTTTTGCATAAAAATTGTAAAATCAATTTTGTTACTACGTCAGTGATTTCTCTCCACTTTGTACTTTTTCTGTCATACGGGATGGCTTTGGCAAACGAAGAAGCTAGTGTCATCTGCTTCGCAGCTGTATTATTTAACGTTGTCTTTGTTGTGTGGAGAGACGTGGACATACGAAGTTTACAACATTCTTCATTTTGCAGTGGATGACTTCTTAGGTGGTGAAATAAATTTGTGGTACTGCTTCCTTTCGTGGCAATGGTTTTACGACAAGTTTTGCAAATTACCGCATTTTATTCAACATCCTCCTTCTAAAATCCAAACCACTGCCAGATTATTGAGCCAGTGCTGTTTCTCTTCAGAACTAGTTCATTGGACTCTTCAGTTATCGTCTCATTCACCCGCTCACGAGAATCTCCCAGTCGCCATATTTTTTCCTTTATCCAAGTCTATATGCGCATGCTCCGCACAGCGTGTCATGCGGAACATTTTCAGGTTGGGAGGGGGCAGGGAGTAGTGATGCATTCGTAGCGTGTCGGATAAACGAAACTCACAGTGAATTTGATGCGGAAAGCGTATTATTTGAATGGCAATTTATACTCGATGGTTGCGATAGAGCCATTTTAACCATCGTAAATTGAAAAACTTGAGATACATCGAGTATATTCGATACATCGCCCAGCCCTAACCACTGCACCCTGTATTCACTGGTTAACTGGACATCATTAACTTCACGCAGACTCTCTCACTGGTACATCTTCATCTTTAAATCACTTCTTGGTCTGCTGCCTTCATACATCTCCTCCTACATGTCTCTGCGTGACTGCAGCTACGGAGTGCGCTCTCAGGATATTATTACCTGCAGTGTTCCCTCAATGAGGACTGAACTAGGCAAAAGGGCCTTCTCCTACTCCGCTCCTGTTTCCTGGAATATCTTACAAAAAGATTTGAAGCTCTCGACCTTGACCTCTCTAAGTGGCCTTAAGAATCTGTTGGACTCCTGACAGGGACCAATGCAGACATGTTCCTGTTTTTAGTTTTCTACATTCACCTTAGAATCTAGCTGTTTTTTTGTTACCTTTTTTCTTTTAGCCATCCTATTTGTAAAAAAAACAAAAAAAAAAAAACTGCAGTATTACTTTTTATAATTGTTTATTGTTGTTGCTGTTGTCCATTGTTGTCATCTTTCTTTGTTGAAATCATGTCTCTCTTGTAAATGAGTCCTCGAGGCTCAATGGGATTACCTGTCTAAATAATGGTTGAATGAAAAAAAAAGTAATTTCTTGGGCAGCACGGTGGCGCAACTGGTAGAGCTGCTGCCTCTCAGCAAGCAGGTCCTTGGTTCAAACCCCGGTCCAGGGGCCCTTCTGGGTGGAGTTTGCATGTTCTCTCCATGCATGCGTGGGTTTTCTCCGGGTGCTCTGGTTTCCTCCCACAGTCCAAAAACATGCACGTTAGGCTGATTAGTAACGCTGAATTGTCCCTA
>NC_056511.1:23641472-23656394 GCF_014905685.2 Nematolebias whitei | reverse complement strand
TGTGACCCAAAATGGATTAAGCGGGTAAAGATAATGGATGGATGGATGTAATTTCTTTGAATTGCACTTTTGGGTTCTGTTTATTGCATTTATGAGTCAATGCAACAAAATAAACAAATTTAAAAAGTAACAGATCATTATAATACTTGGTTTATTTAACTAATGAATTTAATTGCTGTATGCCCGCCACTGGGCATTTTTTTAATAGCCCTGCCTTAATTGTTTATTAAACCTTGTTCTTTTAATTCTTAATTTAATTTAATAGTTTTATTCTAAGGGCAGCACGGTGGCGCAACTGGTAGAGCTGCTGCCTCTCAGCGAGTAGGTCCTTGGTTCAAACCCCGGTCCAGGGGCCTTTCTGGGTGGAGTTTGCATGTTCTCTCCGTGCATGCGTGGGTTTTCTCCAGGTGCTCCGGTTTCCTCCCACAGACCAAAAACATGCACGTTAGGCTGATTAGTAACGCTGAATTGTCCCTAGGTGTGAGTGAGAGAGTGAATGGTTGTTTGTCTCGTTTGTCTCTGGCCCTGTGATGGACTTGCGACTCGTCCAGGGTGTACCCTGCCTCTCGCACAGTGATTGCTGGACTTGGGCACCAGCAACCCCTGTGACCCAAAATGGATTAAGCGGGTAAAGATAATGGATGGATGGATAGTTTTATTCTACCTTGTTTTATGGCACCTTGATTTATTGTTTTATAACACTATTTTTATTTTAACTGCATTTTTACTGTAGTTTATTGTTATTATTTATTGTTATTGTCCTCGTGGCTCAATGAGACTAGCTGTATAAATAAAGGTTGAATGAAAAAATAAATGGTCTCTTCCTACATGTGTAAAAAAAAACGTATGAATGTTAACAACATAGATGTTTATATCTATGGTTAACAAGACTTACATTTCCTGTTGTTTCACCGCTGTTCCTCTTCCGGTCTTGTTACTGTTTGGTATAAAAATATTGAAAATCTTTGGATAATTATAGAAATATAAACTCAAACAAGAAATTAATTAATCAGTCAGGTCTCTCTTGTAAATGAGTCCTCGAGACTCAATGGGATTAGCCTGTCTAAATAAAGGTTAAATGAAAGAAGAAGAAAAAAAGCTAACTGCTAGTAGCTAAAAAGCTAAGAAATGTAGACTGTTTTCCAGCAACAGCCTACAAAAACGAAACATATTTAAGAAAGTCTGAACATTTAGCATCAACAATTAAAGATAAAAAAAAGCGTGTAATATACAAATATAAAGGTTTAAATAAAATAAGCCCATATCGTTTCGTGTCCTCCTTTAGAGGGCAGCACAGCACTTTTTTTGTTGTTTTCGTAGAAGAAGAAATCGGTGCGTCGCTAAAATTGTTCCCTCTTTAGATCATATTAAGCACTATCAGGTAAACCTTTTAAAGAGTTTTACCCGCAGTGAGCGCTTATTCGTTGTGTGTTCCGTGTACATGACGCTACAGAAGAAAGTGTTTACGACTTATGTTTAAGTATAGAGTTAAACGTAGTATCTGTCTTTTATTTTTTAGTCATCTAAGCTAAGCAGGTTAGCTTATCTTCGCTGTAGCTTGCAAAAACATTTATTTGCAAAGTGTCTAATACTGGGATATTGTAGATTGTTTGCCAAATCAGATACGTTTTCCTGTGTGAAACAGGCTGTCGTGCAGAGGATGGATACACTGGCACAAATGCTCACAGACCCTCTCGATCCCAAAGAGGACCAAGGAGGACAAATTACAGAGGAATGCATGCTTGGAAACAGCAGAGTGAGTCTTCCAGAGGATCTGCTTGAGGATGTAAGTTGTCTAACTCTCTGAAGAAAAATAGCTGTTTGTTTATCCTTTTTTGTTTGTTTGTCATGTGGAGGTTTTTAGTAATACATGCAAATTACATTTCCTTAAATGAATTGTTAAAATTGACTAGTTTTCATTTGATACCATTTCTATCTTAACAAATGATTCTCGGCCTGCCATTGTGTATCCGTTCCTCTTTCCTGTTCCTCTCAAACCCAGCCGTTCGAAGCAGATTGCTGCTTGTCCTGAGCCTGGTTCTGCTAAAGGTTTCTTCCTCATGGAGTTTTTTTTTTCCCACTGTCGCCTTCTTGCTTGCTGAAGATGAGAGTTCTGCTCCTCAAATAAATAGTATTAACTTACTTTTTATATATATGAATGTTTCTGTACATAGCCCTGAGATGACTTCTGTTGTGACTTGGCGCTATATATATATAAATTGACATTAATGATGGATGGAATTGTTTGTCTTCAACCTGTGTCACCATGCAAGTAATCTCAATATTTTTGTTTCCAACAGCCTGAAATCTTTTTCTCCGTGATGAGTGAAAGCACCTGGAATGAAGTGCTGACAGATTCTCAGAGACAACACCTTCGCCAGTTCCTGCCACAGTTTCCTGAGAACAGCGTCGAGGAGCAGGACAGCACCCTCAGTGACCTGTTCAACAACAGAAACTTTAACTTTGGAAATCCTCTCCACCTCGCACAGAAGCTCTTCAGAGGTACATCCTAATCTGTATTCATACCCAAGCTGCTGTTGATTGAGTGTTCTGAATGAACACTGGTGTTTTTTATTTATTTTGTGTGTGTGTGATTTTTTTTTTGGCCAAGCTACATTTGAATTCCTACAATCACATTCGCAAGTGCAAAAAGACGGATCAGCTCAAAAAACAAACACCAGAGCCATCTACTTAAGTTTTTACTCCCATGTATTTCATTTTAGTAAGGAAGGTGCTACCAAATTATCCTTATCACACTTAACTTTTAATTAGACAAACATGTATGAAAATATTTTCAGCTGCTTTCATATGTCTTGTTTCCCTCAAATATAGCAAATGTGTTAATATTTTCATTCAACCTTTTATTTATACTGGTTAATCCCATTGAGCCTCGGGGACTCGATATGCATTGTTATTATTGCATATAATTGTTATAACACTTGCAGTTGTAAGGCAACAGTGACAATATGTTTTCATTATATACCATCTAATTAGACTTGAGTATTTAAATACACTGCCTGGCCCAAAAAAAGGTTACACACATAGTAATATTTGGTTGGACTACCTTTAGCTTTGATTATTGCACATATTCGCTGTGCCATCATTTCTATTAGCTTCTGCAGTATCACTTTTATTTCTGTCCAGAGTTGCATTAATTTTTCTCCAAGATCTTGAGAGACTCGAACCACTGTGCAAAGTCTTCACCAGCACATCCCAAAGATTCAATTCACTTTTATTGTCACTGCACTGAAGAACAACACAACAAAATGTTGTGTAACATTCCTGCAGCAGCACCACCAATATGGTCCATTTGATGCTGCTATTCAGAGAGTTACGAACCGCTGCGTCTATGTGTGCTGCCATCATAGATTCTCGATGGGTTCATGTCTGGACTCTATCGTGGCCAATCCATGCATGAAAATGAAATCTCATGCTCCCTGACCCACTCATTCACAATTTGAGCCCGATGAATCCAGGCATTGTCATCTTGGAACTTGCCTGTGCCATCAGGGAAGAACAAATCTGTTCATGGAATAACCTGGTCAGAGTATATTCAGGTAGTCGGCTGACTTCATTCTTTGAGCACATCATGTTGCTGAACCTAGACCAGACCAACTGCAGCAACTCCAGATAATAGACTGCCCCCACAGTCTTGTAGAGTAGGCACTAGGCATGATGGGTGCCACTCCCCGCTGCCCTTCCAGTCTTTAATAATTTGTTAAACAGTTCTTAACATGATTTTAGTAGTTTCAGCAATCTGTTTTTTTCTGCTTGATGCTGGCGAGAAGTTGACCCTTCTGAAACAGTTGAACATCTTTTCTACAACCACAGGATGAGCCTTTCCACATTTAATAAATGAGAAGCTACTCACCGCATCAGTCAGGGTTAAATAACTTGTTGCTGCTGAAACAGACTCACCCATGCAGTAATTATCCAATGGGAGGCCAGGCAGTGTGTTGTGATTGTGTCATATGGCTCTAGTTCATCGTTTGTCTGAATGAGTTAATGAAAACCATGAACCAGTATGAATGCTACAGTGGTGTTGTTTTTAATCATTCATTAAATGCTGCTGATATCCTGGCTATAAATATGCCCCAAAGCTAAAACGTAACTGTGTAATTCTGAATGGACTTTTCAAGCCCTGCCTGATTCTGATTTTAATCATCGCAGATGGTTTCTTCAATCCTGAAGTGGTCAAATACAGACAATTGTGTGCCAAATCCCAGAGAAAGCGCCACTTGTACTCCCTTCAGCAGTACTACCACAAACTCCTCAAGCAGATTCTCGTCTCTAGAAAGGTGGGGGTTCTTCTTTGTTTTTTTGCTGTTGTTGTTTTTTAAGTTTGTGTTGATTTTCTTGCAGCGTATTGCTTGGACTTCCTAATTTGTCCTTATTGTAGGAGCTGCTGGACTTTGCAGTTCACAACGATTTGGATTTTCCACCAAAAAGACGTTTGCCAAACAAAACTCAAGCTGAAATGCGGGAGCCGAGAGTGAGAAGAAGACTGAGTCATATACTGAAGGAGGTCAAAACGGAGTGTGGAGACAGTAACGCTTCATCTGATGATGACGGTCAGTCTTTGGTTTCATCCAAATCTTTGCTAACAGTGGATTCATTTATTAATTTCTTTGAAGCATTTCTCTTATTTCTTTATCTACAAGTTGAACCAGTAGCTGAATGGACACATTTTTTATGCAAACTTTTTACAAATGATTATATTAACATTCTTGTGTTGCTATGTAACTGAGTGAATTTGATCTTCTTATTGTTTTTTATTGTTTGTTTTAAATCCTTGAACAGTCTTATGCCATCTTTCTGAGATTCTTACCCCTGATATCCCTTCTTGCAATCTCAGATCCTTAAATCTGTTGTTACTTTCCACTCCCAAAACTCAGCTGGTGACAGGAGGAGGGAGGGCTTTTATGGTCAGGGCTCCTATTTTATGGAATGCGCTTCCTCTAAATATTAGACAGGCCTCTTCATTGTCGTGTTTTAAATCATTAGTTAAAACTTATTTGTATAATAAGGCTTGTATTTTTATTTTCATTTTGTCTTATATTGTTATACATTTTAATTTTTTTGGTATACTTTCTGTGTTTCTGGTGTCATTATGATTAGGCCTGTTGCAATAAACAATAAATCAATTAATCGCATGCTGAATGAAAATTATCAGCCTCATTTTCATTTACCGGCTTTATTGTTTTTTCGTGTCTCTCTCGTTCTACTGAAGACACTGGATGACAAAAAGCTTAACTCCGGTGCTCTTCACTGACCCTCCCTTTCGCTTTTCTCTTTAAAATCTGCTTTAACGATCCAAAATCACGTTTTTGGATCGTTAAAAGCAGCTAAGCTGAGAAGCTAAGCTAACAGGCCGACCTCGGGGAAAAAAACTCCTCTTGTCGAAGCTCCAAAATTTACAGTTGAAACCCGTGCCTTCGTGTAAAAAGTTTTTCTCTGCAAAAAGAAGTTGAGAACTTTTTAACTGATTTTTTTTTTTTTAATTAAAAGCTTTGTGTGAAAAATGCTATGCTAAAGAGCTCAAATCACTGAGCGTCCGCCATGTTACCATGTCACGTCAAGGGACCTCCCTCCCATTTTTCTTAAAGACATGCTGCTCAACTAGCCATCCTCAGGTTCAAACAGTCTTATACTGCCATCAGGTGGTCAAAAAAGGTACTACACTCCAACCAAATCAACATTTCTTCTAAAATTTGACAATTGTTAAATTTCAAACAATATTATTGTTTATCGCAATAATTTCTGAGACAATTAATCACCCAGCAAAATTTGTTATTGTGATAGGCCTATTTATGGGGTTCTTTTAATTGATTGATGTGAACCACTTTGTAACATTTGTTTAAAAAAGTGCTATACAAATAAAATATTATTCTTATTCTTATCTTTTAATTCACTCAACTGTTTGTATGTTAGATCTGTCATCGTGGAATCCAGTGCCTCAGTCTCCATCCTCACCAACTCCCACCGTCTCCCTCAAAGTTCTTCCCAGCCTGTCCACTCCAGACATGAGGATCACTGGTTGGTGATTTATGCTACATGTAGATGGTGATGCCGTAAATACGGAAGATCTAATACTTTTTTATTATTTAACAGAAAAATTGGAACTTGGCGAGCTGGATTTAAAAGTCCTGCTGCAAAACCATTGTGAGAAGAGGAAACGGCAGCCAGTAAGTTGTGGTCAGGGGAGAAAAACAGTCTAATGTTAGTCTTTATGAATATACTGTAAAACTAATTGTTTTTTTAGGACCATCCAGACTTGGTAACTTCTGATATTCAGCTCGGAGACGTACTTACAAGGGCAAATCTTGGTCGGAAAGGGGCTTTGCGTGAGTAAATAGTTTTAAATTACACAAGTTTTTCTCACTCACTCACTCACTCACTCACTCACTCACTCACTCACTCACTCACTCACTCAAAGGGGATATTTTTGCTTTTCTTCCTCCAGCTGTTTTTGACCTTTCTCTGCCTAAGAAGAAAATCAAAGACGAGAGGAGGAGAAAAAAGCTGAAGACGATAAAAGTGGAATGTGATGATCCCTGTGAGACTGTCACGCCATCAGACGCCTCCTCAGCTCCTGCAGTTAACATTATCAACTCCCTGCCGGACGCACCATCTACTCCACTCACCAACATCAAGGAGGAGTGAGTTCTCTTCTATAGAATCAAACATATTTACATTAAAACAAGGTAAAACAGGCAAATATCATCATTATTATTATTATTATTATTATTACAGGGTTGTGGAGGAATGTCAGAGTAGCCCGAGTCCAGTTGAGGAAATAACTTCCAGTTTCTTCAGTTTGTTGGAAAACATCTTAAGAGCAGAGGGTCCTGCGAGTACCTCAGCAGTATGGACTCATGTCAGAGTGTCACATAAATAATGTAACGTCTGTCACGTTGCACACACGCTAACACCACTGTTTTCTTGGCTCAGTTGGAGGAGAAGGTTCAACTGTGGCAGTCCTCCGCAGCCAGTTCTCTAAACGTGTGGTTCTCATCTGCCTCATGTTGGTCGGATTTAGTTCTCCAAGCTCTGCAGTTTCTCGCTGGGGAGACTAAAGGTAGGCAGGAACACTGAAACTGTAAGAGTTCCTCCTCGCGGTATCATAAAAATGTCTATTTTCCCCTGTTTGGTGTTTGTCTATCAGACGGCATGATGGCGCTCCCCAGCGACTTCTCTCCCTTCGTGGAGTTTGTGGATGGATTTCAGCAGTGGAGGTGGATCGGTAAGACGGTTGAACACCAGACTGATGGTGGCGCTCGACACTCAAGGGTTGAATTTATTCAGATTAACATCCGTGGCTTGCTTTAGGTCCAACTCAGGATACAGAGAAGGACCTCAGTGCGCTTTGTCAACTCTGGCTGGACTCCAAAGATTTTATTGTCAAGGTAGCATAAATGTTTCACTCCTGTTGGAGTTTCAGCACTAACTTCACGTTATTGTGACAGTCATGAAAATGACTATTTTTCTCTCACAGACAGAGAATGAAGACATGCTGGAGATTACCTCACCACCACTAAAACTGTGAGTTTTCAGTGTCGCAAGTGTCAGATTAGGACTTTTCTGAAGGACCGTATTTTTTGGACTATAAGGCGTACCGGATTATAAGGCGCAATATCAATGAACGGGTCTGTTTTTATACATAAGGCGCACTGGATTATAAATTACATTAAGCAAAACAGTCTGATAAGTCAAACTTTTAAATCGGTTCGAGGTCAGTAAGCACAACCAGAGTTAATAAATAAGGCGCACCAGATTATAAGGCTCACTGTCGATTTTTGAGAAAATTAAAGGATTATAAGTGCGCCTTATAGTCTGGAAAATACGGTACTGAGATTTTTGCATCTGTGTTCTCCCCCCCCCCCCCCCCCACAAACAGTTCAACGGATTATGTGGTGCGGCCCAGCACCGGAGATGAGAGACAGGTGTTTCAAGTCCAGGTTTGGTTGAGTTGCTTCAACATTTAATGCGTGACTCTCTTTTATTGTTTGTGGTATGAACATAATCTGTCTTGTGTTTATAAAAGGAGCAGCAGCGGTACAACCAGCCTCACAAAGCGTTCACCTTCAGGATGCATGGCTTTGAGTCTGTGGTGGGGCCCGTTAAAGGGGTGTTTGATAAGGAAATGTCTCTGAACAAAGCCCGGGAGCACACGCTGCTTCGCTCCGACCGCCCACCTTACGTCACCATTCTCTCTTTAGGTGAGAATTTTACTCCTGCATTTTCCTTTGAGTGCCACTCTTAAAAGATTCTGACTTTAGTTGTTTTCTAAATTTTATTTTAAAGTACGGGACGCAGCAGCCAGATTACCCAATGGAGAGGGAACGAGGGCGGAAATCTGTGAACTGTTGAAAGACTCTCAGTTTCTTGCTCCAGATGTCACAAGTGCACAGGTGTGGCGCCTTTCCCTTTTTTATTTAAATCAGCTTTAAAGATTTGTGTTTCCTGTGATGTTCCGTGCTTGCTGCCGTACACTTTGCACCACCGTATAAGTCGCATCGGTCCAAATATGTCTAATAAAAGTGGAAAAAAGCATAAATAAGTTGCTTCGCTGTACAAGTCGCATCTATTATGCATCACCACTGATGCGTCGCATTTGTTATGCATCACCGCTGACCACTTGGAAACATGGCCCGGTGTTGTAACAAAAATCGATTGGCTGCCAAATTGTGGCTGTGGGATCGTCCACTGGAGGACTTTAACAAGAATTTAACAAGATAAACCACCTTAAAACAATTATTTGTTTGCTCAACATTACAGTATAGGTGTGTCTCAGTTGAACTTTTCCTTAATAAATACACAAAAGACGTTCGCCCTTGAGAAGAGCAAGTGTTGAAATGTGAAATGCAGCTGATTTGACATTTGGTCCAGGAGTTCCAGAGCAAGACAAAGGTGGCTTTGTATGGCATGCCAAGTGTCTCATTAATAGCCACTTCCACCTATTAAGGAGACACTTGGCTTGCCATATTAGTCTAGGGCCCTCTAGCTAGGCCCTCTAGATAATGGTAGTGTTCAATATTTTCCTTGTCAGAATGAATGAAATTGTCAGATCTCAGCCAAAAATATGGTTATAAATATGGGGAAAATATGTATATTAGTCACTTCAGTGTATAAGTCGCAGGACTTGCAAATTTATGCAAAAAGGTGCAACTTATACGGTGAAAAATACGGTGTTTGTCTTCTTGGCAGAGGCTGACGCTGCCTGTAAGCAGTTGACGTATGTCAGCATTTCTCCTTAAGGTGAACACGGTTGTGAGCGGGGCTCTGGATAGACTTCACTACGAAAAGGACCCTTGTGTTAAGTACGACATTGGCCGCAAATTGTGGATTTACCTGCACCGCAGTCGCAGTCAGGAAGAGTTTGGTAAGCAAGAATCTTCATTAAAAATGTATGAAAACATATTTACAATGAGGAAAATAAGTATTTGAACACCCTGCAACTTTGCAAGTTCTCCCACTTAGAAATCATGGAGGAGTCTGAAATTTTCATCGTAGGTGCATGTCCACTGTGAGAGACATAATCTAAAAAACAAAAAAAAACAGAAATCACAATGTATGATTTTTTTTTTATTTATTTGGGTGTTACTGCTGCAAATACGTATTTGAACACCTGCCAATCAGCAACAATTCTGGCCCTCAAAGACCTGTTAGGCCACCTCTAAAAAGTCCACCTCCACTTATTATTCTAAATTAGAAGCACCTGTTTGAGATTTTTAGCTGCATAAAGACACCTGTCCACCCCACACAATCAGACTCCAACTACTAACATGGCTAAGACCAAAGAGCTGTCCAAAGACACCAGAGACAAATTGTAGACCTCCACAAGGCTGGAAAGGGCTACGGTGCAATTGTCAAGCAGCTTGGTGAAAAAACATCAACTGTTGGAGCAATTATTAGAAAATGGAAGAAGCTAAACATGACTGTGAATCTCCCTCGGACTGGGCTCCATGCAAGCTCTCACCTCGTGGCGTATCAATGATCCTAAAAAAGGTGAGGAATCAGCCCAGAACTACACAGGAGGAGCTGGTCAATGACCTAAAGAGCTGGCACCACTGTTTCCAAGGTTACTGTGGGTAATACACTAAGGGTGCATTCACACCAACCCTGTTTAGTCCGCTTTAATCGAACTCTAGCTCGTTTTCCTAGAAAGTCCGGTTCGTTTAGGGAGGTGTGAACGCGCCATCGAACTCTGTCACAGAACAAAAAGGCGAACTCTGGCCCGGGCTAAAACCTAGGTCTCAGTCCAGTAGAAGCGAACTCCAGCGCAGTTCGAGTACAGTGTGAATGTAAACAGACCGAACCCCGCTCCGCAGGGTAAAGCCGTCAGCTGCCTTGTGTGGAAAAACAATATTCTCCATGGTCTTCTGTCTCATCTTCTGCTCATGCTAAGTCCATTTTTGAAAAATCACAAAATATAACTCCTAAAACTGCTAAAACTTGATGCCACTTCGTTTTTATTTTTATTTACAGAAGAAGAAGAAGTGTCTTCAGAGGTTTTTGTGTCGTTTCTTTCAGTAGTTCTTGGTGCAGCGCCCCCACATTTGAGCGGGGGAACAGGTTGGTTCAACAGGTTGACTCGACTGCACAGTGCAGTGTGAATGCAAACGCACCAGCTCAAATGTAAACAAAAGGTCATGAATATTAGTCCCAAACCGAGTCTACCGGACTATCTGGTGTGAAAACGACCTAAGACGTCATAGTTTAAAATCATGCATGGCACGGAAGGTTCCCCTGCTTAAATCAGCACATGTCCAGGCCCGTCTTAAGTTTGCCCACGACCATTTGGATGATCCAGAGAGGGAGAAAGTTATGTGGTCAGATGAGACCAAAATAGAACTTTTTGGTCTTGATTCCACTCGCCGTGTTTGGAGGATGAAAAATTATGAGTACCATCCCAAAAACACCATCTGTACTGTGAAGCATGGGGGTGGAAGCATCATGCTTTGGGGGTGTTTTTCTAAACATGGGACAGGACGACTGCACTGTATTAAGGAGAGGATGACCGGGGCCATGTATTGTGAGATTTTGGGGAACAACCTCCTTCCCTCAGTTAGAACATTGAAGATGGGTCGTGGCTGGGTCTTCCAACATGAAAATGACCCGAAGCACACAGCCAGGATAACCAAGGAGTGGCTCCGTAAGAAGCATACCAAGGTTTTGGAGTGGCCTAGCCAGTCTCCAGACCGAAACCCTATAGAAAATCTTTGGAGGGAGCTCAAACTCTGTGTTCTATTTCGTATAAGCTTCGCCCTTTAAGGCTGTCACTTGGTGGGTTTATCCCGTTATGCGTAGAATTGCACTGAAAATATTTAGTCCACGCCCACCTGCTGTGTGGGCCCTACCCGGTCCGTATAAATTACGTTAAGAGCGGGAAATCGGCTCCCATTTTTTCTTCAGCGAGCTATAGCACTGTCAGAAGAACGAAGAAGGAAAGTTGTGTAGATGACCAACCTTTGTTAAGGATGCTTGGCCCGGCAGTCGACCTCCGGTCGTCCGGTGAGTTCTCTTCCCCGAGGAGAAGCTGACGAGCAGTCTTATTTCGAGGTAAGCGCCGAGGAAGATTTCTCAGTGACAGGTCACTACACGCTGGACAACGCCATCTTGTAATTTTCCTCTTATCGCCGACCCTTTGAGCAAATCGGATGGTTCCTCCGGGACAGGCGGCGCTCAGCTGCAGCCCCCCGCTGCTCATTCCCTCCTGGAGAGCTTGGTGTCGGTGGAGGGGGGCTGAGTGAATGCTCACCCCATCCCACCTCGTTTCGCATCGGCGATCACACCGCTCCCAGCTGATGGCGCCCTCAGGGGTTGCCCGGCGTAACCCAGGAGGCGGCTGACATGAAGGGACCCCTTTTCTACGTCCCACGCCTTTTCCCGCCAGTTCGGATGATCCGGCGGGAAGGTCGTATACTGGGTTCCATTCTGGCTCACCGTCTTGATCCATATGGCCTCGTGTTCCATCAGGACGTCCTACGGGCGAGGCCACAGACGGTTCTTTCCTGGTAGATTGGGGGAGCCGGTCTCCACAGTCTGCACCCATCACCAGAGTGGAGGGGTTCACCGAGCGGGGCTATCCCTCGGTACCCCCCCCTTGAGCCGAGCCTCACGGAAGCTTTCGGAGCGAAGCTGTCCAGGTTGGAGCAGCGTCCCGTCCCTCCTGGGAAACACGACCAGACGGTGACCACCCTCTCCAATCGAGCCCATCAATGTGCTTTTCAGGCAGCCGCAGCTAACAACAACGTGGCGCTGCTAGCATATAGCATGTCCAAGAGGCTGGAGGCCGCAGACCTGCCTGAGGAGACCAAGAGCTCCCTCTGTAAGGCAGACGACGCCATACTCAACATGTGTGCCTCTTCTACGGTTTGCCTGTCCAGGATTGCAGCGTGGATGACGATGATTCAACGATCCACCTGGCTCCATCACTCCCTCTCGCTGCTGGAGAAACAGCACAAAGACCTGATGGAGGGCCCCATCACGGCGGACGCGCTGTTCGGGAGCAACTTCAAAGCCATGCTGGCGAACTCGAAGCAGTCGGAGGAGGTGTCAGAGGCTGTGCGCCACCTCATCAAGCCGCGCGGCTCATCCCGCCCCCCCGGCCCGCTGGAGAGACCGTCGTGAGCAGAGGCAGAAACTACGACTCTTCATCCCGGCAACCAGCAGTTCAGCGTTTCCCCAGAGATTGCCTGCAGACGGCGCTCTGGGCAAACAAATCGCAGAGCTCACGGGGGAGAAGATTTAAAAAATGACGGTCTGCGGAGGGTGTGTGTAAAAGTGACATGAAAGTTGAAATAAATCATCATTCAATGATCAAAGTGTCCGTTTCTAGCCAGTCTGTAAGCTCGGATGAACTCACAGCGGCTGCGCACACATCCTCCACACATAACGAGCCAGTGTCCTTAAATAAAGGTTTTTTAAACTCACCGTCGCTCCAAGACATGACGAGACGCTCACACGACACGATAGCAAGCGAAATAACTCGTTGTCAACCCGAGCTGCACGATCCTCGCCCAAGCTGTGTCAAACGCGCACTTGTGCGATACAAACAGCCATACAAACAGCGCTGCGTTGATGATGGTGCACACACAGCTCCTCGGCGCTCATTGGCTCACATCGGCATAAATGTGGGACCGCAGACCGGGTCCAGTGAAGGTCCTCGTTCTCAGCAAGAGCAACACACGCCTCATCGAAGCAAACGCGTGCGGTCGCAACGCGGGCAGCCTTCACCCACCGCGTCTCAGCGCTCGGCCACTCACGGCAGCATAAGCATGAGACAGCTGAACGAACCCGGTGACGAGTCTCGCCTCCAGCGCGCGTCCCTCCAGCGAGAGCGGCGCGCCTCCCTCCAGAGAAAACGTGTGCTTCCGCGGGGCTCGCAGCCTTCACTCCAACAGCATGGCGTAGATGAAGTCACGCTCTCCGCCTCTCAACGTTCGCACAGCGACGTCGAACGCGCAGCCCCACGACGTCATCAGTTGTCACACGCTTCGCCTCAGCACACACCGGCCCACCTAGACATGAAGGTTGGTCCGCGGTCCAAACGCAGCGCACGGGCGCGTTCAGAGCCTTTTTTCGAGGAAGCCTCGCCTTGGGTCACGTGGAAAACATCCCCGCGACACATGACGACGGTCGGGGCGGCGGACTGGATGACATCCGTACAAAACATGACGCATCACTTAAACACACGTCCACTCCACGAACGTTATGCGGAGTGGCTAAAAACATGCTCGCCGGACAGATGGATGGACAGGGTGTTATGCAAAGGTTACACGTTGCAGTTTGTAACCCGACCCCCTGCGTTCGGAGGAGTTTTAGAGACAGTCCTGTCATCACCAGACCAAATCTCATCCTTAAATGCAGAAGTCCAAGAGCTTCTGATAAAAGAAGTAATCTGCAGGGTTCCCAACGGAGAGGAAAACACAGAGTTTTACACACGTTACTCCCTGGTTCCCAAACGGACCGTAAGGATGAGACTGTTTTTGAATCTGTCAGCTTTCAACAAGGCGATCATGGACAGACCGTTTCACATGTTGACAACCAGACAGCTGTTGGACAACATCCTGAGAAACGACTGGTTTGTTTTCCGTCGACCTAAAAGATGCTTATTGTCACATACCGATCGTCCCAAAACACAGAAAATTCCTGCGTTTCTCCTTTCAGAGGATGAAGTATCAGTACAACAGGCTGCCGTTCGGGTATTCCCTTGCGCCTCGTACATTCTCAAAGTGTGTGGAGACAGCCCTGCATCCGTTACACAGAGCAGGGATGAGAGTTTTGTTTTACCTGGACGACCTGCTGCTGCTGTCACGCTCCAGACAGGAAGCAGTGATGCAGGCTCAGGTGTTGACATCACACCTGTTATATCTGGGCTTCGCCATAAATTGGAAGAAAAGCTCGATTTTCCCGGCCCAGACAATTGTTTATCTGGGAGTGGAGTTAAATTCAACCACCATGAAGGCTCGTTTATCACAAACGAGAATCGACACTTTAAAAGACCAGCTCCGCCACGTAGGACCTGGCAGAGTGATAACAGCCGTCTCCGTCATGAAGCTGTTAGGAATGATGTCATCAGCTCACTAATGCCCCTTTTCCATTAGTACCGGTACGGGCCGGTACAGCCCGGCTCTACTCTACTCGGTACGGTACAGGTTGTGTTTCCATTATGCTTTCAGTGCCGGTTCCAGTGGGCGGGGTTCAAATTGACGTCACGGCCTCTCACCAGCTGGTGGCGCTGAGACACAGAAACTGTTTTCAGTACAGGTTGAGAATTTATGTTATTTTGAAGTTGTGTGTATGTATGTATGCATGTATGTGTGTATGCATGTATACATGTGTATAAATATATATATATATATATATATACACACATATATATATATTTATACACACACACACAAATATATATGTACA
>NC_056511.1:23624352-23641072 GCF_014905685.2 Nematolebias whitei | reverse complement strand
ATGTATTTATATACATATATATGTATTTATATATATTCATATATATTTATATACATATATATGTATTTATATATATTCATATATATTTATATACATATATATGTATTTATATATATACATATATATTTATCTATATTTATTTATAGATATAAATATATATATGTATATAAATTACATATATATGTATTTTTATATATACATATATATTTATCTATATTTATTTATAGATATATATATATATATGTATATAAATTAAAACTCTGATGAACCAGATTCTACAAAAACATTACATTCAAATTTTTATAGGTTTTCATCATCATTTGATGTATTTGCACTCATTGTGTCTACTTTTAATGTTCATTTTAAATGTGTGGTTTCCTTTCTTGTTCACATATATACATTTTATTTTTAGCTTTGCTTTAAAGTTCTTGTTTTGTGATTTGTACATTCGTGAGTTAAAATAAAGTTGAACTGAAGGTCGTCTCTTTTCTTTAAACATGTTTGAGGGAAATATTCCTGAGATCCAATCGTTTTGTGTCTTTTTATGATTTTCAGCTGAGTTAACAGTCATTAAAGTGAAAACAGGATTTCACGATGAAGCTGGCACGTCTTTTTATTTTTTATTTTTAATCTTCAACGCTCTGCTGGTCTCGCACGACACTGCCCGCAGTCACACGATCCTCTCCTCCGGAGAGGAGGAAGCTGGGAGGCTCATCCTCCCAGCTCCAGCTCAGCTGGTCACTCACAGAGGCTGTTCCAAGACCCCAGCCGCGCGTAATCATGAAGGTCCGACCCGCGCAGACAGGCGGGCAGAGACGGGTCTGCGACGAACGGTGGAAGCGATTTTAAAAAACATTTTACGTGTAAAAAAAAAATAAAAATCATTTTTAAATCGCTTCAGCATTTTTTTAAAACATTTTTTGTATAAAAACAAAATGTTATTTAATTTAAAAATCGCTTCCAGCGTCCGTCCCAGACTGTCCAGTCCGCCTGAATGCCGGGCGGGATCGGGATTCAGCCTTCATGATTACGCGCGGCCGGGGTCTGGCAACGTCCATCTGCGAGTCCCCATCTCCAGCTTCGCAGTGACCTGCGGAGCTCTGAGCACACAAGGCTGGTATCCGGAACCCGAGCCTCCGAGTCGGCACATCGAAGGATCTTCCGCGGTGACCAGCTGAACTTGGAGCCGGGGAGATGACGCCCTGCCCGGCCTGGCGCTCGGAGGCTCCGGAGGGAGGATCGGGGTACACCAGCAGAGCTCCATCCAGCTTGCTCTGAATTATGTTGTCGGCCACCAAGCACAAAAAATGCCAGCACATCAACATTAGACCAAGATGTTGTCAGTATTGTTTTTAAAATCTTTAAAATAAATCCAGCCGCTGCTCCAGTCCGAGAAATTGCAAATGGCGGATTATTGTTTTGAAACGTTTCTGAAGGATCCAGTGACTCCGCCCCCGACTCCGCCCCCGACCAACCAGTGACCGACAGTGTACTGACGTCACGTTTTTGTACCTCTTCGTACCGGTTAGAACCACAGAGCCAAGGGTACTGAAAATAGTAACAGGTGCTAAGTACCGGTACTAATGGAAAAGCCTCAGAACCGGGCCAAGTAGGGTCGAGTCGGCCCGTACCGGTACTAATGGAAAAGGGGCAATAGTGGTCCCGCTGGGTTTATTACACATGAGACGCCTCCAGAGGTGGTTTGTGCGTCTGCGTGTGGACCCAGTAAAACAAACAAGACAGATGATCACTGTTCCTCCCTCCGTGAGGGCAGATCTCCGACACTGGGGAAACACCCTGGTTCTGTCGGAGGGAGTCCCCGTCAGCAGACCCACGTCACACGTGTCAGTCTTCACGGACGCGTCGCTGTCAGGCTAGGGGGGGACATGCCTATCTCAAGCAGTAGGGGCGCTGTGGCCCCATCACACATCAGCCCACATAAATGTTTTGGAGTGTCGCACGGTGCTGAACGTGATTCAACACTTTGCTCCCGTGCTACAGAATCAACGTGTTGATTCACACAGACAACAAGGTGACTGCTGCGTACATAAACCGGCAGGGGGGTGTGCGCTCAGCCCAGATGTTACACATTGCGCGAAAGCTACTGTGTTGGGCTCACCAAAATCTGCTCTCCATCAGAGCAGTTTACATACCCGGTGTTCTGAACAAAGGGGCAGATGTGATGTCCAGGGGCAGCCCACGTCACGCGGATTGGACTCTCCATCCAGACCTGATGACCCAGACATGGCAGAAATTTGGCAAGCAGCTGTGGACCTGTTTGTGACACGAGAGAACGCTCAGTGTCAACTATGGTTTTCCCTGAGCCCGCGAGACAAACCACCGCTGGGGGTGGATGCGTTTGCCCACAGCCCATGGCCCAAAACGCTTCTGTACGCGTTTCCTCCACCTCCTCTGATTTTACGGTTCCTGAACCGAGTTCAGGAGGAGGGATTGACAGCTCTCCTGGTGGCCCCTGAGCGCGTGAACGCACCATGGTTCCCAGTCCTGCAACATCTACTGTCGGGGCACCCGTGGAAACTGCCGTGGAGGGAAGATGCTCTCCTCCAGGCAGGAGGAGCGATCAGGAGTTACCCAGAAATAGGCCAGCACCTGTGGGTCTGGCCGCTGAGCGGTTCCGCTTAGAGAGGATGGGTCTCCCGCAGGATGTAGTGCGCACAATCCAGGATTCACGTGTTGCATCTACCACAGCGCTATACACATCAAAGTGGACAGTTTTTCAGCGCTGGTGTACAGAGAAAGGTGTAGAGGCCACCTCATGTCCATTAGGCGGCGTGCTGTCTTTTCTACAACAGCTGATGGACAGGAAGTTGGCATTCAGCACGATTAAAACGTACGCTGCAGCCATCTCTTCCTGCCACGAAGGGTTCGGAGACAGAACAGCTTTTAATCATCCGCTGATGAAGCGATTTCTAAAAGGTGTACAGAGATGCAGGCCTGTTTCACGCCCACTTGTTCCACAGTGGGATTTAACGCTGGTCCTGCGAGCCCTGATCAAAGTTCCATTTGAGCCTATGGATCAGGTTCCAATTAAATTCTTGTCTCTTAAAACAGCCCTGCTGTTGGCTTTAACATCCGCTAAGAGGGTGAGTGATTTATCTGCCCTCTCTGTCGCTCCGTCATGTCTTAGAATTCAGGCTGACGGGCAGCTCAGCTGATTTAAGACCAAACCCAGCTTTTATGCCTAAAAACATCACAAGCTCTTTTAAATCAAGAGCGATATCGTTGGAGGGTTCCCCCCCCACAGATCAGAAGAAGAAGCATCTTTCCATCTTCTCTGTCCGGTGCGGGCGTTGACGCGTTACATAGCGTGCACAGCTGTAATGCGCCAAACTCAACATTTGTTTGTTCATTATAGAGATGCATCTGCAGGTCGCCCGTTATCCACCCAGCACTTGTCACACTGGCTGTGTGAGGCCATTTCTGAAGCCTACAGAGCATCAGATTTAGAGCCTCCTGTCAACCTCAGGGCACACTCAACCAGGGGTATCGCATCTTCGACTGCCTTTCATAATGATATGACAATGCAGGACATTTGCACTGCGGCCGCGTGTTCAACACCCTGCTCATTCATTCGCTTTTATCTACGTGATGTGACGGCCCGTTCCATGACACATTCTGTCCTTAGTGCTCTAACAGAATGAATATTGTTGTTTTCATGGAACTCTGTTTAAGCTCACATCTGTCTGCATGCTTTACAGTGTGAGATGTATCAGTCACAAGTTGTGTCTGTTATTTTGGTTCTATTGTCACTAATCAGTTCATGACTATTGTTACCAATCAGTTCATTTGATTAATAATCAGTTCATTTGTTATTATTAATCTGTCTATACTGTTCAGCCATGAATGCATAGTTACACAACATGCGTCTGTGCATGGCTCACATAATTACGCAATGCGTAATTACGCACATGGGGAGCTGAGTGACAAGACGTTTTTTGGGCAAGCTTCTGCTTCATACGGTGTTCGAATGGACCCAGTGAGGCGAGGACCACATCTGCTTCGCCCTTAACCCACCAAGCGAAAGCCTTAAAGGGCGAAGCTTATATGAAATAGAACGTTGGTTACGTACTGTAACCCCAGATTCTATGAGTATAAGCGTAGCCCTTTAAGCGTCGGGCCTCACTGGCTCCTAAATGGCTGAAGAAAAAGCTATTTTGGGAGCCGATTTCCCGCTCTTAACGTAATTTATACGGACCGGGTAGGGCCCACACAGCAGGTGGGCGTGGACTAAATTTTTTCAGTGCAATGCTACGCATAACAGGATAAACCCACCAAGCGACAGCCTTAAAGGGCTACGCTTATACTCATAGAATCTGGGGTTACAGTACGTAACCAACGTTTCTCAGCGACCGCCCAGAAACCTGGCTGATCTAGAAAAGATCTGTGTGGAGGAATGGGCCAAAATCTCTGCTGCAGTGTGAGCAACCTGGTGAAAAACTACAGGAAACATTTGACCTCTGTAACTGCAAACAAAGGCTACTGTACCAAATATTAACATTGATTTTCACAGGTGTTTAAATACTTATTTGCAGCGGTAACACACAAATAAATTATTTAAAAATCATACATTGTGATTTCCGGATTTTTTTTTTAGATCGTTTCTCACAGTGGACATGCACCTAAGAAAATTACAAACCCCTCCATGATTTCTAAGTGGGAGAACTTGCAAAATCGCAGGGTGTTGAAATACTTATTTTCCTCACTGTAACTCGCACGTTTCAGGTGCTTACAGTTTTAAGTCGTTTGAGGAATATTTTCTGATCTTTCTTTGCTCCACTCAGAGAGGATCCACCAGGCTCAAGCTGCTGCTGCAAAGGCCAGAAAAGCTCTGCAGCAAAAACCTAAACCAGCATCTAAACCTGTGAGTCCACCACTAGAACAACATGTCTAATTTGGTGTTTTGCCTTTTAGTAACTAGTTTTGTGGGGGGAAAAAAAGCCATTTTATTTTGCATTTATATTTTAGAAATCTGGGAGTAAGGACGGAAGCAGCAAAGCCCCTGGATCTGTAGAGGCAACGCAGGACGTAATCTGTAATCCCATGTCTCCAGTCCCTACAACACCCACCCTTAACACTCCTGGAACCCCCAAGTCACCCCTACCTTGCTCAGCCACCACACCAACAAAAACTGGGGTCCCAGATACTATCAAAACCAGACCGGGGTCGGTTTTTCATTCTTCAGCGCAGTTTGAATGAGAAGGTTTACTTGTCTGCTAATTCGTCCTCTTTCCTCTTACAGTGTTCTTCTCGTGTCTCCTCCCTCGCTGCCTCAGCTGGGAACCATTTTACCCACGAGTCAGGCTTGTCCGCCGGTTTCGCAGCCTGTTACGTCCCAGCAAGCTGCTCGGATAGTGAGTCACCTTGCGGCGGGCTCCCTCCCTCAGGTGAGGGTCGTTTCTGCCCAGCCTGGGCTCAGTTCATCAGCCGCAGGCCAACAGGCCTCACTGGTGCATCAGACCCCTCACCAGATCCGGATGCCTGTATCCGTAGCAGCCAAGGGCATTTCTCAGGTACAACACAAGAGCGAAATAATTCATCTGTGTTTGCTTCGCTTCGTGCAAATAACTGATGCTGTTTGTGCAACAGGCAGTGGTTTCTGTCCCTTTAAGGAGTCCATCTGGCAGCAGTCCAGTCCAGGTTCCAAACACCCTCTCTGTCTCAGCTCTAACTGTAACCAAACCACATACTAGATCTCCTGGAAGCCCAGCTAACAACCCCACGTCTCCAGCTGTGCTGCAGGGGGTCACCAGCTCCAACATCAAACAGGTGACACCTAAAGGAGTTACAGAACAGATTTAAGATGCGTTGAAAAGCCGTGGACTCAAGCGTCATGTCCCCTCTCTCACTCGTCCCTCAATGTGTTGCTTCCATGTTTCTACAGGTGTCCATAACTGGACAGCTGGGAATGAAGCCTCCAGGTGGAGCAGGAATTCCAATATCTGCAACAAACTTGCGCATCCAGGGTAAAGATGTCCTCCGTCTTCCACCGTCCTCCATCACCACAGACGCCAAGGGCCAAACGGTGCTGCGGATAACCCCGGACATGATGGCCACTCTTGCCAAATCTCCAGTTGCGACTGTTAAACTCACTTCGGACTTTCTGGGCACCGCTGCCTCAGGCAGCAAAAGCATTTCAGCCACCCTGCATGTGACGCCTCCGCAGCCTTCACCGTCCTCTGCCTCCAGTGCTTCACCCTGCGCAGGGGAGGCCCAGACGACGAAAGCGGGCCCCATTGCCTCCACCGTGTTGAAGGCCGGTGGCGACGCAGCCATACGTTTGATGCCCACTCTGGCCGTCACCATGGCTGACCAAAAGGCCAGGACCTTCTCCACCGTGGCGTCCCCCGACAAGAGCAGCGCCACTATCCGGATCATGCCAGGCCTCGGGGTTATTCCTCAGAAACCGGGACAGACCATCACCATGACAACCACCACAGGCAGTAAGCCCCTCACGGCCTCCTCGTGTGCCAACATTGTGACCATGGCTGCAAGTGTGACAGGTGCTAAAGGGATCACCGTGACTCCTGGGTCCTCCGCTGCACCTCTGTCTCTGGGAACGGCCACAGCCACCGTGAGACAAGTCCCTGCTACGGTCGTTACCACACAAACGGTAAGACACACTGTTTTCATTTCGGCTGGTCCGTGCTATTAGTCTTCAAGATGTAACAGTTTCAAATTCACCTTTTAAATTAAATATGTGTAGATTAAAATACCCTTTTAAAGGTAGCGTTGCAAGAATTAGTCATTTTGTGTGATCGCTTGAAACAGGTGAAAGGTGTGCAAACACTGCCAGTAAACTGGTAAATCATGTAATCACTTACCATGAGATATATATACATGGCTATTGTATCCTATATTCTGTTTGTTCCTTGGTTTTAATCGATATATCATATTAACCCCAGAAGGAAATTCATATTTTATCTTTATTCTGACTTGAAATTTAAAATGTTTGTTCTGGTTTGATTCAACCAAGTCCTCTCCCCTCCTTGTTTTTTAACGCTTGTCAAAAGGCAGACATGTTCTGATGTAGTCTTTGTTAAGAGTTGCATTCGGGCCATAATTTCCGAACCCCACCCGACCTAACGAATTAACAGTAATTACAGGTCCAAACCCGGAAAAAAACAAAATTTTAATTAAGCTTTGACTGCTTATATAGTTTTAAGAGTCGGCGGACGCGCATGGCTGAATAAAAGGGGCAGAAGATCAGAGCGTGTGTGTTTGTCCTTTCATGGCCGTCGAATTGCATTAAATCCCTACCTGCATTCTGCATTATTCAGACACGAACCCTGCTTTGACATGTCTGCTTTGGGATCTCACCTGTTTGGGTCGTTAACCGCGCACATCCGCTGAGTGCAGCGGCTGAATGAACGTCCATTTGGGCGATGACTCACTGCCTGACGATCCCATCTGAAGCTTAACTGAACTTTATTTTACCTCTTTCAAGGCCGGTCAACTCGCGGTGAAATGGCCGTGTGCGGCTGGTGATAGTATGTCAAGCCATGTTTCCATATAATTGTATTGTATGGCAAGCCATGTTGCCATATAATTGGATTGCGGCTGATTCGCTGACGCAATCAAAAGCCCGACACCGACCCGGACCGCCCATCCAGCACATTATTATAGCTAGGCTCAGCCCAAATTTGGGTCAGCCGGGCTTCGGGCCCGGGTTAGAAATGACAGCTCTAGTCTCCGTACGTCTGTAAGTTTTCTCTTATCACGCCCATAACTTGTGATCCACTCAAGATAATTTAACAAAACTCCACACACTTATTCATCATCACTAGACAGCGTGTCGCATAATCTTTTCGTCACATTCGCTTCAGCATCACAAATCAAGGTCAAAGGCTATACAAGGTCTTAGCTTGTCATTGCTTTAGATTGCTCTATGATAGCTTGACAGGTGTATAATGTGCTGTATATGATACTCTTGTTGATTTAATTCAGAATTTTTATAAATACTGTAAAATTGTTTTTAAGTGGTTGTTTAAGTTTTATGTTATTATGGATGCACTAATTAACTGGCTAGTGACCAGAATTGGCTGATTAAGACCAACTACAAGACGTAATAATTTTGGGCATAATGTGGAAAACGGATCGTTAGGTAATGACTTAGGGGAGATAATTGAACAAACGATAAGTAATTATTTCTCATTGGCAAATTATTTTAACACCATTAAATTTATCAGTAACAGCTGATTTGACAGTACAGTTTTATTTTAAGTCAGTGAACACATCATTGTTAAACAGAAATCTGATTAATATTTGTAGACTTCCAATGTTAAGACAAGGAAAACTCTGAAACATGTTGCTTTTGCCAAAAATATTAACTTTTAATTTTTTTTAATTTTTTTATTTTTTTTTTATAGAGCCCGATGGCAATCACCAATACAGATATTGGGAGGGGAAGGATAATGCCAATAACCAATGGCTGAATAATTTTTTTTTGCTTTGGCCACCCCCAAAAATCTTAAACAGCGAGTGGAGCAGGGCTTGTTTATTTAGTGCATCTGTTGGCGACCATGAAGCTAATTTAATCATATCCACACTATACCTAGTCCCAGAGTTGGTTGAAAGTGGTCCACTGGCTATAAAAACAGTCGTCCTAAAGTGTGTTCACATATTCTGTCCTCCACTATTCACCATAAAGTTAAAGTGTTACAAAAATATAAAATAAAGAAATGCCCTTCTCTGTTCAGCGTTTACACAGTCATGTATGGTGAAGGCCTAATTAGTATTGACCGCAGCAGAGTTTATTTTCTTTGCAGAGAAGTAAAGATTTCAGACAAACGATGCATTTCATTGAGAACGTTACCAACACCGATATATATTTACCGCTACCTTAGCTTTATTGTTCTGGATAAAGTTTTACAATGCTCAACGTTAGCTTGCTAACTTGAGAGGTATGTAGCTAATGACAAGCACGTTGGAGGATTGAAGAGAATTTATTTTACAAATCAGTTACAATAAACTTACCATGTTTCGTAAAATACGCTGCACAGTATTTAGTTGTTCTGCTTCTTGGGTCTCCTCTCCCTGTGAGTCAAGTGCAGTGTTGCCAGATCTTGCGATAGAAGCAAGCAACCAGCCCAACTGGCAACCCACCACATTGTGTAAAACAGAGGCCATTTTTAAACAGTATAAACATGCATTTATTATGGCATTACACATAAACAGCAAAATTATGCTAAACACTTTGAATAACATACTTTTAAGCTTGGATTTAAAAAAATACATTTTGCATATGTAATTTTTTCGACATTAAAAACAAAACATCCGGACATGCGTGTGAGTGGAGCTCCCTAGTCGTCAGCCACAGTATGAGTGTTTGGGGTGTGCGCACACAGACGTATTTGTATGTGTGCACCTGTCGCCTCACCAACTTGGGCAGGGCAGGAGCAATAAACAGGAAACGGAGGCGTGGAAGGGACAAACTACCTACTACCACTCATCTTTTGCTTTATTGTGCGGAGCTGGGAGATAATCAACTAGTTTCACTCGGAAAGAAAGTCAAGCCCAAATAAGCAACTTCACGATCAAAACAAGCCCAAAAAACCGCAACCCACAACTCACAAGATTTGCAAGTGACTTTAGAAAAAAACAAGCCCAAAGTCTCTTAATAAGCAGACTTGGCAACTATGGTCAAGTGTGCAGAATGGCCATGACTTGAAAGTAGTCCACAAGCGCCCTCTGCTGGGTGCACTGTACAATTACATCTTTTGTAAGTAAGGACATGGCTAATTCCCAGTGTTTATCTAAAAAAGTTAAATCTGGTCCTCTGGACATTCAAAAAAAACAAAACAAAGCAAAACAACAAAAAACGTAGAAACGTTTCGTCTCTCATCCGAGTGTAGTGAGATAGGTCGGTTAGCTTCGCTTAGCTTCGGACCTCCACCACACGTTATAATATCTGGACTAGTTCAAGTACCTGATATTATACTTAATTTAAACAGGTTCTCTCTTTTTCGAGCTACTTGACAGATATGTGACAGAGATACTGTGTAGGAGATGGTTTAATCAGTGACGTGAGACGTTAATTTTCTTTGACCCATCAAAATGAATGCGGTCATTTATTAACAGAATCAAAGTTTAACATCAAACATTGTACACGTGATTATTCTGATTGAAGCAATAACACATTTTAATTAATGAGCTTTACAACAGACATTTCTGAAAATATCTGGATTAATTACTGGCAGATAGAAGAGTTTTAAAGATGGGAAATGAGGTTTAAATGGAGAGAGATGGTGTGTGAGGGAAAATGTGTCGACGAAGAACGGCACCCTCCATTCGAACCCAGCTTAACCCATGGTACACTTCGCAGTTGAAGATCGACTTTTTACCTTTCTGAAGATATGTCAGTTCCGGCGTAAAGTTCCACTTCAAGCCACCTTTCAGCGTCTCCGTAAGGATAGCAGAGAACCGTCCGGAGTAGTGACGGTACTTCGTTCAACAGCAGCTCACCTCCCAGGTGGGCTCGCATGAGCTGTGAGCCCGTCAGAGGTTCCACTCAGATGTGGAAGATTCCATAATCCCCACGAGACTCAGAAGAACTTCGGATCATGTCTGGAACTTCTTGTTCTCTCCAGCAACTTTTCTGTTCGGTTCTGCTCTCCGAACTGAACTGCCCTCTGAGAACTAGGAAGTGTCGACATTTAAAGAGTTCTGTTTCCGGTTCATTTGGGAAGTCCTGATTGGCTGAAAGAGCCAATCAGGGGTGTGGTTTTAGTGACGTAAGAGGTCACTAGAAGTCAGAAAAACAATGAGATGTTTTGGAACAGACAGAAAAATGTTTTTGAAACAGACAGAGAAATGTTTAGGCGAGATGGGAGGAAACAGGTGCCAGCTTCTCTATTTACATCTGAGAGGATTTAAAAACATGACAGTTCGTTCCAACAAACTTATTTGCGTTTGTCTCCGACTTTTGACCGACTTACAACTTGCTCATTTCAGACAGAAGATCAAGAAAATGAATAATTACTCTGTAACAGACATTAACTAGATTTCTACTTTGAATGAGGATTAAAAATCATTAATACTGTTTCACAGTTGATTTAAAATGAGTAGTTCACTTCAACATTTAAAATGGTTTGAACTAAACACACTTTTGATTATCAAGACATTTGTAAAATAGTAATGATAATAAAAAAGAGAGTGTTCTTTCAATTGATCAGTGCAGGACACAATTAGAAAGTCTCTGGATGAACTTAATTTTGTGTTTCTGGACTCAAATCAATGAAATAACAGTTCTTCAATGAAATAACAGTTCTTGTCCCAGGAAGGCCCTCAGGGCCAGATTTTGACCTGAGGCTTAGTTCACTACACGAGAGACTTCCTCAGTCTGAGGTGCTGTATTCAGCTCAGTCTCTTAAATAGCACCTTCTCAGAGTGGATCGACCAGTTTTGCTGCTGACAACCAAAACCAGCTGATCACATGCTCAAGAAGGACCATCAGCCTAACAATGGATCATTAGCACACTGATGGCTGTTTACTATTCACAGAGGGTTGAGTGATACTAGCAATCACAGCATTGTAAGAGGGGGACAATTGAACACGTAGGCCTCCATCCCTGTTTAACGATGGACGGTTTCTTTTCACAAAGATGGCCTCCTTTACTCCTCTCTCAAACCATCGTTCCTCTCTATCCAGGATGTGCACATCTTCATCCCTGAAAGAGTGACCGCTGGCCTGGAGATGAGTGTAGACCACAGAGTCCTGGCCTGATGATGTTGATCTTCTGTGCTGGGCCATCCTTTTGGCCAGTGGCTGTTTTGTTTCCCTGATGTAAGACTGATCACAGCCTTCCTGACACTGAACAGCATACACAACATTGCTCTGTTTGTGCCGGGGGACTGGATCTTTGGGATGAACCAGTCTTTGCCGTAATGTATTTTGGGATTTAAAAGCCACTGGGACGTTATGTTTAGAAAATAAACATCTCAGTTTCTCTGATACTCCCTCAACATACAGAATGACCACTGGTCTGGGTCTGGGTTCCTCCTTTTCACATGTTGGCTGACTGGAGTCCTGTTTGGGTTTCTTCTCTGCTTTTAGGAAGGCCCAGTTAGGATATCCACATTGCTCTAGAGCCTGTCTTGTGTGGGATTTCTCCTTCTGCCTGGCTCCTGAGCTAGTGGGGACGCTGTCTGCTCTGTGATACAGAGTCCTGATGACTCCTAACTTGTGCTCCAAAGGGTGATGGGAGTCAAACTGCAAATACTGGTCTATGTGGGTGGGTTTGCGGTACACTTCAGTTTGCAAATGTCCTCTATAAGAGACTGAGACCTCTCAGTCCAAGAAAGCCAACTTGCCATTTTTTTCATCTTCTCGTGTGAACTTGATGTATTTATCCACAGAGTTGATGTGGTCAGTAAAATGTTGGACTTCCTGAGATTTAATTTTAACCCAGGTGTCGTCAACATACCTGAACCAATGACTTGGTGGTGTCCCTGAAAAGGATGTCAAGGCTCTCTTTTCTACCTCCTCCATGTACAGGTTGGCAACAATAGGAGAAACTGGAGACCCCATAGCACACCCATGTTTCTGCCTATAATATTCCTCCCCATATGTGAAGTAGGTTGACTGCAGGCACAGTTTCAAGAGTTGACAGTTGTTCTGTGGAAAGCGTGGTCCTGCTGCTCAGAGTGGTGTCTGATTTTAATCAGGAATGAGGAAGTCTCTCGGATGAGAGACGAAACGTTTCTACATTTTTTGTTGTTTTGCTTTGTTTTGTTTTTTTGAATGTCCAGAGGACCAGATTTAACTTTTTTAGATTTTTCTACCTGGATTATTGAGCATGCATCAGGATATCCCAGTGTTTATATTGGCGCATAATGGGCCAAGTACAGCATCACAGAAACCGATTTGTCCCCAAACGCTTGTATCAGTCTAAAGTATCAGTCCTACCAATATATCGGTCGGGCTCCAGTTTTTCAGCTTAACCTATAATGAACACATGCATTTTAAATTAAAGTAAAAGTTAGCAAAAAAAAATTGTAAATTCTTGGTGATAGTTAATACTTGAAACCTGCAGGTTGGAGCATTATAATAAGACGTAAAAACAAATCCATCAGTTCATCTTTAGTTAAATTTAACTGCCAGACGGCTTCAGTCACTGAACTGAACTGAAACCATGTGATTTAAATTCTGCAGAATTGCTTTAAAGATGGCAGGGGAAAAAAAAAAAGTTAATTTATTGATCTGTATCATTTTTTCCAAGAGAAAATGTGAAATATTTCAGATTTTTACCGACTTTCTACACATAGGTTTACTCAAAATCAGCTGTTATTTATTCATGTTTTTGTTTGGATTGACTGCATTCTACGTGTTAAATACAGACTTTAAGACACGCCACTGTCTGCCTGCACTCTAGGGAAAGTTACCTGCTCGGATCACGGTGCCCCTCTCCGTCCTCAACCAGCCACTGAAGAACAAGAGCGTTGTGACGACACCGATTAAAGGAAGTCTTAACACAAAGTAAGTCTCTGTTGATATTAAATAACCCTAAATTAAGTTTAACTCCCGTGTTTGTTGATAAAATAGAGGATTTGTTTTCTCAGTCTTAGCAGTCTGGGCAGGAACATCATCTTGACCACCATGCCTGCTGGCACGAAGCTGATTGCGGGGAACAAACCGGTCAGTTTTGTCACGGCCCAACAGTTCCAGCAGCTTCAGCAGCAGGGACAAGCCACACAGGTCAGTGCACTTCACATTTTGGAACTGGGCCAACAATAAGGTGTCGTCTGCACAGCCAGCTTGCAATACCTGCTCTGTCAAGTTTTCTTGTTGGAGAGGATGTTGTGATCCTGCTTAGAAATACATAAGTACCTAAAGAGTTCTATTTTGACTTTTTTTTTTTTTTTTTTTTTTTTTAAGGTTCGGATCCAAACGGTTCAGACGCAGCAGCTCCAGCAGCACGTGGCGACAGGCTCCCCAAAGTCTGTTTCAGCGGTGGTCGTCACAACGGCTCCCTCCCAAAAAAATGCCCCTGATCCTCCACCTGCGCATCAGCAGTGAGCTTGTCTGTATCGTCGCTCCAATCTGGCTTTGCTCAGAACTCCCCGTTTTTGTTGCAACCTTAAATATGTTTGCAGTTTCATGCAGAATTAAAAAAAATCCAAGGAAAAGATGACTAAAATGGTCATTTCCTTCAGAATCTCAAGTGTTTACTGGTTGTTTCGTTAATATTTAAATGTCAGAATTGGTCATTTTTATTAAACCATTAATACAACCTTCAGTGCGATTGTTAGCTGGATGTGCGTTTCTTGTTTATAAAATGAATAAATGTAAATTTAGTGGAATATTGTCTGATTTAATATATTTTACAAGCTGTAATAAAAAACATGCTTCATGTCATATTCCTCTTTGGCTTTAAAAAAAATAAAATGATTCTAAACTTCATTTATTTTATTCTGTAAATCTAAAGCACATTGAGCTGAAATGGAAATCACATTTTTTCTATTAACAAATTTCAGTAAAAATAACCAAACGGTTATTGTCGTCACTCCTCATCGGACTGTTCCAGTAAACCTTTCTGAATGCTTGATTTGGACGACGCGTCTCTCATTCCAATCTCGATGTCTCTACCTTTCTTGGAGCATCTCGTCATGGTTCTGTTGGAACGAGACAAACGGCCTTTAGGAACATGCAAATCGTAATATATTGTACAATTAAATGTTCTTCATTAATGACAAATACACTTAGCATCAAGGTTTTGAGGATTTGTTCTTTAAATTGTTATTTTAGTACTACAGTAGTCCCTCGTTTATCGCAGAGGTTCCGTACCCTGCCGTCCCCCCATGATAAGTGAAAAACGGCGTAGTCCAAGTTCAGTAAACTTTGTCATGACGTGACAGGCTGCAATCACACATCACCTGATACTCCCAATCTTCCGCCTTAAATAAACAATTTAAATTTAAATACTGTAATATTTTAAATAAATAATCCTTGTTTATTTAAAATATTACAGTATTTAAATTGTAGAGAAGAGAAGTGCAGCAGGATATCGAAGTGTTAACCCTTCACGCACAGAACAGAAATGTACTTCTGGATCAATTACACTTCAACAACTGAACATAGAAGTTCTGAAATAATTAAAAATAACTTTAAATTTGTGATTTTGACAATTTTACAATGTGACATACTTTGAATTGTAAGTTGGAAGACAAGTCGATCGGTGCATCTGGACAGCAAAGAGTTAACCTTCACAAAGCTGCAGCAGGAGAAATGTGTGTGTGGCAGAGCTGCAGGAGGGAGCTTCCCCCTGCACTTGTGGGCTTCACACATGGTGCAAAATTATTTAAATTGTATTTTAAATAAACAACCCATGGCTCATCAATCAGCCAAATGTGTCATGTCCAATCTTATTTTGCGAATCTGTGAAAAACGAACCATGAAGTAGCGAGGGACTACTGTAATCTGAAAGAAACAAAGCTCTTGATCTATAAGGTTTAGACATTTGTGTGTAGTAAATATCTTACCTGTTGTAGATAGCTTTTGGTACAACCTCAGTTAATTTATGACTGGACTGACAAACTGCTAGTTCTTTCTGTGCATACAACAATTCAAATATTGAATCCAAAAAAGTTCAGTCTGGTCCTCTGGACATTAAAAAAAAAAAAGCAAAAAAAAAATATATAGAAACGTTTCGTCTCTCATCCAAGAGACTTCCTCAGTCTGAGGTGCTGTTTTCAGCTCAGTCTCTTAAATAGCACCTTCTCAGAGTGGATCAACCAGTTTGCTGCTGACAACCAAAACCAGCTGATCACATGCTCAAGAAGGACCATCAGCCTAACAATGGATCATTAGCACACTGATGGCTGTTTACTATTCACAGAGGGCTGAGTGATACTAGCAATCACAGCATTGTAAGAGGGGGACAATTGAACACGTAGGCCTCCACCCCTGTTTAACGATGGATGATTTCTTTTCACAAAGATGGCCTCCTTTACTCCTCTCTCAAACCATCGTTCCTCTCTGTCCAGGATGTGAACATCTTCATCCCTGAAAGAGTGACCGCTGGCCTGGAGATGAGTGTAGACCGCAGAGTCCTGGCCTGATGATGTTGATCTTCTGTGCTGGACCATCCTTTTGGCCAGTGGCTGTTTAGTTTCCCCGATGTAAGACTGATCACAGCCCTCCTGACACTGAACAGCATACACAACATTGCTCTGTTTGTGCCAGGGGACTGGATCTTTGGGATGAACCAGTCTTTGCCGTAATGTATTTTGGGATTTAAAAGCCACTGGGACGTTATGTTTAGAAAATAAACGTCTCAGTTTCTCTGATACCCCCTCAACATACGGAATGACCACTGGTCTGGGTCTGGGTTCCTCCTTTTCACCTGATGGCTGACTGGAGTCCTGTTTGGGTTTCTTCTCTGCTTTCAGGAAGGCCCAGTTAGGATATCCACATTGCTCTAGAGCCTGTTTTGTGTGGGATTTCTCCTTCTGCCTGGCTCCTGAGTTAGTGGGGATGCTGTCTGCTCTGTGATACGGAGTCCTGATGACTCCTAACTTGTGCTCCAAAGGGTGATGGGAGTCCAACTGCAAATACTGGTCTGTGTGGGTGGGTTTGCGGTACACCTCGGTTTGCAAATGTCCTCTATCAGAGACCGAGACCTCACAGTCCAAGAAAGCCAACTTGCCATTTTTTACATCTTCTCGTGTGAACTTGATGTATTTATCCACAGAGTTGATGTGG
>NC_056511.1:23613567-23624342 GCF_014905685.2 Nematolebias whitei | reverse complement strand
CCATATGTGAAGTAGGTTGACTGCAGGCACAGTTTCAAGAGTTGACACAGTTGTTCTGTGGAAAGCGTGGTCCTGCTGCTCAGAGTGGTGTCTGATTTTAATCTTAAACTGACCACCTCTACTGCATCATCAACAGGAATGCACGTAAAGAGTGATGTGACATCAAAAGAGACCATTGTTTCATCAGTCTCCATGATGACATCCCTCACCTTATCCACAAAGTCCATGGTGTTCTGTATGTGGTGTTCTGAGCTGCCAACTAAAGGGATGAGTACAGACGCCAGATATTTGGAAACATTGTAAGTGACAGAGTTAATCATACTAACAATTGGTCTTAAAGGTACACCTTGTTTGTGGATTTTAGGTAAACCATACAGACTAGGTGTGGCCTCCCCTGGGTACAGTCTGTGGTACAGAATACGGTCAATACCCTTGTCCTGCTCCAAATTTTTCAGGCAATCTATTAACGGTTTCTTGTAACCACTTCCTGGATCTCTTTTCAGAGGTTCATAAGTGGTTAAGTCACTAAGGAGTGTCATAACTTTCTCATGATAGTCTTTCTGGTTCAAAATCACTGTGCACCTTCCTTTGCCTGCTGGGAGAATGATGATGTTTTTGTCTTTGCTAAGAGTGGTGAGTGCATCCCTCTCCTCTCTACTGATGTTGGAAGGTGGTGGTTTGGCATTGCTGAGGCAGGATAGAAATCGTCCATCATTAAACAGGGGTGGAGGCCTCCGGGTTCAACTGTCCCCCTCTTACAATGCTGTGATTGCTAGTATCACTCAGCCCTCTGTGAGTAGTAAACAGCCATCAGTGTGCTAATGATCCATTGTTAGGCTGATGGTCCTTCTTGAGCATGTGATCAGCTGGTTTTGGTTGTCAGCAGCAAACTGGTTGATCCACTCTGAGAAGGTGCTATTTAAGAGACCGAGCTGAATACAGCACCTCAGACTGAGGAAGTCTCTTGGATGAGAGACGAAACGTTTCTATATTTTTTTGCTTTGTTTTGTTTTTTGGGTTTTTTTTAATGTCCAGAGGACCAGATTGAACTTTTTTGGATTTTTCTACCTGGATTATTGAGCATGCATCAGGATATTTCAAATATTGAATATTTTAGAGGGTTTTTTTTTTTTGTTGTTTGTTTTTTTACTTTTACTCCACATCACATGATTATTCTGGCAGAAATATGACAAGTTTTAGGACAGTGGCAATCCACTTTGGTCTTAGTGCTGCTTGACAAGCAGTTAACTCAGTCAGATTCAACCTGATTCTCTAAATGTAAGTACAATAGTCCCTCGCTACTTCGCGGTTCGACTTTCGCAGACTCGCTCTTTCGCTGTTTTTTTAAAGTAAGATTGGACATGGCACACTGTTGGCTGATTGATGGATGAACTGCATGAGCCAATTGTGGGATTGCTTATTTAAAATACATTTTAAATTATTTATTTAGCACCTACTAAATCATTAGGCGCAGGGAAAAGCTCCGTTCTGCAGCCTGTCATGATCTCCTTCTCTGCCACACATTTCCCCTGCAGCAGCTTTGTGAAGGGTTAACTCTTTGCTGTCCTACTGCACTTCTCTACAATTTCTTTTTTTTCCCCTTTCTTTTGGCTGCTCCCTTCTTCAGGGGTCGCCACAGCGAATTAAGTCGCACGAAGACTTGGTGATTGTTTTTACGCAGGATATCCTTCCTGACACAACCACAGACCACCGAGCTACCAGCCCTCTGTGTGGAGCAGAGAGCTGCCATCTAGGATGCTCAGGGGAGCAGATGGTTGGGGGTTAAGGGCCTTGCTCAAGGGCCCAGAGTGGGGCAAATGAGGGTGGAGACAAGTGTGGGTGCTTCATCTTTTCCACCCACATTTTGATGTCGTCTGTCTGGGAGTTGAACCGGCAATCTTTCGATCACAGGCACACCTTCTCTAACCTCTGTGCCACCACTCCCTACAATTTAAAATTAAATACTGTAATATTTTAAATAAACAATTGTTTATTTAAAATTACAGTATTTAACTTTTTATTGTTTATTTACACAGGGAGGGAGATTGGAAGCAACAGGTGATGAGTGTGATTGCAGCCTGGCACGTCATGACAAAGTTTACTGAACTTGGACTACTGTATCCCTACTTTGCAGTTTTTCATTTATTGCGGGGGGGGGGGGGGGGGGGCAGGGTACAGAACCCCCGCAATAAACGAGGGACTACTGTTCTTTAAAAAACTATCTGCAGCAGGTAAATAGTTACTATTCACAGCCCTTCCACAAAACCCCACATAAAAATATACGAGCTATCCCTTTAAACACAACAAAAGGACATTGTTTATGGAGGCAAATGTTGAATGTAAACAAAATCCTGTTTGACTGTAAAGCAAAATTAAAACTTAGCTCTAAAATATGAAAAACTTATAAAATATAAATATATAAGATGAATAAAACAAGGTGGATAGATTAAAAAAAGGCGCTCCTCAGGGTGTTGAACTTTAGACAGATCTCGCGTACAGTTTTACACAACATTCCTATTTAACCAGAATAAAATGAAAGAGCAGTTTATGAAAAAGAAAATACACTTTTAGTGCTTAATTAAGAGTTGCAGTAGATTACAGCCAGTGTCTGCTAATCTGAGCATTTTAGATTATTTTAACTATTTTTTTCAGTATTTACACACACACTTTAATCCTCTATTGTTTGGAACCATCTCGTATTTCTACATTCCAGTAATGGTTGAACTCACCTTTGTTTATTTAGCCGTTAAACTCGTACTTTAAAAGAAAAAACTCCCAG
This sequence comes from Nematolebias whitei, assembly GCF_014905685.2. Classification (NCBI taxonomy): domain Eukaryota; kingdom Metazoa; phylum Chordata; class Actinopteri; order Cyprinodontiformes; family Rivulidae; genus Nematolebias; species Nematolebias whitei. The sequence continues at coordinate 23,621,563 of NC_056511.1, read as the reverse complement.
CTACTTTTCTAAAATCTACACTTCAGCTCTCATGACTCCATACAGGCGACCCATTGATTCTGCAGTAAAGACGAGTGGAGACTTTACTGTTCGGATTTACTAAAACGTTTATTTCACCTGAATGTCCAGCTCAGTTTGTTCATGAAAACATGTAGCTTACGCCCCCATTTAAATGATTAGCTTCATAGACTTATTGAACTCAAAACAAGAATAAAAGTCGGGATACTTACAGCCAAACTGTGGAGGAGGTGGAAGCGACTAAAAGCAGAGCCACAGCTAAATGCCAGCAGAAACACATCGTGACGAACATAAGGTTGTCGTGTAGCTCCAAATCCCACACGTCTCCATTTAACGGGTAAAGGACAAATCCAATCTGAAAGGAGAAAACTGATAAGGAGCCAGCAGACTACAGTTTAAGTCAGGGCTATTCAACTGGCGGCCCGGGGGCCAAATCAGGCCCACAAGTGAGCTCAGTTCCGCCCACCAATGGGATAATTTTTAAATAAAACTAGATCTTAAATTGTAAAACAAACTTACTTAATGACAATAAGTGCTGAATGTCTGGCCCCTGAGCTCTTGGCTTTCAGTATCTGTGCCCCACTGAGCAACTTAGTTGAATTGCCCTGGTCTAGGTTTTAAAAGCAGAGGTTCAAGACAAAGACGGAAACTGCAGACTGAGCTGACCCATGGCTGGTTTTATCCTCCGAGAACATTTTTACTTTAACAAGGATTGTTTTCATTTTAAAGGTGAATATTTTGGACAACAAACTAAACGTCGGACAGTAAAACTTCAAAATGTTTGAGTTTATATCAACTTTGACACAAAGAAAATATTTAAGGGGCAGCCCCACCCCCACCCCCACCCCCCATCGTGGAGGGAACAGGGGAATTAGAAATACCCTCTATCTGTCCATGCATGTTGTGAGCATTATAACTTAAAAAAATGACTGAGGTACCAACTTCCATTTTGGTGTGTGACTGCATCTAGGTGCAAGAAAGGTCAAAAATTGGGTTGCCACATCAAAATCCAAGATGGCCACCACCATATATTTATGTAAACCGACCACCCCGATCATTTGAAGAGACTATGCTTTCTAGTTTTTATATCTCTTCAAAGTATAGTTTCCTCCAATGATTGGGGTGGCTGAAGCTTAATCTACAGGGGCCAAGGCCACCATTGGCCACCCCCTGATGCCATCATCACACCTGCAGGTGGATAAATGTGAATCTACAGAAAATTCACTTTTTCAGGGATGTTTGTGCAAATGTGAACGGTTATCATCTTACCTGTTGTAGATAGCTTTCTGATAAAGTTCCATTTGGAGAAACCGTTTGTTTCTGACCAGACTGGCGAGCTGAGATCCAAAGTGAATTTCTGCCGTCCCAAAAGGACTCCGGTCTTTAACTTGTCAAAGCAAGTCATACAAATGTAATTTATAAAGCTTTACATTGCTGTCAGTTTTGTATTTCACAGGTATTTACATAGAGTTCTGCAGTTCTTTGCAAACCTCACACTCCCATCAGATGATCATATTTTATTTTATGGAATATCAAGCTGATGGCAATGTCAAGCTTTATAAAACAGCAATAGCATGAACCGCTAAAAATATTTTAGGATGTAATCCACTTTGCTCTTGGCTCCATTTGGACTAGCCCTCAGCTCATCAGTCTGTCCAGACTAACCAGTTTCTTCAAACTGAGCTCATTCAGCCATCCACAACAGGTAAGATATTTATGTTCATGACCTCAGTACAAATAGCTCCTTCACTTAATTTCTTTTTCAAGTTGAAAGGTTAGAAACAACTCAGTGGTTCCAGGAACAGGTCTGGTTGGTTTGTTGTCTCACCTGGTAGAACCACGAGCCCTGCAGGATGAACAGGCCCGCCCGGGTCAGCTCCAGAATAAAGTTGTTACTGACAAACACTTCCAGCATGGAGCTGGCCGAGCCACCGAACACAGCCACCAGCAGCAGGGTGTGGATGTGAGCATCCAGAGGTTTCCGGCCGTGCACGTGGAAATAAAACAGAAACCCTGGAGTAAGAGAGAGATCACAAACTGCTGCATCAGTGGGACATTTTATGATATTTTAAAACTAAATCCAAGATGTGTTTCTTGTTCACCTTCAACAAAAAGGGCCAAGGAGATAGTAAGTCGGTCCACCCCTGCTGGCACGTTTTTGGATAAAGCACAAGCAATCATTGCTATTCCTGAAATACCAAAGAACAAATACATGGTGCTGTGCTGCCAGTTCATCAGCTTGACCCAGGAAGTCTCCTCCCTGTTGTAGAGGCGGGCGTGGGGGCCGTCCACCACAAACTGCTCAACCATAATACCTGCAACCGCACCACATCACACAAAATCAGGCAATCGAGCAGCAGGTTCTGGTGTCCAAGATGGATGTGAGAGGTAACCGACCCACAAAGGAAGCGAAGATTTGAAGTCCTCCTTCAAAGTACTCCATTTTCTTAAAGAAAGGAGGCGTGACTTGTCTCCCTTTGGGCTGCCTCGTCCTCCAGTAGTGCTGGATATTGTGTTTCACCACCAGCCAAAAGCCATAAAACAAGAAAAAGGTGCCAGGAATCGCGTGCCCTCCAAAGTTGGCCATCGTTTGGCCTGAAAATGAGAAATACACACAGTGGAGACAAGTCCTTTTAGAGATTTAATTATAGGATTTTCAACTTTGAGGTCAAAGTGCAGGTTCAGAACTTTGTTGTATGTCATGACATGTGATGATTCACAGCAATAAACAGATCAGATGTTTTTCTGTGGAAAAGTTACGCATTTGTCTTAAAAAAATTCAAGCAACAAAGTAAACATATCAAAATGTTAAAACTAAAAAAATTGAACCATTCTTTTTTTTTTTTTTAATGAGGTGGTTTTCACTTTTTTTGGGGGGGGTTGCAGCATCTCAAAGAGGTCGAAAGGGCAACAAAATGCTGGAAAAGTTAGTGGTTCAAATAAAAATAAAAAAAAGTTGGAGGAGCATTTTTCATCCAGCTAGGTTAAATGTGAACATGTCAGTAAGAGGATTGGGTATAAAGAGAGACATTTAGAGGGGCAGAGGTTCACCAGGCTGCAACAAACAGTGTGTAAATATAAAAAATGGCAGAATAATGTTCCTGAAGGGAAAAGACACAAAGCTGAAAAAAACAATCAGGTTGAGGGAGTCCTCAGATATCAGAGTGTTGTTCTGTTAAATCCATCTGGAATATTGGAAATTTAGCAACTTTGTTTTTATAATACGTTCATTTCATTTCTTCAGCTGTGATTGCTGAAGTTAGGAAGACAAACTATTGTATTTTCCAGCATATAAGTTGCTCCGGAGTATAAGTTGCATCAGTCAAAAAAAGCATCATGACGAGGAAAAAAAAACGTATATAAGTCGCATTTATTATGCGTCACCGCTGACCCTTCGCATTTATTATGAGTTTATTTGATCGTCAAAACAGCTTCATTTCACCTGGGCGATTCGGTACTATCCATCCATCCATCGCGGCCGGAGCCACTAGCTCTCTAGCGTTCCTCCGCCTGCAGCAGCTGAGCAAAACGAGTGCGCACAGGAGGACTCGCTGTTGCAGTTCTTCGAAATTTAAAACATAAGTCAAAAATTGCGTTATGAATATGGAAATAAAAACGTACTGCCTATAAGTTGCTTCGGCGTATAAGTCTCAGGACTGACAAATCTATGCAAAAAACTGTGACTTGTACGCCGGAAAATATGATAAATCTAAGCCATATTTACTGCATGGCCGTAACAAAAATGTGGTCAGGAAAAATGCATAATTACTAAAAAAAACTACTTCCTGAACTTAATATTGCAAATTAATATCTTCTGCAGTGGGTAGTAAAAAGAAAAGCTGAACAACAAAAAACTACAGTTACAACACCTGAAGTGATCCTTGCTGTGGTTCAAAAGCATCTAATCAGATGATGAGTCATTAATAAATCAAGTTTTTGAGCATAGTGGTTCAAATTCAGTAGATGAATTCTGGCCATCAAGCATTTTACAATCAGCAGGGACTGAAAATAACCATCAGGTTTGTTATGAAAGTGACTGTGTTCTCGTTGCATTAATAATTTACTGTAAGAATGTGGTCATGAATGTATAATGCAGCCACTTCAGCCTCTCTGCAGGTCAAACATCTGCACATGTACCACGTACTCGAGAGCTACAGGGGCAAAAAGAAAAAATGTGTACAATCACATGACAGATGTAAAAATGCTGGGATGAACACCTCCAATTTTTGGCTGCAATATGACTGTTTTTATTCATTCCAACTGAAAATATTGAACACTACCATTTTCAGCAGCTAGATGGTAAAACTGGCTGTTAATGACCCAATCGGCTTGCCACAGTCTACCACCTTTATCCAGCTCTAGGATCATGCCTGGAGAAAACGTCAAATCATCTTCATTTCGCTGCGCCGCCCTGGCGAAATGCAGCTGATTTGACCATTAAAGTGCATTTATTAAGGAAAAGTATAACTGAGACACATCTTTGCTATAAAATCAAGTACAAACCGGATTCCAAAAAAGTTGGGACACTAAACAAATTGTGAATTAAAACTGAATGCATTGATGTGGAGATGGCAAATGTCAATATTTTATTCGTAATATAACATGGATGACAGATCAAAAGTTTAATCTGAGTAAATGTAACATTTTAAAGGAAAAATATGTTGATTCAAAATTTCACAGTGTCAACAAATCCCAAAAAAGTTGGGACAAGTAGCAATAAGTGGCTGGAAAAAGGAAATTGAGCATATAACGAACAGCTGGAAGACCAATTAACACTAATTAGGTCAACTGACAACAGGATTGGGTATAAAAAGAGCTTCTCAGAGTGTCAGTGTCTCTCAGAAGCCAAGATGGTAAGAGGATCACCAATTCCACCATTATTGCACAGAAAACAGTGCAGCAATACCAGAATGGTGTTACCATAGGCGTAGCCAGGATTTTATGAGGGGCGGTTCGTTTGAAGAAAAAGTGGACCTGTAGGACTACTCTGATTGGTTCATTGGCGGTGGTACACATAACTTCAAATGTGTAAACAAGCTAATTAGCTAGCTAGTTAAAACACTGCTGTGTGAGGTAAATCTGTGTTACCAAATAGGCGGTTGTGAGTGGAGAAAGAGCAACACACTGAGAGGGGAATAGCGTGTGTGTCCAGTCTTCTATTCAGAACTCATCCCAGACACGAACGAACACTTCGGTACTCCCGAGTCCCGCCCGAACATACACAAAAAAAAAAAAAAAAACACCGAAGAAGAATGAAAGACGTCATCCTCTTAAAGGCACAGTACCACTCCTTAACTCTAACAACATAAATGCAAACTAAGCCCGCAAATAATAACATTACTTCAATTGCAAAAATAACTCATCTTTTTACTTTGCTTTGTTAGACATTGTTTTTTATGAATGAAATTACTTCACCTCGCAGTTCTATATCTCGCGGGAGTTGTAGGTGGGACTTCATTGGCAAAGTGGGCGGTTCGTTCGAACCCCCCGAACCCCCCCTGGCTACGCGCATGGTTACCCAGCGTAAAATAGCAAAGACTTTTAAGTTATCATCATCAACCGTGCATAACATCATCAAAAGATTCAGAGAATCTGGAACAATCGCTGTGCGTAAGGGTCAAGGCCGTAAAACTCTACTGGATGCTCGTGATCTCCGGGCCCTTAAACGTCACTGCACCTCAAACAGGAATGCCACTGTCAAAGAAATAACAGAATGGGCTCAGGATTACTTCCAGAAAGCATTGTCAGTGAACACAATCCACCGTGCCATCCGCCGTTGCCAGCTGAAACTCTACAGTGCAAAGAGGAAGCCATTTCTGAGCAAGCTCCACAAGCTCAGACGCTTGCACTGGGCCAGGGGTCATTTAAAATGGAGTGTGGCAAAATGGAAGACTGTTCTGTGGTCAGATGAGTCACGATTTGAAGTTCTTTATGGAACACTGGGACGCCATGTCATCCGGACCAGAGAGGACAAGGATAGCCCAAGTTGTTATCAACGCTCCGTTCAGAAGCCTGCATCACTGATGGTATGGGGTTGCATGAGCGCTTGTGGCATGGGCAGCTTGCATGTCTGGAAAGGCACCATTAATGCAGAGAACTATGTTCAGGTTCTAAAACAACATATGCTCCCATCTAGATGTGATCTCTTTCAGGGAAGACCCTGCATTTTTCAACACGATAATGCCAGACCACATTCTGCAGCAATCACAGCATCATGGCTACGTAGGAGAAGGATCCAGGTACTGAAATGGCCAGTCTGCAGTCCAGATCTTTCACCTATAGAGAACATTTGGCACATCATAAAGAGGAAGGTGCGACAAAGAAGGCCCAAGACGATTGAACAGTTAGAGGCCTGTTTTAGACATGAATGGGAGAACATTCCTATTTCTAAACTTGAGAAACTGGTCTCCTCTGTCCCCAGACGTCTGTTGAGTGTTGTAAGAAGAAGGGGGGATGCAACACAGTGGTAACAATGGACTTGTCCCAACTTTTTGGGGATTTGTTGACGCCATGAAATTTGGAAACAACAGATTTTTCCCTTAAAATGATACATACTCTCAGTTTAAACTTTTGATGTGTGATTTGTATTCTATTCTGAATAAAATATTAGATGTTGGCACCTCCACATCATTGCATTCAGTTTTTATTCACAATTTGTTTAGTGTCCCAACTTTTTTGGAATCCAGATTGTAAATAAATAATTGTTTTAGGTGCTTTTCTTGTTAAATTTCGAAAAAATGTGCAGCTTTCCTCCTTCCTGATTTCCTCCCTCTGTGTGCTCCCAGAGCACCAAGGCAACCAATACTTTTGAAGTACAGCTGATTTTCACATTACAGTGCATTTATTAAGTAAAAGTTCAACTGAGACACACCTTTGCTATAAAGTCCATCCATCCATCCATCCATCCATTATCTTTACCCGCTTATTCCATTTTGGGTCACGGGGGTCGCTGGTGCCCATGTCCAGCAATTTTGCTATAAAGTTGAGCTAGCAAAATGTTTTTAGGTGCTTATCTTGTTAAATTTGGAAGAAATGCACAGCGAGCTGTCCTCTGCGCACTCCTTTCGTGTATTGGCTTTTGAAATGCAGCTGATATCACCATTAAAGGGCATTTATTAAGCAAAAATTCAACTAAGACACACCTTTACTATAATTTCGAGCAAACAAATAATTATTTTTAAGTGTTAATCTTGTTAAATTCTTGTTAAAGTCCTCCCGTGCACACTCCCGTGGCCGCCATTTGGCAGCCAATCGATTTTTGGCACAACACCGGCCCACATTTCCAGGTGGTCAGTGATGACGAGTAACAAACGTGACGCGTCAGCGATGACACATAATACATATGGCTTATACAGCGAAGCGATGTGTTTATGTATTTTTCCACTTTATTAAACATATTTGGACAGATGCGACTTATAGGGCAGTGCGATGTGTACGGCGGAAAATATGGTACTGCTTATAGTCACTCAATTTAAAAACAAATATTCTAGGGGTCTTTTGCTTCTTGAGCCAACAAGGACCTGGAAACATCTGGTTTAAAGGAGTTCTGTGTTCTACAAGAACTATTCACAGTTTTCCATTTGAAAAATCATCACAGGTTTTAAATGTTAAAACTGATGAATGCAGCAGCAAAGAAAACGCAGAAAAGAGAAGGAAAATAATATTAGAGTGAACAAATCAGAGAGAGAGTTGATGTGAGGATTTGTTCTCGTTTCTAATTGTGTTTTACAAACTTTTATTATCAGTAGAAAGTGCCGAGAGACACTTTGCTCAAGATAAATCGAATAAAATAAAAAGATATTGTGTAGATAAAAACATATTTGTGATTGGTTTTACTGGACAATGTAAATGTATGAAGATAAAAGTTTAATAAATTTACGCTTCCTAGAAAACAAAAAACAAAAATCACTTTCAATAAATCTCTACGCACATTTATGACTTTGTTTTGATAAATTACATGCAGATGTATTTCTCTAAA
>NC_056511.1:23606067-23611067 GCF_014905685.2 Nematolebias whitei | reverse complement strand
TGATGTTTTACTAACAAAGTGGACTGACATAGCTGTGATCAGTTTGAGCTCAAAGTGTGTGTCGGTGAGGACTCTCAGCTACTGTCACACCAACTTTTAGCCCGATTTATCTACACCTGGATGTGTTGCAGCTGTTTTTATGTTTGCTACGGTTGTCTAACTGTAGATCAAACGTGGGCAATATTAGGCCCGTGGGCCAAAAGTGGCCCTCAGACAATCTCCAACAGGCCCCCAATATATTCAACTAAAAAAATAAAAACTTTTAAATAGTTTGATGAAAAACCAGTATTCTATTAATGAATTTTAAAGAAGTTTAAATTTCACATCCTGTCCAAATACATCAAAGACTTTTGGATTATGACAGGCTAAAACTTTTTAAAGTCATCAGAACTAGACTGAACCTTAGAGACTCCAAAAAGCAAACAATATTTGTTTTTATTTGATTTTATTTAATGTTTAACAAATTTATTGTCACAAGAGCCAGTATTGGGGAGACATATTTTTTAATCAAGCATACTAACTATGCTACCACAAAAATAAATAAATAAATAAATATAAACAAAAAGGCTGAAAAAAGTATTCCATTCACTCCTTTATGCAGCCCTTTGGTCGTTTTAAATATCTTGAGTTAGCCCTCTGGAAAAGAAATGTTGCCCACCCTTCTGTAGATGAGCACACTCTCTGAAGGGTTTGAGGGATCTTTTGCTAACACTTCCATGACCCATCACATTGAACTGAAGATTGAGTCACAAATGGTATGTTGATATAATGGCAGCTGTAGTGCTGTGCTGAAAAATTTGCAATATTTGACAAATTATGATGAATCTTATCTTTGGGTTCCTTGAATGAAATATATGAAATGATTCTAAAGAATGTTCTGAAGTGCTCTTCTGAGCAATAATGATTGTGAGTAAAAAAAAAAAAAAAAGAAAAAAAATTTTTTTTGCAACTTTCCCTGCTTGCTAGCAAAGCTATTTTCAATAGCAGCTGAGAAATCCTGATAGCTAAATCAGGTTTTCTCTTAGAGGACATCAATACATCCTCCGAGTACGCTAAAAACTGGATTCAGACCAGTTTTCAGGGGTTATCCTGATTAGCAAGACAACTTATCTCTGGACCTGATCATGCTATCAGGACGATCAAAGGGATGGTTAAAACAGTGTTTTTCAAAGTGGGGGCTGTGGCCCCCTAGGGGGGCCGCCAGGGGGCACCTGGGAGGCCTCAGAGAGCTGAAAAGAAGATTAAAAAGGCAAAAATAAAACGTGTTTCAATTAAAATTTTATTGTTTTAAAATTATTGTAATAAAATTGAATCTATTTTTCAATAATTAGTTTACAATATATTTTATAATAATATACAGAAATATTTTTCACCACGCCCATCTTTCTGATTGGCTGCCAGTCACATGTATCAAGCTGCTTTACTCTTCAAGTTAGCATAGCAAGGACGAAATGAAGAAGCTTCTAAAAAGACATAAGAAACCGACCAGCAGCCAGTTGCCAAGTTCGCTTATTATATGCGACTTTGGCTTGTTTTTTTCTAAAGTCGCTTGCAAATTTTGTGAGTCGCGGGTTGTGGTTTTTTGGGCTTGTTTGAACGTGAAGTTGCTTATTTGGGCTTGACTTTCTTTCTGAGTGAAACTACTGGTAGTTAATTATCTCCCAGCTCCGCACAAGAAAAGACGAGTGGTAGTAGGTACAGTCTGTCCCTTTCATGCCCCTTTTCCTTTTTATCGCTCCCGCCCAAGTTGGCGAGGCGACATGCGCGCACAGCGCCATATAGCTCTATTTACAGCGCTGGGCGCACGCACTCATACTGTGGCTGACCACTAGGGGGCTCCACACACACACACACATATGTAAAGTCATATTTATTTATAGAGCATCAGGATGTTTTATTTTTAAAAATATGTAGAAAAAAATTACATATGCAAAATTTTATTTTTAATCCAAGCTTAAAAGTATGTTATTCAAAGTATTTAGCATAATTTTGCTGTTGTTTATGTGTAATGTTATGTTATAATAAATGTATGTTTATACTGTTTAAAAATGGCCTCTGTTTGGTTGCCAGTTGGGCTTGTTTTCATAGAGCTGGTTGCTTGTTTCTATCATGAGATCTGGTAACACTGCCAGCAGACCTGCTGTGGTGGAAACTGCTGCAAAAAACAAATAACTCATGGCCAGCTAAAATTCAAATGTATGAGGAAGTGTATGTCTTTACAGTCCTACAGAAAAATGGCCATGATTGCCCGAAATGTGTCGTCTGTCTGGAGACCCTCGCAAACGAGTTTAAAACCTTCGAAACTTCAACCCCACTTGAGTGGGAATATAATACAATGTTTAAAACATGTTAGTTAATAATGTTTTATGCTCAGCAGCTGTAATTGAATATAGTGAATAAAAGTTAAAACTTTCTAAAAGTCGATGTTTCTTTACATATTTTGTAGCATTGAATGTGGGTTTGCGAGAGGGGCCTCGGCCAGAAGCTAATGCTGTTTGGGGGCATGGAATAGTTTGGGAACCCCTGGGTTAAAAAGCCAGGAATCTGAAAATGTTTAGTTTTAGTTTGTTTTGACCAAATCTGACTTAATCCCTGATTTACTGTGACAGCTCTCCTACGAGCACATAGTCTCCTGTAACTCTTTCAAAACTTTTGCGAACACAAGACATTGAATGAGACTGTAGATACAGAACAAAGTTAATGTATAAACTGTGTGCACAAGGAAGTGGTCCCAGTGTTTAAATGAACTTTGCACCCCTTTTTTAATAAAACTTTATTACCGTCATTATCTCATTCACGACGATGATCAGTTCACACGTGTCAGAGCTGCTTTAATGAAGTAAATAAATGACCTTTTTTTTTTAAAGGTTTGGATGATTTCCTACATGGGTACAGCTTTACGTTGATGATGTTTTTCACTTGCAGGAGTTACAAAATCTCACAAAACAGCTTCTTCTCCCTGAACGGGTTCTCTGATGATGGCACCGGGGTCACCAGGGGGTCCTCTTTGGCATGAGCTTCACAGAAGGCCATCAGCTCTGCTGCTGCTTTGGACACCTGCACAGAAAGTTCGTTAGATGTTTAATTGGTTGATTTTTGACCAAAACATCCTCAGTTTTTAAACATAGCATGACACGGTGCCTACAAACAGGTAAAGAAGTTAAAAACGTTGAGATTTAATAATAAAATGACTAAAAATGCTCCACATTGCACATATTTTGATGAGGGAAATAATAACAAGAGATGCAATAAAGAGCGTTTGGACTCACCATCATCCGCTCTATGTTCACCTCCAGCTTCAGCTGTTCCACCGTCTTTCTCGCGTCTGCAATCTTGGCCATGTTGTTGGACATCTTCCCCACCCCCGCCCCGTCCCACTGAGGTCAGGCCTGCTGCAAACTGTAATGAAGAAAGGATTGTTGCAGGAATAAAATAATCATAAGGGAACTTAAAGGCACCTGAGAGGCAGCTTAGAGAGAGTTTCAATTTGCTTGTTAATTCTGCTCCCTGGGTCTCAGCTGTGCATGAAGCAGGAAGGGTCTCAAAGGAGGAGAGCTGGGGAGCGGAGGCAGAGCAGCCCTCCCTGGGGCTCATGGGGGGGGGGGGGGGGGGGGGTGAGATCTGCCTTATTAGTGTTTAAATATATTTAACATTAACATGTTGCGCTCAAAAAAACGACCACATGTAAATTTAAAGATAATGCTGTTGATGCACCTCCTCTTTTTAATTTAAATCAACTGCTCTTTTTTTTTTCAAAACCCAATGAAAAACCACACAAACTAAGTTATTCCATGGAAAATATTAAACAAACGCTATTTCCCATTATAATAAAGTATTTTATTTAGTGTGTAAGTGTTGTCAGTGTCAGAAATAATTACTTAAGTTAAATATTCCTGGTCAAAACGCAACAAATATTCATTCAAGAATTGTTCCTTGCACCTTTCGTTTCTTACAAAATTAAAAAAGTATATATTAAATTAATAAACTGTATGAAAATAGTTCTACTCACCACCAAGACAGAACCCGCTGCAGCCCAAGCCCTCTTATCTTCAGCAGGGTCCGCCACACAAAATTACAGCAATGGATGAAGTGAGATTAGGAGCGAGGATGAGGAGGAGGAGGAAGGCTTCAATAGGTTCCCTCCTTCACGTAATTAACTGTGGCTCTGCCTCCAGGACCGGCTCGGAGCTGCACTTAAAGGCAACATGTGGTGTGACCTTCATCTCTGGAGTCTCCATCAGTCTCTCACCCTTCATCTCAGGACTCTGAGGAAAAACAGTCAGGATTCAAGAAAAATATATATTTCTAGCTCCGTGGACCTGATCCTCTTCCATAGCAAGTGTCCTTTAAAAAAAACCCAATAACAACACCAATGGACCTGTGTGACAGGAGCAGTCATAGATAATGAGTCATTATAAGAAACGTATTATGATAAATTAATAAAGCCATAAGAAAAGGACTGGTGGCGCAGAGGTAAAAGAAGGTCGTCGGTTCCACTCCCTGACAACCTCAAAAAAATGTGGGTGGCAAAGGTGAAGCACCCACACCTGCCTCCATGCTCATTTGCCCCACTCTGGGCCCTTGAGCAAGGCCTTCAACCCCCACCATCTGCTCCCCCAGGTGCCCTCTGCTCCACACCGAGGGCTGAGGTAGCTCGGTGGCCCGAATCCAAGCGAGTTATATTCGCTGTGACGACCCCTGAAGAAGGGAGAAGAAAAATAAAATAAAGACATAAGAAAAAAATTATTCTTTTAGAATTTTACCCTAATAATTATTTGTTTGTTTGTTTTTTCAGAAGTTTGATTTTTTTTAAAGGTGAGAATATAAAAAGTTCCAGTAATAGATGAACTATTTATTTCTTTGTTTAAATTAGACTTGTTTTCTTTTTTTTTTCTTTTTATTTTTATATTAATCTGTGCTGCATGAAATGTGTAGATTCACTGCACGCAGCCGTTGTAAAAAAAAATAAATAATTAAAAAAATATATATATATATATATA
>NC_056511.1:23601595-23605967 GCF_014905685.2 Nematolebias whitei | reverse complement strand
CTCTGGGAGAACTAGGAAGTACCGGCATTTTTAAAGAGCTCTTTTCCCGGTTCACTTGGGAGTATTCCCATTGGTCAGAAACAACCAGACAGGGGTGTGTTTTGTGACGTAAGAGGTTAGAAGACAGCAAGAATTGTTATGGAACAGAGTAGAAATGTTCTCAGAGACATAAAGAGTTTTGTTTTGGCGAGTTTAAGAAACAGGTGCCAAAACCTTCTGTTTACGTCTGAGAGGATGTAAACAAGACAGTTGTTCCAACGCATGTCTGCTTCGACTCCTGACCCTGGAAACGCACACTTGCTCATTCAAAGACAGAAATCAGAAAATGCATAATTACTCTGTAACAGCTTTAACATGAGTTCTAACCTTGCATGAGAATTAAAAATCATTACACAGTTAATAAAATTGATTAGTTCACTGCAACATCTAAAATGGTTTGAACTAAGACACTTTGATTATCAACATTTGTAAAATAGTAATGATAATAGAACAGAGAGTGTTCTTCCACTTGAATTTTCAAGAAAGAAAGTCTCAGGATGGGTGAACCTGTATTTCTGGATTCAAATCAATGAAATGACAGTTCCTGTCCCACAAGGTTCTTAAGGTCAAGGGTTTTGACCTTAGGCTTAGTCTTGACATCAGGTTAAGTTCACTGCAATAATTACTTTGTAACATAGACATTTAAAATTATTTCTACTTTGAATGAGGATTAAAAAAATTCATTAATACTGTTTCACAGTTGATTTAAAATGAGTGGTTCATTTCAACATTTAAAAATGATTTGAACTAACACAGTTTTGATTATCAAGACATTTGTAAAAATAGTAATGATAATATAAAAAGAGAGTGTTCTTTCAATTGATTAGTTCAGGATACAAATTAGAAAGTCTCTGGACGAGCTTAATTTGTATTTCTGGATTCAAATCAATGAAATAACAGTTCCTGTCCCATGAAGGTCTTCAGGGTCAGGTTTTGACCGGAGGCTTAGTTCACTACATTTGTATGGATCATAATATGTGACAATTCATAAGATTTATATAATTGCATTTAAATGTGTTTTAAGTAGTTCAATAAACATAACTTCTTGTTGTCTGAGTTGGTCACTGTTTTTTTTTCTATCTTGGAATATGATGGAAAAATGTTTATTTTCAATATTTTTCTTTTGAAATCTGTCGATGTTATTTTTTTCTAACCTGCCTAAATAGTCAATTATACAACAATATTGCAGTAAATAATTTAAAAACACCCTTTTTTATAAAAAAAATGTGTGTCCGAAAATATTTTGTCAACTCTGTTACCTTATGATTCTTTCCTTTAAATTTATGGAATTACAGTCCACAGCTTTATAAACTAAATGAAATGATGCCACTTCCTTTTACTGATAGGATCTTAAGCACACAGAGGTATGTCTGCCCTTCTCTGAGAAATGATTTCAATATGAAAAGTGTTAAAACCAAGAGTAAATTTTTTCAATGTCAATCTTGTTACTGTAATATCATAAGAAAAACACTATAGATTTTTAAAAATATATATGTTTATCTAAAGGTTTTTAAACCATGATTTTGTTGGTGACATGTGCATTTATGCAAGCAAGTGGAGTTTTTAACAAAAATGTTTGAAATTGTCAACTCTGTTACCATCAAACTCTGTTACCAAGGTACAGTAACAGAGTTGACATTGTGCAACTATTGAGTAGTAATTTTAAAAGTTAATGAGTACAATTTAATAAATATATGAATTAATGACAATTAAATAAATATATAAATACATTTTTTTCAGGTCTCTCTTGTAAATGAGTGCTCCAGGCTCAATGGGATTAACCTGTCTAAATAAAGGTTGAATGAATGAATTAATTTTAAAGTAATTATTTACTAAATTACAATATTGTTTTTAATATAACCTACATTTTTACTGTAAATATGCCACTCTCAGCTGCTGAGGAACAAAGAAGATATCGAGCTAGACGAGATGCCAGTACAGACAGAAAAGAGGAGAATTTAGCAAAGGACAGGGAAAGACGGAAACACAACAAAGAGTTGGGAAGAGTCAGCTTGGTGGCAGACCTAACACCAAGAGAGAGGAGAAGAAAGCAAAGATACTGGAGAAGAGCACAGGCTGCAAGCAGAGCTAGAAGAGTAGCGCAGAAAGAAAAAGAAGACCCAGCACACATCAACAATGCAGTTGAGGCGATGCCAAAGAAGCTTCATGTTCTACCTTTGACAATGCAGACACATCAAATGATAACTGTATCATCACATCAATTGATTTATTGTGATGTGAGTTGTTCATGCTTCACAAAACAAAATCTAGTGTGCCAGTGCTACAACACCAAAACCTTCACCTTTCCTGTTGAGCCACTCAAAACAAATGAAGACCAAGAGGCTGTTATTCAGTGGGACAATCAAGATGTTGTGGGGCAATGGTGTATCTTGCAATATGACAATGTTGTCTACCCAGGGACCATCCTAGAAGTCAGTGAAACACATGTGAAGGTGAAGTCCATGCACAAAGTTGGAAAGAACCACTTTTTCTGGCCAGCACGAGAAGATGTGTTGTGGTATCCTCGTGAAGATATAAGATTGATTCCATCCCCAACCAAAGTTGGGTCTCGGCATGTGGAAATCAAGAAAGAAATATGGGCAGGCATTTCACAAGAATGAATATAAGCATATATTCTAATCAAACCTTCAAAAGAAAGTATTAGTTATAATGTGCCTTACTCCTCTATTTTGAAAAATTCTTAAGGACTAAATACTCTTGTTACTACGATTTTATATTACCGCGTGTCTTTTATACTGTTTTACATAACTCTGAATCCTTTAATGTTTAATGGCTTCATAATTGCTTTTTAATACTGTTTTCTTACCTGAATTTGAAAAGATTTATTTCACGAGTAAATGTTTTTTTAAACTAAATCCAACTCCAAAGGAATGTTAAGAAATTGTTATTGTCCTGTCAATTCTGTTACTAAGGTCAACTCTGCTACTTCGATGGTCAACTCTGTTTATTAATAGTTTTTACAAAAAAAGAGAAAAATGTTGTTTTTAATATTCTACCCATTGTTGGTTGACTTTACCTGTATTTTAGTATTATAAGCACAATTAGTATTTTAAATAATTGTTGGTATTTAATGAGTTTTATTAATAAAAGTTTGCTCCTACAAAAACAATTCTGTAAATAGTTAAGTATTTTTGTCATATTTTAAATGTATTTTGAAATTAAATACCTTAGTTTGAAGTAGTGTTGTGTTAGGACAGTTTATGTAATAAAATAAAGAGAAATTAGCCTGTTAGAATATATTGTTTTTCCAAAACACTGTCTATGTTGTCCATAACAGAGTTGACATATTGGACAGTATCCTACAAGTTTTTCCTAATAAAAAGTAAAAATAATATGTAGCTAATGTTTGGCAAAGAGCAAATTATCAAAGTTTAGCATATTTTCAACAAAATACCTGAAAAAAAAATCTGAAATTAACAGTTTTTTTCTTTCATTTTTCAAAAGGCCAAATGTATCTCCAATTATAGAATCACCCATATAGTTCTTACCTTTATTCTAAACATTTAAGGAGTAAACATTTTTAATAAACACTTTAAAAGTTATAAATGTTGTCTTTGGTGCCTGTTTGTTTTATTATTGTGTGTAAATGACAGGGATTAACATAAAACACTTTGTAGAACGGTGCTTTATGAAGTTCAGTCTATTTCCTTCTACCAGTTGACCGGCAGTTCCATGGACATTAATACGTATTAATGTCTATGGGCAGTTCTGCCACATCCAATATGGTGACCGCTCCACGTACAGCTGCAACGCTTCAATGGACCAGCCCACTCAACTAGACATTTTTCTCACCAGTTCTCTGTTGTGAACGCCCTGCTAGATGCCAATCAGTGATGGAGAAAGGTCAGGGGAGCTTTGCTGTGAACTAATGATAAATGATTGTTTGAAATTTGTTTAATAAATTAACTCAAAAACCGCTGATATGGCTCCAAATCTGCCCAAATTATCCCCACCTGCCCAAAGCAATTTTTACCCACAAGATCAGCATGAAAACCGCCCAAATGGTGGTAAACCGCCCAATCTGGCAACACTGCTCATGTTTGTGCTGCTGTTGTTCGTCGTATTGTTTTGCACTATTAAGTGTTTAGCATACAGTAGTCCCGCGCTACTTAGGGGTTCATTTATCGCAGACTCGCGATTATCGCAGACCCTGAAGCCCAGCGATAAGTGAAAAACCATAGTAGGAATAGTAGTAGAAGTAGTAAGTAGTTGTTTATTATAGTGTGTGTACTTTGTATATATATATATGTATGTGTGTGTGTGTGTGTGTGTATATATATATAAACATACATATATGTGTGTGTGTGTGTGT
>NC_056511.1:23593439-23601495 GCF_014905685.2 Nematolebias whitei | reverse complement strand
AGAGAGAGAGAGAGATGCGTTTTAAACCCTTCCCACATTCTTGCAATATTCTAAACAATGTTTCTAAACTCTAAACACTCTAAGAGAGCACAGAATGTCATGATTTCAGCTCTTTGCCTCGACTGCCCTCTGCCCCCTGCCAGCACGATTGGCCACGCCCACTTCTCCGCTGCAGAGCCGAGATCAACTGATCAGCTGCAGGAGGAAGCTTTTTCTGCAGTGCTAAATAATTTAAAATAATTTATTTTAAATTTAAAATCCATGCCGATCCTGTGGCTCATCCATCAATCAGCCAATTGTGTGTCATGTCCAATCTTATTTGACAACCACGATAGAGCAAGTCCATGACAAACGAACCGCGAAGTAGCGAGAGACTGCTGTATATTCTTTTATTCCTGTCTGGAGCTTTTTTTTTTTAACTAACCAGACCCTCCAGATCTGGTAGCTGAAAATTAAGTCTTATATTTTAGTCTTCTTTCATGAGTGGTATAGTGGTTTGACACAGAGGCTATATAGTAATATTCTTCATATTAATGAATGAATGAATGAATGAATTAATTAATTAATTGTTGGAGAATATCTCATTCACTAATGTCGTTTACCCAAAATAACCACACTCAATGCAGGAGAAGATTTTTAACCGGTATTTTATATTTGCAAAGTCAGATTTCAAGAGAGGTTGCGTACATGAACGTTTATCACATACATAGATGTCTATTCATGAAAACTAGTCACAGAAAAAAATCCACAAGTCACATTATCTGCTCACTTTAATAAAGTAGTCCCTCTCTACTTAACGATTAGACTTTTGCGGACTTGCTCTTTTGTGGTTTTTCAACGATTGTCAACTTTAATATTACAGTACTCGCATGATTGGGACGGTGCGGGTTAAAAAATAACTAAAAAGAAAAATACTTTGGACAGGCGCCGCCATTTTGTAGTTTTCTTTCAATAAGCCTATACTGTAAGGCAGTCACACGAACTACATTACCCAGAAGCCTGCAGTGCTTTAGGCCGCTGCTTTCTGCCAAAATGGAGGGAAAGTTTTGAAACGCAAATCTACACTGTCTATTAAGCTTACAGGACTGGCAGGAAAGTCGGAAATAATCCTGAAGCTTCCTGAAACTCAATTATCCAATTAAATCAATGATCTAATTAAATAAACGATTCAATTAAAGTGTCAGTGATTTTTCTGGGGAGGGTAGGTGTGTTTTTTCCTTCTGAAGTCCACAATCATCTCCTTTGTCTTCTTCACATTGATGTGCAGGTTGTTCTTCCTGCATCAGCTCTCCAGGTGTTCCACCTCCTGCTTGTAGATGTGTGATGCTTCCAACCTCTGCTGTATCATCTGCAAACTTTACAATGTGACAGCCTGGATGGTAGCTGCACAGTCATACGTGAGCAGAGTGAACAGGAGAGGGCTCAACACTCAGCCCTGAGGGGAGCCAATGCTGATGGTTATGGTGGAGGAGGAGACGTTGTGGATCCTCACTGACTGTGGTCTGTTTGTGTACCCAGTTGCAAATGGAGGGGCTTAGTCCTAGTGTGAATAGTTTGTCCATCAGGGTTTGGGGGATCATGGTATTGAAGGCAGACGTGAAGTCCACAAGGAGCATATGGATGTAGGAGTCCTTCTGCTCCAGGTGGGTGAGTGCAGTGTGGACCACAGAGGAGATGGTGTCCTTTGTTGATCGGTTCTCACGGTATGTGTACTGGTGAGGGTCCTTGTTGATGCTGATGGTTGTTTTGATGTGAGTCATGTTTTTCGAAGCATTTAGCGACTATCGGGGTGAGGGCCACCGGTCGATAGTCATTCAGACCAGTCACTGTAGAGCTCTTTAGGAATGGGATGATGGTGACAGTCTTCAGGCAGGTGGGAACTGTTGCCAGGGTGAAGGAGGGGTTAAAGATGTCTGCCAGCACTTCGCAGAACTCATCAGCACAGTCTCTCTGCATCCTCCCCGGGATGTTGTCTGTGCCACTTGCTTTGTGAGGATTAATTCTCCTGAAGGTACTCCTTAATGCAAAAATCAAAGCATCACTATAGCTAACATGAAAACTAAAAGATGGAGGTAAAATAAAAAATATATAATATAAGGAATGCATTATTTTAAGATACGATTATTATATGATCAAAAAATTCACGTGTAATAGGATCTCCCGGTTGATTTTTCACTAAGAATCACTGGAGGGAAGTGTTACTGTGGGGTAATGGAGCATTTTAAACAATCATGACAAAATTAAACATAAAAAATTACAAACATAAGGATTTTAAGATTTTGTTAGAAATAATTATGTTTACTGACAGCACCAAAATAAACAAATAAAAAAAAAAACCTGGACAAAAATCAATGCATTGCTTATTTTTCCTCATGAGACCGTCTGAGGTTTACGACATTATGAGATTATCCTTACTTCTCATAATTGTGAAAGAGGTTATTATTATTATTATTATTATGAGAAAGTGCATAATTATAGTTATAGTTTTAAGATATCCCATAAATATAATTTACCTTGACTTAATTATGAGAGGTAATTTAACAAGTTTAATTTAACATTCTCATGGGATGAGATCTAGGTCGTAATAATGGAATTTAGTCATAATTGATTTTTTACAGTTATTAATGCACGACTTTTATATACAAAAGTACAAATTAGTTGTACAGGTGTTTTACATTGTAAGAGTGAAAAGTCCTCACCATGTAATGTTTCTGGGTGTCTGAATGACTGCAGAGCAGCTGAAACAAGCAGATATAAACACTGTTCAGACCAAGTGTATTTCAATGAACCAGAAGTATGAGAGAAAATCTAATTAAATCCATCCATCCATTTTCTTTACCTGCTTTCTCCGTTTTGGGTTGCGGGGATCACTGGTGCCCATATCCAGCAGTCACTGTGTGAGAGGCAGGGGACACCTTGGACAGGTTTCCAGTCCATCACAGGGACACATAGAAACAAACGAGACAAACAACCATTCACTCTCACTCACAGCTAGGGACAATTTAGAGTTACCAATCAGTTTAACTTGTATGTTTTTGGTCTGTGGGAGGAAACTGGCGTGTCCAGAGAAAACCCACGCATGCACAGAGAGAACATGTAAACTCCACTCAGAAAGCCCCCCCGACCGGGATTTGATCCGGCAACCTTCCGCTGAGAGGCAACAGCTCTACCAGCTGAGCTACCGTGCCACCCTCTAATTAAATCATGCTCATATTTTTTATAGCTAGTATCCCATAAACATCATTTACTACCTTCTAAAAATGAGATTATACTGTATTCCATAAATATATTTCAGTGTTCTTCTATTATGACTCAATATCTCAGAATTAAGAGATGCTTAGCCATAATTATGATGTCTTTGTCTAAATGATGAAAGAAGTTTGTCACATAATGACATAATTGTGTTTTAGTATCTCATAATTGTCACAAATTGAGCAACATAATGGCTTAGTGCAGTGTTTTTCAACGTGGTGGCCACAGCCCCCTGGGGGGCTGCTACAGGACCGCAGAAAGCTGGAGAGAAGAAGATAGAAAAAGCAAAAATAAAAAAAATAGTAATAATAATAATAATTGCCCTATATGGCAATCTGTATCTGTCATTTCCAGATAAATGTTTGAGAAAGATGTTAGATTTCTTTTGTTTTGTTCTTCTGGTCAACAGTTTGTTGAGAAGTTGTTTTTTTTCAGTGTGAATATAATACAGTGTTTAAAACATGTTAGTTAATAACATGTTTACGCTCAGCAGTTGTAATAATTAATTGAATATAGTGAATAAAAGCTAAAACTTTCTAAAAGTTGATGTTTCTTTACATATTTTGTAGCATTGTTTGTGGGTTTGTGAGGGGGTCCTCAGCCAGAAGCTGATGCTGTTTGTGGGGGTCATGGCATGGAAAAGTTTGGGAAACACTGGCTTAGTGGTTAGCACTGTTGCCTCACAGCAAAGAAGGTCATGGGTTCAATTCCTGGTTTTGACCTGAGGTCTTTCTGTGTGTTTGCATGTTCTTGTGTTAACGGGAGTTTTCTCCGGGTACTCCGGTTTCCTCCCACAGACCAAAAACACTCATGTTAGGCTGCCTTCAGGTCCAGGCAGACTTTGCAAGGGATCTGTGATCTCAATGGGATTTGTCTGGTGAAATAAAGGTGAAAAATAAATAAATAAGTTGAATAATAACTAACTTAGATCATCATGACAGAGTTTCTAATCACTTCAAAATTATTTAAACCACAGAATAATAATAAGTCTGACATCTAAAAAAAGTTAAATCTGGTCCTCTGGACATTCAAAAAAAACAAAACAAAGCAAATCAACAAAAAAATGTAGAAACGTTTTGTCTCTCATCCAAGAGACTTCCTCAGTCTGAGGTGCTGTATTCAGCTCAGTCTCTTAAATAGCTCCTTCTCAGAGTGGATCAACCAGTTTTGTTGCTGACAACCAAAACCAGCTGATCACATGCTCAAGAAGGACCATCAGCCTAACAATGGATCATTAGCACACTGATGGCTGTTTACTATTCACAGAGGGCTGAGTGATACTAGCAATCACAGCATTGTAAGAGGGGGACAATTGAACCCGGAGGCCTCCACCCCTGTTTAACGATGGGTTTAACTTCTGTGCTGGGCCATCCTTTTGGCCAGTGGCTGTTTTGTTTCCCCGATGTAAGACTGATCACAGCCCTCCTGACACTGAACAGCATACACAACATTACTCTGTTTGTGCCAGGGGACTGGATCTTTGGGATGAACCAATCTTTGCCGTAATGTATTTTGGGGTTTAAAAGCCACTGGGACGTTATGTTTAGAAAATAAACGTCTCAGTTTCTCTGATACTCCCTCAATATATGGAATGACCACTGGTCTGGGTCTGGGTTCCTCCTTTTCACCTGATGGCTGACTGGAGTCCTGCTTGGGTTTCTTCTCTGCTATCAGGAAGGCCCAGTTAGGATATCCACATTGCTCTAGAGCCTGTTTTGTGTGGGATTTCTCCTTCTGCCTGGCTCCTGAGCTAGTGGGGACGCTGTCTGCTCTGTGATACAGAGTCCTGATGACTCCTAACTTGTGCTCCAAAGGGTGATGGGAGTCAAACTGCAAATACTGGTCTGTGTGGGTGGGTTTGCGGTACACCTCAGTTTGCAAATGTCCTCTATCAGAGACTGAGACCTCACAGTCCAAGAACATCTGACATTACATGTTCTTGTGGTGTTTGTTTCTCTTAAAACGTTAAACTAAAGAGTTATAATGCCATGTGTGTGTGTGTTTGTGTGTCTTTTTTGATTTTGACTTGGCAACCCAATTTTTGATAGGGATCTTTTTTAGATGCAGCCGCACACTAAAATGGAAGTCGGCACCTCACTTATTTTTCAAGTGATCGTGCTCGCAAGACAGACGGACGGAGCGGGGTATTTCCAGTTCACCTCATCACTCCTCGATGGAGACAACAATCAGAAGAAACAAGGTGACAAAACACACAGAGAAGGATTTCAGACTTTTCATGGGTTTTCCTCAAAATTAATGTTTTTTTTCTCTCCCATAAGCCCTTGAGACAATGTGTCCTCATGTGAGGTCATACATTTTGTGCAGGTTCCTGTTTTGCACACATTTTTGTGCACCATCTAGAGGCAGTAATGGGCTAACACAGTACCAGTGCTTCTGATCCCAGTCAAAACCCTGAATGAGATTAAATGAGAAAAGTGAGATTATGAAATGACCAAGCACATTTTTTTTTATTGAAACTTATTTCATTTTATCTAGCCATGTTTGAGATGTTCACCTTTAAATACAAACAAACAATTAAAAAATTAATTAATTTGCAAGCCAGCGTGTTACTAATCAGTGCTTTAAGGACACTGGAACTCTTTTTAAACTTATCAAGATGTCTGGATAGTCTCTAAAATAATTCAATTCAATTCAGTTTATTTATATAGCGCCAAATCACAACAAAATTGTCTCAGGGCACTTTACAGAAACATTCACATACATAAAAGCCAATTAGTAGTTCTCTATCTAAGGAATCCAGCAGACAAGATGAATCTTGGCTTCGATGCAGTCTCCCAACCTGAGCAAGCACAGTGGCAACAGTGGAAAGAAAAACTCCCTTTTAAAAGGAAGAAACCTCCAGCAGAACCAGGCTCAGGACAAGCGGCCATCTGCTTTGACCGGCTGGTTTGAGAGAACAGGAAGGAGAGACAGACGAACATAGAATGGTAGGTCCATGTATAGGTCCAGGTGTATCTGAAAGACAAAAAAAAAAAAAACACATAATACGAATGAGCTCTGATATGATGGAGTTATTCAGCGTTAACCAAGTGTTCAAATGAAGATAAAAATCTACAAGAGTGTGAGGAATGAGCACCACATTGTGTACAAACGAAACACCGCGGTGAATAAAACTCTTTGCCATGATGAGATTGACCATTTTGAAGCATCCTTTGAAGCTTGTCCAGAATCTGTTAATCTGTCTCATCAGCATCAGTCTCACAAGATCAGCACGAGAGGGACGATGTCCTGGTTGGACACATGGTTAACGTTAATAAACAGTGTTTTTTAAAAGAAAGCTTTAATTAAGTCAGGAGACACTAATGGCCAATTTGGGTTTTCAGTTCCTCGTGACAGAAGCTGTTGATGGCAAGCAGCTGCTCTTTCGCCTCATAAGGTCTCATATCTTCCATAAAGAGCAACCAATTACTACGGGGAAACAAATGTTAATGAGGCACTTGACATTTAGCTCCATAATGCTGCCACTTTGCCCCCCGCTGAGGCAGGAAATAACGGTGGGCTCGACAGGAGAGCCCGGCAGCTCGTGAGAGAGCATCCTTCCATCAAGACACAAACACTGGATTAAACGAAATGACGCCTCAATCCTCAGTTACTCTGATTTATTTAAAATGGTCTCAAAGTTATGATTGTCAAAATAAATGGACATTTTTGAGATTACTGTATAATTATAACTTGAAATGAATTTAATTATGTGTTCCAACAAAGTTCAGTCAGGTTATCTGGACAGGTGTTTTTTTGGTTGTTGAAATGTTTCATCCTTCATCCAAAGGACTTCATCAGTCCGAGGAGCCACAACAAACTCAGTCCCACAAGCAGCACACTCTGATAAGATTGTTTCTGGAGCCTGCCCTCTCCCCCTTTTTACCTGGATTACTGAGCATAAACTTTGATGTTTTGAACCACTTTGGCTATGGCTGCCTCAGAGGAGTCGACAGAGGAGAGGGCGGCCCCAAACACCATCTTATCACCAGCAAATTGGTTGATCCACTATGTGAGTGTGCTGGGACTGAGTTTGTTGTGGCTCCTCGAACTGACGAAGTCCTTTGGATGAAAGATGAAACATCTCCACACAAAACAAACTGTCCAGAGGACCTGAGTTACTTGGTTGGATTTTTTTACCTGGATTATTGAGCAAGAGCTTTGAAGATAACTATATCAGAGTCAGAGAGAGTCAGAGTCAGAGTTTCTTTATTGTCATTCGCACCTCATGTGGTACATGTGGTGGAGCGAAATTATGTACACAGGGTCCCAGTTACATCCAACAATAAAATGTATAAGAAAAACAGTAATAACATCTAAGATATGAACCAAGAAAAACATCAACTAAATATACACTAAGCACTCATAACATAAAACATTGAACATCACCACAAACATGAACATGAGTCTGTGAGCAGATGTGCACGCATGAACACATCAACACTGAAACAGATCAGCAGCAACATGAAACAGATCAGCAGCAACATGATATGGTCTTTCACAGTGATTATTCTAGTTAGAGATTCATGAGTCTAACAGCCTCAGGGTAGAAGCTGTTCCTCAGTCTAGTGGTTCTACACTTAATGCTCCTTAACCTCCTTCCTGAGGGGAGTGGGGCAAAAAGTGTGTGTGCTGGGTGGGTGGGGTCCTTCATGATGCAGGTGGCCCTCTTCCTGCATCTGGAGGTGTAGATGTCTGTGATGGTGGGGAGATTGACTCCAACAGATTTCTGTGCAGCCTTCACCACTCTCTGCAAAGCTTTTCTTTCTGCAGCTGTGCAGCCTCCATGCCACACATTGATGCT
>NC_056511.1:23590509-23593339 GCF_014905685.2 Nematolebias whitei | reverse complement strand
TATATATATAATATGGATGGATGGATGGATATACATATAGATACATGCATATAAATATATACATATAAATATATAAATATATATAGACGGGGAGAGGGCAGGCCCCAGAAGCCATCTTATCACCAGCATACTATTTTTTTTCCCACTATGGGAGTGTGCTGCTTTTGGGACTCAGTTTGTTTGAGGCTTCTTGGACAGATGAAGTCCTTTGGATGAAGGACGAAACGTCTCAGAAAAAATAAAAGAAGCCATCCAGATGACCTGACTGAATTTTGTTGGATTTTTACCTGGATTATTGAGCATTAACTTTGATATTTCCGGTATTTATTGAGTTTGAGTCCTAATTTAACACCTTTGGATGCTTCAGTCCTCCCACTGTCCCATGTCTTGTGGGTTAACTTCTTCCTCTGGATAACTTCCAATTATTAACAACAGGAATCTTGTTATTAACTGAATCAAATGGTGCTGTTTGAAAGAGTTTACTCCGTTAGTTTTGAAGATATATGCATACGCACTTTTGAAATGTGAACAATTCAATCAACAACTGAGTATTAATATGTACCACTGTAGTAAATCTACAATCATTACTATTGTTTACCTCTTTTCAGTGTTTTCACCAGTTTACAAAGATAAACAAATGCATCTATAAGAAAATAAACAAATAAGTACAGCCTTTTATCTTACTTGAGGTTAAAACAAGCTGTTTTTTATGATATTACTAACACATGTTTGAAATTATTTCAACAATAATTAAATCTTACTAATTAAATTATTACTTTTCTACTAATTATTGGGTGCAAAAATGAAATCATTTTACTTAAAATCTCACCCTCATCATGTTCAGATGCCCAGAGTTTATGCAAGTTGTGCTGCCACGTCAGGCTTTTTGTTTGCTTTTTAAAATAAAGCTAAGCTTTACTTTTGAAATCCTTGAGTAAGTATTGATTCATCGGTTCTATCCCATAAACCACGACATTAAGAACATAGATATTGTTCACTGCTGTTAATTTTGGCCAAAGGTACAAGGAGCCAAAGCAATGTGGCCCTTGAGCTGCAACTTGAGGACGCTGAATTTATTCTATTTTGTTTTTAGTTCCCCGTCGAGGAATGAAGAGGGAGAATTGGAAATACCTTCTGTCAGTAAGAGTTGTGAGCATGAAAACTTAGAAAATAAGTGAGGTACCAACTTCCATTCCGGTGTGTGGGCTGCACTGTTGAAAATTGGGTTGCCATGTCAAAATCCAAGATGGCTGCCTCCATACATGTACACATTATAAGTTGAATAACTTGAAAAATAAGCGACGTGCCGACTTCCTTTTCGGTGTGTGGCTGCGTCAAGGTGCAAGGAAGGTCACTATTGAAAATTGGTATGTTAAAATCTAGTCCAGAAAAACACTCATCTGCAGAACTACAACCATTCACTGTTCCAATCCCTCAGCGATGAGGGACATCAGCATTCTGCTTGTATTGCTCTGAGAGGCTTTAATGATAAGCCATCATGTCCTCAGATCGAAGAACATTTCTTGTGAACGACTGCAACATATTTCCCAGGTTTTCTTTCCTAGCACAAACAGACAAGACGTGCATCTGCCCTGTAAAGTTACGAGTTAAACACATCTATGACTGTGTAACACCACACTTATACATTTTTGCACACAATAGTTTTAGTGTCACTATTTTTGGAGGAAATGATGAAAAAGGCATTACCAGTTCTGGTCTCCACTCTTCATGACAGATGTGGCCAAACACAGCTTCTCCCTCACTGACCATGGTTCTGTTGGTCCAATCACAAGCAGCTTGTGTTCTGCACGATGTGAGGAGGAAACATGTCACAGTTAGTGGGATGAATGTTAAAAACAGAGCCTGTTAACACTTTACAGGTTGTTCGGCCTGTTGTCGACAGCAGTGCCTCTCATCTCTGCTTCAGTGGTGTTTTATGTGCCCTGAAGACAAGCAGCTGCAATCTATAGGAGAAGTGTCTCCATTTTAAATATCTATACACTGAGGCAT
The DNA here is from genome assembly GCF_014905685.2 of Nematolebias whitei. Classification (NCBI taxonomy): domain Eukaryota; kingdom Metazoa; phylum Chordata; class Actinopteri; order Cyprinodontiformes; family Rivulidae; genus Nematolebias; species Nematolebias whitei. The sequence continues at coordinate 23,591,329 of NC_056511.1, read as the reverse complement.
GGGGGCTGTCAGCTCGGGATGACAGCAGCATTAATCCTTGCAGCCAGCTCTGCAGGGACTGATGGCTGCCATGCAGGGAAGTTACAGTGGTGGTATTCAGCCGACGTTACTCACTTCCAACCCCGGTAGCCATCGTCCTGTCATCCCGACCTTCTTCCATACATCTTGTTGGCGGACACCCGCTGGTAAATAACGCCGGCGATGTTACAGACAAACGTAAGCGGGTGTTACGTTCACGGTCCTCTGGTTTTTTGTGTGTGTTGATTTTGTTTTTTCTTAGCTAGCTGTAGCTCGCTGAGCCGCCTCGTTCAAGTCTTCTGCACCTCAGTAACTTGGACTGACGAGCTAGCTCCGACTGCTACCTTCAAAGTATGGAAGCCCATTGACGCCACTATGAGGGGGGGGGGGGTCTAAATACATAAATATGATTTAAGATGCCATATTTATAGGTTAGCGTTCTCGTAATCATACAAACACATAATGACATGTAGTTATGTTAAAACCCTCAGAAGTTTCTTAACTTGTGTGGAGAAAAAAAAATCACTGTAATGCCACTTTGATTGTTGATATGCGCTGCTGATTATCCATGCTGCTGATCTCATGCTGCTGATTTATTTCATGCTGCTGTGATCATTCATACTCTGCTCGCACACTCGTGTTCAGTGTTGCCAGATAGAGTCGAGGTTTTCCAGCCCAAAAGTCTGTTAAAAACCGCCCATCACACAAAAACCCGCCCAATCAATATATTTTTATATTTACTGTTTGAACGCGCGCACACACACACACACACACACACACACACACACACACACACACACAC
>NC_056511.1:23584106-23590409 GCF_014905685.2 Nematolebias whitei | reverse complement strand
TAGTATTATTATTAACATAGTTAATATGTATATATAAAAACCACACCCTATTATTTTCAGAAACAATGGTTTCTAATTTTTGTATCGCTTAAAATAATAATAATAATGATAACGATGTTAATAATAATAATAACAATAATTTCCTCAATGATTGGGTCAGAAATGAGGCTTCCTTTTTGGTGTGTGGCTGCATCTAGGCATAAAGAAGGTCACTATCAAAAACTTGGTGGCCTTGTCAAAATCCAAGATGGCTGCCACCGCATGCGTGTGTGTGTGTGTGTGTGTGTGTGTTTGTGTGTGTGTGTGTAAGCCAAACACCCCTATCATTTGATGAAACTATGCTTTGTGGGGTTTTTTATTGCTTAAAAGTATAATTTCCTCAAATGATTGAGGTGGCTGAAGTTTCATCTATGGGGGCCAAGGCCACCATTGGCCACCCCCTGCCTCCTCCATTGCACCTGGTGGTGGATAAAATGTCTCCCTCCATTCTCCAGGATTTGTCACTCTGTGCCGCCTTGGACAAACAAACAACTACAACTCCCTCTCTTCTTCTCCACAGTGTAGTTCCTCCCCACTTGAACATCTTGAACCAAAAACATTTAGGTTTACTTCATTCTCTGTTCAATTCCAGTCCAGAAAAACACTCATCTCCAAAACTACAAACATTCACTATTCAACCCCCAACACAATGGGGTAATTGACTCAATTAACGTAATGCAGTGAGATAGCAGATCTGTGAGATGAATGACATCATCACATCAGGATGATATTTTAGATGCGAGTCTTCTTGTGCGTATTTTATTGTATGCAAAATGTCTTTCCTTTTCAACAGGGTATCTGTCAGCAGAGCCATCAAGCCGTTTGCGGAGCCGGGCCGCCCACCGGACTGGTTTTCTCAGAAGGTATCCTGAATTTCCCATGTCTGCAGCAAATATTGTCTCTTCTTATCTCGTTCTGTCACGCAGCTGATCTTTCATTCTGCTTGGGATCCACAGCACTGTGCCTCCAAATACTCGGAGCTGCTGGAAACAACAGAGGCCCCAAAGTGAGCGCACAAACAGCGTTAACTTTGAGCATGCTTTTTTTTTAAGAGCTCAAAGAAGAAAGGCTAGATCTGGAACCTGAGAGAAGCACAAACTAACGTATTTATTCCCTGCAGGAGGAAGCGTGGTGAGAGGGGAGAGGTGGTGGAGACGGTGGAGGATGTGATCGTACGCAGACTGACTGCTGAGAGGATTGAAGAACTAAAGAAGTTGATTAAAGAAACTCAGGAAATGCACAGGTACATACAGGAAAAAAAAAAGAACAGTATTGCACTATTCAGTGAAACCACACCTGTAACACCATTAAATTTCTTTATAAGCCAGTCGAAGGAGGATGTTTCATGGTATAGTGTCCGTATGGAAACTTCCTCTTGTTCTGCCCATAACTTCTGATCCACTCAAGATAATTGATTGAAACTTCATACACATATGCAGCATCATATATACTTTTATCATCCCTGCTCCAAGGTCAAGGTCAAAAATCAAGGTCAAATGTAATAGAAGGTCTTTGCTTGTCTGGGTCAGATTGCTGCATAATACTTTGTCTACGGGCGTATCATGTGCCGTACTCTTGTTTTATTTTCACAGAAAGCTGAAGAGAGAGGCTGAACTGATTCAAACAGGACATCTAGATTGTAGACTGGAAGAGTTGTGGGAAGACATTCTACAGTACGAAGCAACACATCATATATAAAATGTGTTAATATCTCGTTATTTATATGTAAAAATAATGACGCATTGTGGGTTTTATGTGTCCGTCAGGAAGCAGAAATTGGAGGAGGAGGAAGTGGAGCTGAAAAGAAAAAACACAGATGCTGCTTATCAGGGTATTCTCTAAATTTATTTAGTTTGAAACACATCAAGGTATAATTAATTTATATTTAACTGGCTTTAAACCATTTTACTGATGTTAATCATGTTCAGTGTATTCCTGAGTTACCAGTCAGAACAAGTTACCCCAATAAATGACCAGTTTTATCAAAAGTAGCATTCCTTGAATGGATGTACATCACCTGCTGCCTTTCATGCCAATATTCCTACAAAAAGTGTGTGACATGTTAACACGTATGTGTTTTGGATGACTCTCAGCTACTACCACACCAGGTTTTAGCTCAGTATCTGTAAGATTTACTGAATTATAGTCATATATGTGTAAGCTCAATTAGCTGCAGTGAACATTTTGAACTGGTTGGACTCCAAAGGTTGATCAGTTTTAGCTGAATTATCACTTTCTGAGTTTCACTAAGATTCTTCCAGTGGTTTATGAGAAATTTTGCTAACACAAACAGTCACAGACATAGTTAGTTGCCTGCTCAACTGCCCTTCATGGCAGCCGGTAATATTAATCTGCTCTTCTCACATTTAAATGTACAGTAGTCCCTTGATTATCGCCGGAGTTACGTTCCACACACCACCGCGATAAGTGAAAAACAGCAAAGTAGAGAGCCTAACTTTCAGAGAGCCTGCACAAAACCACACATTGGTCCAAATCGACTCCAAATAATCCAGAGGAATCCAGATGAAAAAAGTCCGGGTGAGCTCCAGAGAAGACACCGGATCTCCAAGCAATGTCTCCCCACTTAAGACCATGTGCTGGCAAGCAGTACTCAGATTGACCGATGAGGGTAGACGTAGTCCTGGTCCAATTCCGGTTGGTTCCGTACGGCTCGCTGCAGTCACTGAGCGCCGAAGTCACTATGAATAAGGACCGAACTTTGTAGTCAGGTTCGGATCGGATCAAAACTTCCCTCCATTTCGGCAGAAAGCAGCAGCCGGAAGCACTGTTGGCTTCTGGGTATTGTAGTTGTTTTGACTGGCATTACAGTATAGGCTTATTGAAAGAAAACTACAAAATGACGGCACCTGTCCAAAGTAATTTTTTCGTTAGCTTTTTATTCCGTACCGTCCAAATTACGTGAGTAATATTAAAGTTGACAATCATTGAAAAATTGTGAAAGAGTGATTCTGCGAAAGTTGAACCGTGAAGTAGCGAGGGACTACTGGACTGGTTTGTTTTAATGTTGCTTGCAAGTCAAAAGGCAGATTTTATTTTAAAGAGCATTAAACATTTATTTTTTGCATATTTACTAAGAAAATCATCGCCCTGCTGCTCCTCCCTCTTTCAGCCAGACAGGCAGCGAGAAACACGCCGAAGCGGATTCCCAGCATCACGATGCAGTCACCCTCGGCTTGTAGCTCCCCGGGCCAGGAGTTCCCTCCAGGTGACCAGCTGGACTGCTTGGCTCTGGATCTTCCGTCCATAAAGAATGTAAGTGCTCCATGGGGTTTTCAGGCTTTTCAAGCTCTTCACTTTGACACTAAATTATATTTTCTGTGAACGCTGAGAGCTGAATGAATGTGCTAAAACTTGTGGATGAAGCTGAAACAGAGGTGGTAAAGCTAAAAGCAGTAAATGGGATCTAAAAGTGGCAAAAAACTAAAAGTAAAAAATAGCAAAAGTTTAGCTAAAAGCTAACTCAAAGTATCAAAACCAGTGCTTAATTTGAGCCAGATCCTGCCAGAACAGGATGCAGGAACTCTCTTATTTTGACGGGGTTTGTTCTGGTAACTGTTTGCTTGGATCCGGTAATTCTCAGGCTAACTAATTAATTAATTAAGTTATGAACAAATATGACTGCATTGAACAAATAAAACTTACAATGGATATGTAAACTGAAAACAATTACATAAACACTAGTTTTAAACACAACAGCCACTTACAACTTCTTAATATCACATACAATCTGCCTCTTCAAGTAAGCATTTCCGCTTCTACCCTTAAAAAAATCTCCGCCCCTAAAACAGTGGTGGGGGTGAGTGTTGAGCTAACCAGGCAGTTGTACGTGGGCAGGAGCCCACAGGCAGCTGCCAACAGACAGAGGAGGTACCTGAAGGTTTCATATGTGGAGTCGGACAGTGAATTCAGTGGAGAAGAGTCGGCTTAGAACTATCAAGTAAGATGTTTAACAACCTGTTAAAATACACCAAAATGCAGGAAATCGTATCTACTTTATTTAAATTTTTTGGGGGGAGGATCCCCAGACCCCTCCCCCCCAACACACAGCTGGCCTGCCCGCTATTCATGGTCCAGCATCGATTGGTTTACAAATTAAGCCCTGATCAAAACGCTAGCTAAACTGTAGAAGTAGTAAAAGGCTAGCCAAACAGTATGAAAGTTTGGCTAGAAGCTTAATGTAGCAAAAGGCTAGTTTAAAGCTGAAAGTGTCAAAAGTCAAGCTAAAAGCCAAATGTAACAAAATGGTATGGTATGGTATAAAGTTTATTAATTTTAAAACAGTACAAAACAATTCCATAACAATATAAAAAAAGATACAAAAGATTTAAAATGAAAGGCAACAGAAAGAAGAAAAAATCTTATTATATCTGCCCCTTTTTTCAAACAATTATTTCAGTCATAATAATTTTCAAGTAACAGAACAAAATGAATAACTCTTTCTAATTTTTCTAATTCTAATACAAAACACACTAAACTACTTCATATATACTTTTTTAATAATTCAGCTTTGATTTTTTTCTTAAATGTACACATTGACTTGGCATTTTTCACATCACTCTCTAGACCATTCCACAATCCAATTCCTTGGATTGAGGTAGACCTTCCCTTCAGACTAGTTCTGAATTTTTGTTTGACAAATATCTCTATCCCCTTAAGATTGTAACAACTTTGTCTTTTAACAAAATTTCTTTGGATATTTAATGGTAATGTGTTATTTTAAGCCATATACATTACTGATAAAATACTATAATCTACCAAATCATGGAACTTCAATAACTTCAGTTGATAAAATAATGTGCTTGATGGGTGACTGTAATGCTTTCTGGTGATAATTCTTATAGCTCTTTTCTGTAAAACAAAAATATGCTTTGTAAATGTTTTACACGCTTTCCCCCAAACATCAATGCAATAGATTAAATGTGGAACAATGATTGTGTTATACAACATGTACAGAGCTTTATCATTTAATAATTCCCTTACTTTGTATAGTACTGCAATAGATTTAGCTATTTTTATTCTTACAGAATTTATGTGATTTTTCCACTTTAGCTGTTCATCAATGATTACACCCAAAAATTTCATCTCATTAACTCTACAAATCTCAACACCCTCAATTTTAAATGGATCATCAACAGTTCTCTTTTTGTTACTAAATATCATGTATTTAGTTTTATCCAAATTTAATGATAATTTATTAATTTTAAACCAAGTTTTTTTTTTTTTTATATCAAATTCTGTCTTCATCAATTCCAACATCCGTTTTACATCTTTACCCAAACAAAAAAATGTGGTGTCATCTGCAAAAAGGACACATTTGAGGAGTCCTGATACATTCATTAAGTCATTCACATATAAAATAAATAACTTTGGTCCAAGTACAGAGCCTTGAGGAACTCCACAAGTGATATTGCACAGGTCAGATCTTACACCATTTATTTGTACAAACTGTTTCCTATCTTTCAAATAGCTAGAAACCCAGTGTAATGCTGGTCCTCTTATACCATATTTATTTAATTTTTCAAGGAGAATAGTGTAGTCAATAGTATCAAATGCTTTTTTTAAATCAACAATAATACCAACACAATACTGTTTTTGATCGACAGCAGTAGTTATTTGTTCTATTATTTCCATGAGAGCCATTGATGTAGAATTTTTTGCTCTAAACCCATACTGACTGCTGTTTAGAATGTTTTGTTTAGTAATAAATTTATCTAATCTGGTCACAAATAGTTTTTCTAGAATTTTTGAGAACTGTGGTAATAAGGATATTGGTCTATAATTATTGAACACACGTTCATCACCATTTTTAAAGAGAGGAACTACCTTAGCTACTTTCATATTGTCTGGAAATATTCCTTTTGAAAATGATAAATTACAAATATATGTAAACGGCTCGATAACATAACTCATTATGTCCTTTACAAACATCATATCCATGTCCACCCAGTCTTTTGATCTCTTATCTGTAAGATTTTTTTACTACATTCATTATTTCTTCTTTGTCAGTTCCATTAAGAAAAATACTGTTGTCACAACTTATAACTGAATGGTTCACATTATTGTAAATGGTAGCTAAAAATATAAAAGTAGCACAAAAAGACAAAATGTTTTAAAATGAATTGAACAAATCTTAATTTTTTGTTCTGGGGAAAAATATTTATAAACAGCATAAAACATATTGAAGAGTATACAAGTTATAAAATAAAAAAAAGTCATATGCTCAACAATCCATGAAAAAAATCT
>NC_056511.1:23575248-23584006 GCF_014905685.2 Nematolebias whitei | reverse complement strand
CCCCCCCCCCCCCCCCCCAAAAAAAAAAAAGTCAGTTCCTCTGGACAGATTTGTCTTTGTTGAAACATGTCGTCTTTTCGTCAAAAGACTTCGTCGCCTGAGGAGCTGCAACACACTCAGTCTTATAAACAGCACCTTCACATAGTGGATCAACCAGTTCGCTGATGACAGCCAAAACTAGCTGTTCACATGATAAAGGACCATCAGCCTAACGACCGTTCGTTAGTGCCCTGATGGCCCATTGCTATACAAAAGTCATAATGTTTTGGTATATGAACGGCTTAAATAGCACCAGTATGCAGCTGTAGTTTGATTTCAAAACACATAGGGTAACTAAAAACAAACAAAAGTGTGAATGCTGAGTCAGGGTTATAACAAATACTGGGAGACAGTTTCAGCTGGGTTTTGTGGGCACAAATGAAAAATTTAAGTTGGTTTTAGTGATATCTTGTTTCATTAAACCAGTCCTTTTCAATTAGTGGGGCGTGGCCCCCTGGGGGGGGCCCGGGGCAATGCCAGTGGGGGCGCATGTGACCCCGGAAAACATGCTTTTTTTGCCGCAAGGAGTAGGTATTATTATTATTATTTTTTTTTTCATCATTCTCATTTTGTCGCGTGCGTTCCTAATAATAAAGTTATGAACAAATATGCCTGCCTTGTCGTTTTGGGAGCCATGCATGAACCGTGTTTCTCCCCTCTGCTGCTGATACGATAAATAAACTCCGACACCTCCTCCGTCCTCCGCTGCTGTTTTTATGTCCATGCGCTCTGGATGTCACTCACAGCTCACATGCAACAAAGAGTAAACTCAAAGCGAGAGCGACACCTGCCCCTTCTTTCCTCTTTCGCGTTGACAAAATGTTTTAGTTCTATTTCGTATAAGCTTCGCCCTTTAAGGCTGTCGCTTGGTGGGTTTATACCGTTATGCGTAGCATTTGCACTGAAAGATTTAGTCCACGCCCACCTGCTGTGTGGGCCCTACCCGGTCCGTATAAATTACGTTAAGAGCGGGAAATCGGCTCCCATTTTTTCTTCAGCGAGCTAATAGCACTGTCAGAAGAACAAAGAAGGAAAATTGTGTAGATGACCAACCTTTGTTAAGGATGCTTGGCCTGGCAGTCGACCTCCGGTCGTCCGGTGAGTTCTCCTCCCCGAGGAGAAGCTGACGAGCAGTCTTATTTCAAGGTAAGCGCCGAGGAATATTTCTCAGTGACAGGTCACTACACGCTGGACAACGCCATCTTGTAATTTTCCTCTTATCGCCGACCCTCGGAGCGAATCGGATGGTTCCTCCGGGACAGGCACGCTCAGCTGCAGCCCCCGCTGCTCATTCCCTCCTGGGGAGCGTAGTGTCAGTGGAGGGGGGCTGAGTGAATGCTCACCCCATCCCACCTCGTTTCGCATCGGCGATCACACCGCTCCCGGCCGACGGCGCCCTCAGGGGTTGCCCGGCGTAACCCAGGAGGCGGCTGACATGAAGAGACCTCTTTTTTCTACGTCCCACGCCTTTCCCGCCAGTTCGGATGATCCGGCGGGAAGGTTGTTTACTGGGTTCCATTCCGGCTCACCGTCTTGATCCATATGGCCTCGTGTTCCAACAGGACGTCCTACGGGCGAGGCCACAGACGGTTCTCTCCTGGTAGATTGGGGGAGCCGGTCTCCAGTCCGCACCCATCACCAGAGTGGAGGGGTTCACCGAGCGGGGCTATCTCTCGGTAACCCTCCTTGAGCCAAGCCTCGCGGAAGCTTTCGGAGTGAAGCTGTCCAGGTTGGAGCAGCGTCCCGTCCCTCCTGGGAAACACGACCAGACGGTGACCACGCTCTCCAATCGAGCCCATCAATGTGCTTTTCAGGCAGCCGCATCTAACAACAACGTGGCGCTGCTAGCATATAGCATGTATAGCATATAGCAAGAGGCTGGAGGCTGCAGATCTGCCTTAGAAGACCAAGAGCTCCCTCTGTAAGGCAGTCGACGCCATCCTCAATATATGTGCCTCTTCTACAGTTTGCCTGTCCAGGATTGCAGCGTGGATGACGATGATTCAACATCCACCTAGCTCCGTCACTCCCCCTCGCTGCCGGAGAAACTGCACAAAGACCTGATGGAGGGCCCCATCACGGCGGACGCGCTGTTCGGGAGCAGCTTCAAGCCATGCTGGCGAACTTGAAGCAGTCGGAGGAGGTGTCAGAGGCTGTGCGCCACCTCATAAAGCCGCGCGGCTCATCCCGTCCCCCGTCCCGCTGGAGAGACCGTCATGAGCAGAGGCAGAACAACGACGTTCCACGGCTGCGGCGGCATCTCGCTCAGCTCCACCACCAGCCCCGCCCGTCAGAGACCAGCCCTCTTCATCCCGGCAACCTGCAGTTCAGCGTTTCCCCAGAGATCGCCTGCAGACAGCTCTCTGGGCAAACAAATCGCATAGCTCACGGGGGAGAAGATTTAAAAAATGACGGTCTGCGGAGGGTGTGTGTAAAAGTGACACGAAAGTTGAAATAAATCATCATTCAATGATCAAAGTGTCTGTTTTTAGCCAGTCTGTAAGCTCGGATGAACTCACAGCGGCTGCGCATACATCCTCCACACATAACGAGCCAGTGTCCTTAAATAAAGTTTTTTAAACTCACCGTCGCTCCAAGACATGACGAGACGCTTACACGACACGATGGTAAGCGTAATAACTCGTTGTCAACCCGAGCTGCACGATCTTCACCCAAGCGGTGTCAAACGCGCACTCGTGCGATGCAAACAGCCTCCATCCAAACGGCGCTGCGTTGATGATGGTGCACACACAGCTCCCCGGCGCTCACCGGCGCTCACCGGCTCACATCGGTATAAATTTGGGACCGCAGGCCGGGTCCGCTGAAGGTCCTCGTTTTTCAGCAAAACAACACACGCCTCACCGAAGCAAACGCGTGTGGCCGCGATGCGGGCAGCCGTCACTCACCGTGTTTCAGCGCTCGGCAGCTCACGGCAGCACAAGCATGAGACAGCTGAACAAACCCGGTGACGAGTCTCGCCTCCAGCGAGAGCGGCGCGCGTCCCTCCAGAGAAAACGTGTGCTCCCGCGGGGCTCGCAGCCTTCACTCCAACAGCGCGGCGTAGATGAAGTCACGCTCTCCGCCTCTCAACGTTCGCACAGCGACGTCGAACGCGCAGCCCCACGGCGTCATCAGCTGTCACACGCTTCGCCTCAGCACACACCGGCCCACCTGTACATGAAGGTTGGTCCGCGGTCCGAACGCAGCGCACGGGCGCGTTCAGAGCCTTTTCGAGGAAGCCTCGCCTTGGGTCACGCGGAAAACATTCCCGCAACGCATGACGGCGGTTGAAGGGCGGACTGGTGACAGCCGTACAAAACATGACGCATCACTTAAACGCACGTTCACTCCACGAACGTTACGTAGAGTGGCTAAAACATGCTCGCCGGTCAGAGGGATGGACAGAATGTTATGCAAATGGTTACAAGTTACAGTTTGCAACCCGACCCCCTCCGTTCGGAGGAGTTATAGAGACGGTCCTGTCATCACCAGACCAAATCTCATCCCTAAATGCAGAAGTCCAAGTGCTTCTGATAAAAGTAATCTCCAGGGTTCCTAACGGAGAGGAAAACACAGGGTTTTACTCACGTTACTTCCTGGTTCCCAAACGGACCGGAGGGATGAGACCGATTTTGGATCTGTCAGCTTTCAACAAGGCGATCATGGACAGACCGTTTTCACATGTTGACAACCAGACAGCTGTTGAACAACATCCAGAGAAACGCATACCAATCATCCCAAAACACAGATAATTCCTGCGTTTTTCTGCTTTCAGGGGATGAAGTATCAGTACAACGGGCTGCCGGTCGGGTATTCCCTCGCGCCTCGTACGTTCTCAGTGTGTGGAGACAGCCCTGCATCCGTTACACAGAGCAGGGATGAGAGTTTTGTTTTACCTGGACGACCTGCTGCGGCGGTCACGCTCCAGACAGGAAGCAGTGATGCAGGCTCAGGTGTTGACATCACACCTGTCAAATCTGGGCTTCGCCATAAATTGGAAGAAAAGCTCAATTTTCCCGGCCCAGACAATTGTTTATCTGGGAGTGGAGTTAAATTCAACCACCATGAAGGCTCGTTTATCACAACGAGAATCGACACTTTAAGAGACCAGCTCCGCCACATAAGACCTGGCAGAGTGGTAACAGCTGTCTCAGTCATGAAGCTGTTAGGAATGATGTCATCAGCTCACACAGTGGTCCCGTTGGGTTTATTACACATGAGACGCCACCAGAGGTGGTTTGTGCATCTGCGTGTGGATCCAGTAAAACAAAGAGACGGATGATCACTGTTCCTCCCTCCGTGAGGACAGACCTCCGACACTGGGGAAACACCCTGGTTCTGTCGGAGGGAGCCCCCGTCAGCAGACCCACGTCACGTGTCAGTCTTCACGGACGCGTCGCTGTCAGGCTGGGGGGGACATGCCTATCTCAAGCAGTAGGGGCGCTGTGGCCCCATCACACATCAGCCCACATAAATGTTTTGGAGTGTCGCACGGTGCTGAATGTGATTCACCACTTTGCTCCCGTGCTACAGAATCAACATGTGTTGATTCACACAGACAACAAGGTGACTGCTGCGTACATAAACCAGCAGGGGGGTATGCGCTCACCCCAGATGTTACACATTGCGCGAAAGCTACTGTGTTGGGCTCACCAAAATCTGCTCTCCATCAGAGCAGTTTACATACCCGGTGTTCTAAACAAAGGGGCAGATGTGATGTCCAGGGGCGGCCCACGTCATGGGGACTGGACTCTCCATCCATACCTGATGACTTAGACTGACAGAAATTTGGCAAAGCAGCTGTGGACTTGTTTGCGACACAAGAGAACGCTCAGTGTCAACTATGGTTTTCCCTGAGACCGCAACACAAACCACCACAGGGGGTGGATGCGTTTGCCCACAGCCCATGGCCCAAAACGCTTCTGCACGCATTTCCTCCACCTCCTCTGATTTTACGGTTCCTGAACCGAGTTCAGGAGGAGGGATTGACAGCTCTCCTGGTGGCCCCCGAGCGCGTGAACACACCATGGTTCTCAGCCCTACAACGCCTGCTGTCGGGGCGCCCGTGGAAACTGCCATGGAGGGAGGACGCTCTCCTCCAGGCAGGAGGAGCAATCAGGAGTTACCCAGAAATAGGCCAGCACCTGTGGGTCTGGCCACTGAGCGGTTCCGCTTAGAGAGGATGGGTCTCCCACAGGAGGTAGTGCGCACAATCCAGGATTCACGTGCTGCATCTACCACAGCGCTGTACTTATCAAAGTGGACAGTTTTTCAGCGCTGGTGTACAGAGAAAGGTGTAGAGGCCACCTCATGTCCATTAGGCGGCGTGCTGTCTTTTCTACACAGCTGATGGACAGGAAGTTGGCATTCAGCACGATTAAAACGTACGCTGCAGCCATCTCTTCCTGACACGAAGGGTTCGGAGACAGAACAGCTTTTAATCACCCGCTGATGAAGCAGTTTCTAAAAGGCGTACAGAGACGCAGGCTTGTTTCACGCCCACTTGTTCCACAGTGGGATTTAACGCTGGTCCTGCGAGCCCTGATCAAAGTTCCATTTGAGCCTCTGGATCAGGTTCCAATTAAATTCTTGTCTCTTAAAACAGCCCTGCTGCTGTCTTTAACATCCGCTAAGAGGGTGAGTGTTTCATCTGCCCTCTCTGTCGCTCCGTCATGTCTTAGAATTCAGGCTGACGGGCAGCTCAGCTGATTTAAGACCAAACCCAGCCTTTATGCCTAAAAACATCACAAGCTCTTTTAAATCAAGAGTGATATCGTTGGAGGTTTTTTTTTCCCTCCCCCCCCCACAGATCAGAAGAAGAAGCATCTTTTCATCTTCTCTGCCCGGTGCGGGCGTTGACGTGTTACATAGTGCGCACGGCTGTAATGCGCCAAACTCAACATTTGTTTGTGCATTATAGAGATGCATCTGCAGGTCGCCCGTTATCCACCCAGCGCTTGTCACACTGGCTGTGTGAGGCCTTTTTTTCTGATGCCTACAGAGCATCAGTTTTAGAGCCTCCTGTCAACCTCAGGGCGCACTCGACCAGGGGTATCGCATCTTCGACTGTCTTGCATAATGGTATGACAATGCAGGACTTTTGCACTGCGGCCGCGTGGTCAACACCCTGCTCATTCATTCGCTCTTATCTACGTGACGGCCCGTTCCATGACACATTCTGTCCTTAGTGCTCTAACAGAATGAATATTGTTGTTTTCATATGTAGATGAACAGATGCTCGGATATATTCATCATTTAAAACGGATTCCTCATTTTTCTGGACTGAATAAAACGTGCATTGAATTTAAGGAAATGCAAACGTGAGACGTCATTTACGTTTGACCCATCAAAATGAATGCGGTCATTTATTTACAGAATCAAAGTTTAACATCAAACATTTACATTAATTTGGCAAATTATGAAAATAACAACATAAGCAATCAATCAGGAAAAATCATACGGCCATGATTTTTCCGTTGCTTCACCACAGACACTTATGAAAACTGTACAACTATGATCTTTTACCCACATGAATGTGGGTGAGCATTTTACACAGACATTTCTAAAATATCTGGAAGAATTTCTACTTGATAGAAAAGTTTAAAGATGGAAAGAAGTTTAGAGGGAGTAAAAGATGGGGTTTGAGGGGAAGTAAGTGTTCACCAGAACGGCACTCTCCATCAGAAACCCAGCTCGCCTCGGTACGCTTGGTAGGAAACTTGACCCATTACCTTTCTGATGATAATCAGCAGATATGGTGTTCCGTTAACGCTACCTGTCCAGCGTCTCCTTAGTATGGCTGTAGCTCGTCAGAAGTAGTGGCGAGGCTCTGTTCGACACATATTCACCTCAGTGGAAAATGTTATAATCCCATGGAACTCGGAAGAGCTTGTTGTCATGTCAGGATCATCCCGTCTCCATCAGAACATGAACAGAACTGGTTGGACTGTGTATCCAGCAGAACTCCAACAGCACTCCATCAGAACTCCATCAGCACTCCATCAGAGCTGTCCCAGAACGGTTCCAGCACCATACCAGACTTAGCAGAACTGACTAGACCAGGAAGTACTGACATTTTAAAGACTCTTTCCCGGTTCACTTTTGGGATTTGTTCATTGGTCAGAAACGACCAGACGGGGTGTGTTTTGTGACGCAAGAGGTTAGAGACAGCGAGAATTGTTATGAAACAGATCAGAAATGTTCTCACAGACAGAGAGAGTTTTGTTTTGGCGCGTTTCAGAAACAGGTGCTAAAACTTCTCTATTTACGTCTGAGAGGATTCTACAAAACATGACAGTTCGTTCAACAACTTGTTTTTCGTTTGACTCCAACCTTGGAAACGCACACTTGCTCACTCAAAGGCAGAAATCAGAAAATGCATAATTATTCTGTAACAGCTTTGACATGAGAATAAAAATCATTACTCAGTTAATAAAATTGATTAGTTCACTGCAACATCTAAAATGGTTTGAACTAAGACATTTTGATTATCAACATTTGTAAAATAGTAATGATAATAAAAAGAGAGTGTTCTTTTCACTTGAATCTTCAAGAAAGAAAGTCTCAGGATGGGTGAACCTGTATTTCTGAGTTCAAATGAATGAAATGACAGTTCCTGTCCCACAAGGTCCTAAAGGTCAAGAGTTTTGACCTAAGACTCAGTTTTGACATAGGCCTAGTCCACTACACATAGAACTCTGTTTAAGCTCACATCTGTCTGCATGCATTACAGTGTGAGATGTGTTATCAGTCACAAGTTGTGTCTGTTATTTTGGTTCTATTGTCACTAATCAGTTCATGACTATTGTTACCAATCAGTTCATTTGATTAATAATCAGTCATTTGTTATTATTAATCTGTCTATACTGTTCAGCCATGAATGCATAGTTACACAGCATGCGTCTGTGCATGGCTCACATAATTATGCAATGCGTAATTACGCACATAGGGAGCTGAGTAACAAGACGTTTTTTGGGCAAGCTTCTGCTTCATACGGTGTTCGAATGGACCCAGTGAGGAGAGGACCACATCTGCTTCGCCCTTAACCCACCAAGCGACAGCCTTAAAGGGCGAAGCTTATACGAAATAGAACGTTGGTTACATACTGTAACCTCAGATTCTATGAGTATAAGCGTAACCCTTTAAGCGTCGGGCCTCACTGGCTCCTAAATGGCTGAAGAAAAAGCTATTTTTGGGAGCCGATTTCCCGCTCTTTTTTTTTTTTTGAGCTCAGTTTAAGTGTAGAAACATTGTGAAGTGTTTCAATGAACTTATCATCATTGCTCAATTTTTATTTTTTTATTTTTTTTATTTTTATTTTTTTTAATTTTTTTTTTAAAGAGAGAAGAAAGAAGAATAATTAAATAATAAAAGAGAAATAGATAAAACGAGAGACCACCACGACAAAACAACATGCACAGCACAATGCCACCCACAATATCACCATGAAACATTCGACATCGCACAAGGAATCATCTAGCTTCCACCACTACCCAACCTAGCGTGCATCTGTCACAGCACCTGAATCCAAACACCCGCGCAAGCACGCCTGCCACCACCAGATTTCTCCAAAAGAATGCCCAATAGTGGACGCGGGGGCCCACAGACCCGTCCCCCCAGGACAAAATGGCAACATAGGGAGGACCGGAGCCACAGACACACAGCGGCCCACAGGCCCGGAGCCCCAGGAGTCTCCCAACAGGGAGAACCGCACCCCCCC
>NC_056511.1:23569063-23575148 GCF_014905685.2 Nematolebias whitei | reverse complement strand
CCCCCCCCCCCCCAAGTTCATCCAGCCATGGACACCGAGCCCCAAGCCCCGAGGCCATACCACCCCCCGGCAGAGCCCCGACAGAGCCAGGGCACCCAGGCCCCGCCAGGCAGCAACCAGGGCAGACCGACGTGCACCCCACCACCCAGCCCAGACACCGAGAGCCACCAATGCACCGGCGGCAAGGGGGTCCCCCGCCAAAGGGGGGCACGACCGGGGGGAGTGGGCCCCACACCAAATGTGGGGCCCAAATTGATCCAAGAGAGGGGTACCACCAAAAACCCAACCTGAGCAACCAACAGGCACACACAGATAGCATGCACCATCTACCTGACAGCGACCACAGACCGGCCCCAGCCCAAAGGGCAGAGCAGCAGGGAGCCGCAGCTGAGGAGGGCCGGCCCCCACATCAAGAGCCCCGCACCATAGGCCCGGAGACGCCCCAGCACGCCACCTATGCACCCCCCCACACACACAGCACCCCCACCGCAAATGCCACACAGGAAGACCAGCCAGTGCCCCGATGAGGCGAAGCCACGCCCCCAACCGCCGCCCTACACCACCAATGACCACACGTTCACTACCATAGCCGACCCCCGCCGAAAGCCGGCAGCCACCCCGGTCAAAGTGCCGGCCATCGCAACCAGGAACCTAGATTAAAAGAATCGGAACAGCCCAGGAGGAACCGAAGCACCGGCCCAATCACTGACCGCCCCCAAGGCC
The DNA here is from genome assembly GCF_014905685.2 of Nematolebias whitei. Classification (NCBI taxonomy): domain Eukaryota; kingdom Metazoa; phylum Chordata; class Actinopteri; order Cyprinodontiformes; family Rivulidae; genus Nematolebias; species Nematolebias whitei. The sequence continues at coordinate 23,574,425 of NC_056511.1, read as the reverse complement.
CAAAGCCCACCCACAGCCCAGACCCCAACAATGTGCCCCCCTCCCCCTCCATCCCAGACCCCTAGTGTCACACGGAGAAAGGAGGTGTTTGTGAAAAATAAAATAAAATTAAAAAAATAACTAAATAAATAAAAAAAATAAAAATAATCTATATATGCATAAATAAATTTAAAAAAAAAATTTTTAAGGGCGAAGCTTATACGAAATAGAACGTTGGTTACATACTGTAACCTCAGATTCTATGAGTATAAGCGTAACCCTTTAAGCGTCGGGCCTCACTGGCTCCTAAATGGCTGAAGAAAAAGCTATTTCTGGGAGCCGATTTCCCGCTCTTAACGTAATTTATACGGACTGGGTAGGGCCCACACAGCAGGTGGGCGTGGACTAAATTTTTCAGTGCAAATGCTATGCATAACGGGATAAACCCACCAAGCGACAGCCTTAAAGGGCTACGCTTATACTCATAGAATCTGGGGTTACAGTACGTAACCAACGTTTTATTGATGAGTGTGCTCATTGATCCTGACTTCCTCATTTTGATATAAAAAACACAGCACAAATTGTTTTATTCACTATTGTTTTTTTAGGTCAAAGTGTTTTATATAACACTCCTGAGTTAAAAATGTTGCTGATCAATTTGAATTTATTATTATTTATTGATTATACAGTATTTAACTTTATTTTTCAGTATCAAATGGTCAAATATGTTTACAGTTTAAATAAGGATTTAAGTTTGCTTTTTTCCAGACAAATTGATGCACTTTAAGTTGTTTCTGTTACAGACTAAAAAACAATGTTAATAAAGTTATTCTTTGTTGTAAGTTGACCTATACTCTTTTTTTTCCTTTAATGTTAATAAGGACACAATGTTATGCAGAGGTGTACTTATAACAATTTTATAGACAAATGATACAAATGATACAGTCGCGGCGGAGAGTTGTGTGTGTGTGTGGGGGGAATGTTTACATCTTCCTGGGCGGGGGGGGGGGGGGGGGATAACAGAAAATAATTGAGAAGCACTGCATTAAACACTTAAACGTCTTACACTGCTGAGATGATAGTCTTTGTATTTGTTTGAAAACTGGTTTAATATTTCTAAGCATTTCCCTAAAATAATGAATTCAGACATAAAGAGACACGACCCAGTTGATGACAGATTTGAAGCATTCCTTCAACGCTCCCTTTCTTTTTTCTAGGCTTCAGGGACATCCAGGTTGGTGTCATTTTTTGAAACACCCGGAGCTTGTAACGATGACATCAGCCACGGGGCAGGTCCAGATGATCCAACTCAGAAGAAGCCTCTGGGCCCAAAGGCTACACCCCCACCATCTCCACTCCTGTCAGAGTTACTGAAGAAAGGCAGCATCTTGGCTACAAACGCCAGGCTGGTAGGTAGAGTCGTACTCCAAGTGTAGTTTCAGACTGCTAAGTTCCAAAGATTTTATTTTTGAGTTTCTGTGTTTATAGTGAGGTCACAATTTCAAATGAGTCCCTGCCAAAGGTTAAGGGAAGATAAATTTGAGCTTTGGTGGAAAAATGTAATTTAGTTCAGGTAGGCAATTTGAAATAAGAATGCTGTGTTTATATGTACAGTACATGGAACTAATGTACCTGTGAGCCCATTTGGAAGTGAAATCAGAGCAGCTGTCTACAAATGTTTGCTCTACAATCATTGTTGGGTGAGCATCAGTTAAAGCAGGTCTCAAAACTTTTAGCTTCTGACCCCAAAATTAACAGTGGCAAAGACGTGACCCCATATCATTGGCATGAATACACACAAACACAAAAAAGTGAATAAATAAGGCCATAATCACAACAAAAGCTTAAAGTCGTACTGTTTATTTATTTATTTTTTTCCATTTATGACTGTTGCTTTTCTTTTTTTTGTATCTATTAAAGTGAAAATGTGCAAATATAATTTTTTTTTCTTCTGGAGATCATCTCAGGACCCCAGACATAACATTTTTTGACCCACAGTGGGGTCTTCACCACCGCTTTGGGAACCATTGAGCTCAAATGTAAACAATTACATACACGTACAGTAGTAGGGGTTTTGTGGAAAGGTGCTGAACAATTAATATCTTACCTGTTATAGACTGCTCTTTGAAGGACTTCAGTTTTGAAGATGTGAAGATGAATCTTACCAAATTAATGAGTTAGCAGCTAGTTTAGGAGCATCCAGGACCACCATCTCTTTGAACTATTACCATCAGGCAGACGGTACAGATCTATTAAAACAAGGACCAACCGGCTCAGAAATAGCTTTTACCCGACGGCAGTTCGGGCACCAAATAACCTTTTATAAACACTGTTTATATACCCATTTTAAATAGAACATGGGACCGTGTAATATTTTACTATTCACTATTTTATTATTTTACTATTTTACTATTCACTGATACAAGGGCAATGTGCAATTTTTGCTCCAGAGCTGTTGTGCAATCTAACAGTATTTTTTAACTGTAATCTAACTGTGTTTACTGACATAAGGTGTGGTGGGTGTTTTCTTTTATTATGTCTTTTATCTTTTTTTTTAAATTGAGTTTAATTAATTTTGTTTTGTCTGTAGCACCTCAAAGTGGGGCATTTTAATTTTGTTACACCTGGTATAGTGACAATAAAGATATTCTGATTCTCTCAAAGTGGATAGCTGCCCTCTTAAAATGATGAAAAGACTTCACAACACGATGTGTGCGCTCATTTACCCATCAACACACATATCCATACAGCACTCTACTGCGTCTCTACAAGACAACCTGAAGAAATCATTTTACAGAGTGAGTTCAGGGGTTTAGTGTCTTGCTCAGGGACACTTTGACATATGAATGCATACTGGCGGAATCAAACCTCCGACTCTCTCATTGGAGGATGGCTGCTCTAACCACTGAGCTACAGCTGCCCCAATTTAAAACAACTCACATCTCTAAAAATTATCTGCTAAAGTAATTTAAATTTGCTAAAGTATCTGCTAAATCTGAAGTAATCTGCTAAACTAAAGTAATTTCTGCTAAAGTATCCACAAAACCTGAAAATGACAGGAGTGCAAATGTTCATAAAATACCACTATCCACTGTGAACTTAAGTCGGGAGTTGATTTAAGGTGGTAACAATCCCCTTTGTTTTTGGACCGGCTCAAGCTAGCTGTTAGCTCATCAATCTAGTTGTTATTAAACTCTGGTACTAACTGTTCATAACTCTTCTACAGAACCCCACTTTAAAAGTTATGAACTACAGTAGAGCTTTTTAAAGATTTTGAACAAGCAACCATATCGAAAGGCACCAAAGAACTGGACTGACTCCAAACAGCCAAAGATAAATGCATTCAGAAACATAATCCACAGCCTGACTGCTGATATTATAAAGAAATCAGCTTGCAACACTTTACTGGTTCCAAACTAAGCAGTTTCATCTACTTCACAACAACGGCCAAGACTTCACAAAGTCCTCACAACAACCACACAGTGTGTCTCGGCAAATATTAAGAAAAACTTCACAGATCTATAAAGCCCACAAACAGAACTAAACTAAACTGTCACAGTGGTCAGATCGAGTAATTGGCCCAAACAGAATACAGAGCAAAAGAAAAGGTGTAGTGCTGATATTTGTTCCAGAGATTAAGTTTTTAGCGTTGTGTGTTTCTGCCTCCCAGATTGGGGAGGTCGACGGGTCAACTGGTACCCTAACAGGACCACAGGACCTACAGCTGACTCTTGCCTGTCAGCCTCCAGCAACAGGTACACTCACTGGGTTGGGCCATTATTGATGTCTGAAAACTAGATTCACCCCATTAAAGTTATATATTTTTTTATAATAATGTTCATGTTATTCTCCTAATATTATTTATGTATTTATTTATTAGAAGCTCCTTTTTAATTTTCATGTTAATGTCCAACACCCACCATTTTTTCAGATAACATATCCAGTGAAATATAACATAACAAATAAATACATATGTTCTGTGGCATATGTTGAAAAGTAACAAACTGGTTTTAAAAACATACGGTAGTTTTCATGACCATTTCAAGCTGTTTCAGTCGCAGCTTTGAAAAATACCCATTCACTTCCTTATATGGGGTGTGATGTCATGTCAGTGAACTGATCATGAAATGCAATTTCTCTAGTTATTAAGATGGCCGCCGGGCAAGTATGTTTGGGAGTGTCTCTGCAAACAGTTCACTGAAAAGTGGACTTAACTTTGGATAAAACAGCTTCAAAAACGGCAAAATACTGAAAACTGAGTGGAGAAGGACAGTGAGAAAGGAGGACAAAGAGGACAGGAAGGAGGAGAAAGAAGTACATTGAGAAATGTCCAAGCAGAAACTCAAGCAATCTTCCAAACAAATGGAGGCATGTGCACAAAAACAAATGGAGAACAATCAAGAAGAGATAACAGAGGACACTCCATCAGCTAAATCAACAGGTATGGCTGAAATACTCAAAGAACTGAGAGAATTTCGTTCTGAAACAATAGTTAGTTTTGGATCATTAAAGGCAGAGTTAAATGTGCTACATACAGATTTCACAAGTATTAAAAAAAGAATAGATGAAGCTGAACAGAGAATTGCTGAGAGTGAAGATTATGAAATAAAAACCTCTAAAGTGCTTTTACATGCCCTTCAAATGCAAAAACAACAAGAACTAAGATGTGAGGAACTGGAAAGTCAAGCCAGGAGAAACAATATGAGAATCTACTCAGTGTCAGAAAACTGTGAAGAAAACAACATGATTAACTTTATCAACAAACTGATCCATGAAAAACTGGAAGTGATGGACGAACCCCATGTGGAGAGGACGCATCAGATAGGGACAAGGCCTGGACCAAAGGACCGGCCCAGAACTGTTCTGGTTCGATTTCAGTCATATGCCATGAAACAAAAAGTGCTGCAAGCTGCATGGAGAGCAAACACTGTACAAGTAAATGATCGAAGGATTTATTTTGATGAGGACTTTACAAACTCAGTGTTTAAGGAACGTGCACAATACAAAGATGTGCGCAAAGTACGGAATGAACGAAAAATCAAGTCACGGATTTTATTTCCAGCTAGACTGAAAGTTTTTTGTGAGAACGGGAAAGTTAAGGTGTATAATGACCCTCAAGCTGCTGCAATTGGATTACGTGAGCTCGGAGTCAACATGGACATTCCAGAGAAGGAAATGGATCTAGAGTCAATACTGAAGAACGCAGTATGGGAGACAGCCTGGACCCAAAGAAGGAGAGCCCCACATCATGAAATCAAGGATGGAGTTAAGGCCCTTCTCGAAAAACATAAGTGAATGAACAAAAAAGGTTGAATCATGTCATCTGGACTTCGTTTTTTTTGTTAAAAAGAAACGTTTCGCCCCTCATCCAAGAGGCTTCGTC
>NC_056511.1:23564091-23568963 GCF_014905685.2 Nematolebias whitei | reverse complement strand
TTTTTTGTTGTTATATACCTGGATGACTGAGAAAACAAACTTTGTGTTTTTGAAACCATTAGTGAAAAGGCCAGACTTCAGGGGTATCTGAGGCAGGCTTGGAACACAAGAGTCAGGGTGGCTTCTGGGTAATACCAGATGGCTAGGCCTCAGACCGACGAAGCCTCTTGGATGAGGGGCGAAACGTTTCTTTTTAACAAAAAAACGAAGTCCAGATGACATGATTCAACCTTTTTTGTTGTTATATACCTGGATGACTGAGAAAACAAACTTTGTATAAGTGAATGAAGTTCCTTTTGAAAAAAGAAAGAGACAAATGGAGGAAATGCAACATGCAACAAGCAAACCAATGTTGATAAGACATGGTGTTACGGAATTCAAAATACACGATTATGAAAACAACATTGATCCAGACAGTAATTTATTAGACAAAACCAACAATTGTAAATATTATACAGATGAACAACTGAATCTCTCTGTGTACTTTGATAATTTTTCACTTATTCATTTTAACTGCAGAAGTCTTCATGCTAATTTTGACAAGATTAGTGAATATCTGAAAACATTTAGAAATCACCATCAAGTAATAGCATTATCTGAAACTTGGTTGAATGACAAATCTATAGATTTTGATATGGAAGGGTATAATCTGTTTTATACAAACCGAGTGAAGAACAAAGGTGGTGGTGTTGCATTGAATACTCGTAGTTCCTTGAGATGGGAAAAATTAGAATGCATGTCATTTGCCTTGGATGATGTGATGGAATGTGTTACTGTTGAAATTGAGATGGATAAAACAAAGAACATTATTGTAGCTTGTATATACAGAACACCAGGCTCTAGTTTAGAACATTTTAGAGAAAGATGTGAAAATCTATTGGATGGATTAAATGATGGTAAAACCTGATTAATATGTGGAGATTTCAATATTGATCTATTAAAACAAGGACAGCACAAAATGACCACAGATTTTGTTGATGCAATGTCCAGTAGAAGTTTATATCCAGTGATTACTCAACCTACCAGAATCACTAGCACTACTGCAACATTAATTGGTAATATTTTTACTAATGAAATTGGAAAAGCTATTTACAGTGGAGTCCTAATAAGTGACATAAGTGACCATTTACCTATATTCATAGTTCATGACAGTAAAATAAAAAAAACTAATAAAGTTGATGAAATAAGGCAGGTTAGAGTCAGATCCGACAAAACAATAAAAAAATTCTGTAATGACCTGTTAAAGGAAAACTGGAGTGGGGTATATGTGAAGGATGTAAATGTGGCATATGAAACATTTCTGCAAGTCTATAAATCATTATATGACAAAAGTTGCCCGATATTAGTGTGTCACAAAAATAAAAATGTCAGTGCAAAACCCTGGATGACCAAGGGACTGTTAAAATCTTGTAAGAAGAAAAATAAGTTCTATAGAGATTTTGTTAGATTTCCAACTAAACCTAAAGAGTTGAAATACAAGGCATATAAAAACAAATTGACAACATTAATAAGACAAGCTAAGAAAGATTACTATAATTTAAAGTTGCGAGAGAGCAGTGGTGATATGAAAAGAACATGGAAAATTTTGAATAGTATTGTAAGACCTAATTGGTAAATGGTAAATGGAGCTTACTTCTATAGCGCCTTCCAGCCCCCTATGAGGGGCCCCAAGGCGCTTTACAGTACCAGCCATCCACCCATTCACACGCACATTCATACACCGGTGGCGGTAGGCTGCCATGCAAGGCGCCATCCAGTCCCACCGGGAGCAACTCGGGGTTAAGTGTCTTGCCCAGGGACACAACGGCACATGGTGTGGGAAGTCGGGATTCGAACCTCCAACCTTCCGATCAGAGGTCGGCTGCCACTACCACTGCACCACGGCCGCCCACAATTATACTCATTGTCTTGAAAAACAGTTTTTTAAAGGGAGAAACAACATTGATTTGAAAAAAATAAAGTGGTGAATGAATTTAATTCCTTTTTTGTAAATATAGGGCCAGGTTTGGCTTCTTCCATTAAGACAAATGATATTCAGGGTGTGCAGGGTGGTAGTAGAATTTCACAGTCAATGTTTCTTGGAGATATAAGTGAACATGAAATTCTAACTATAGTAAGGAAAAGCAAAACTAAGACATCTGTTGATAGTGATGAAATTGATATGATGATTATTTAAAAAACTATTGACTTTATTATTAAACCATTGACTTATATTTGTAATTTGTCAGTCCAGAGTGGCATATTTCCAGAAAAAATGAAATTAGCAAAAGTAATTCCAATATTTAAAAATGGTGATAGACATAGTTTGACAATTATAGACCGATCTCAGTGCTCCCCAGTTTTCTAAAGTTCTTGAAAAATGGTTTGTCCAGAAATTGGATGCTTATATTGAAAAGAATAACTTGAGTGAGTGTCAATATGGCTTTAGATCAAATAAATCAACATCCCTTGCATTATTAGAACTAAATGAAGAAATTACAGAAGCAATAGAAAGGAAGCATTATACAGTGGGGGTGTTTATTGATTTAAGAAAAGCCTTTGATACAATCGACCACACTTTATTGCTTTCCAAATTACAAGATTACGGGATAAGAGGGATAGTTCATAACTGGTTGAGTAGTTATTTGTCTAACCGAAAACAATTTGTACAGCTAGGAAATGAAAAATCAGATCTTCAAAATATAAAATGTGGAGTCCCCCAAGGTTCAGTGTTAGGACAAAAGCCTTTTCTTTTGTATATCAAAGACATTTGTGAAGTGTCTAAAAAGTTACAAATCATCCTGTTCGCAGATGATACAAATTAATTTTGTTCTGGGAATGACTTACAAAACATTATAGAATGTATGGCCAGTGAGATGTCTAAACTTAACGAGTGGTTTAAATACAACAAATTTTCAATAAACTGGAATAAAACAAAATTCATGATTTTTGGTAATAGAAAAATGGATGATTCTATTATAATGTCTATAGATGATAATCAAGTTGAACGAGTACATGAAGTTAAATTTTTAGGGGTTGTTTTAGATCATAAACTTAACTGGAAATCTCACAAAAAATATATAAAACTAAAACTATGCAAAAGTATTGGACGTCTAAATAAAGTAAAACATGTTTTAGAATTATCAACACTACAGACATTATATTATTCATTTGTTGTTCCATATCTGACTTATTGTATAGAGGTATGGGGCAACACATATAAAACCAACACTAAACCGTTGTCTGTCATACAAAAGAAAGTTATGAGAATTTTATATAAAGTGGACACTAGAGAACACACAAATAAATTGTTTATTCAGTCAAATATCTTGAAACTAAGGGATCTGGTTAATCTAAAAATGTTATTGGTTATGTTTAAAGACAGAAATATATTATTGCCATTTAATTTACAAAAGTTATTTTTCTTAAGTTCATGTGATAGAAATAACAGAAGGAAGTATGATTTCAAAAGTAAAACTGTGCGTACTACTTTAAAACTAATGTGCATTTCGGTACATGGAGTAAAATTATGGAACAGTTTGGATGAGGAGTTAAAAAAATGCTCTACAATAAACCAATTCAAAACACTTTATAAAAAAAAGAATAACTCATACATATCCTGATGCATGCTCAATAATCCAGGTAGAAAAATCCAAAAAAGTTCAATCTGGTCCTCTGGACATTCAAAAAAAAACAAAAGCAAACAAAGCAAAAAAAAAATCTAGAAACGTTTTGTCTCTCATCCAAGAGACCTCCCCAGTCCGAGGTGCCGCCCTCAGCTCAGTCTCCCAAATAGCACCCTCCCAGAGTGGATCAACCAGCTTGCTGCTGACAACCAAAACCAGCCGATCGCATGCTCAAGAAGGACCATCAGCCCAACAATGGATCACTAGCACACCGATGGCTGCCCACTACCCACAGAGGGCCGAGCGACACCAGCAACCACAGCACTGCAAGAGGGGGACAGCCGAACCCGGAGGCCTCCACCCCCGTCCAACGACTCTTATACACTTTTAAGTTGTTAATGAGAAGAGTGATATATTGTTATGCATGTTATTGTTGTTGTTATATTGTTTGCAACTTGTTTTGTTAATTTAATGTACACGGCCATGACATTTTGTATTTATTGAGAAAGGGGGCAGGTGTATACAAGATTTTCTTCTTCCTGCGCCCCCTTCACTCGTGTAAATAAGCGTTGTCAGAGAATGTGTTTGTAAACTGATGATAATTTTTTTTAATCGAGTGAATAAATTGATTGATTGATTGATTGATCATGGGAAACCGTCAAATTTCTATACAGGCTGCTGCAAATACAGTTTCATGGAGAAAACACCACCATCCCTGCCAAACAAACAGCCCCCTCCTCCTTTCTGACTGAGGTCTAAAGTTATTTGTCAAGTGTCAAAAAATCTACAGGAAGAAGAACAAAGACACAAAAGTTGAAGGAAGATCGGCGACGATAGAGACACAACGAGAGCAAGAGTGAGTTATGAGATTTGAGAGATCTGTGACATTAGCAGATTTGGATTTTATAGTGAGAGTGTAGTGTTTAGTGTTTAGTTTGATCACTTTTAGTGATTGAGTCAAAACAAGGAGGTGATTTTTGAACGTGACGCTGCAGTGTCTGTTTGAGGTGGAGGATGGACCCACACATCCAGAAGTGGCTGGAGCCGCAGAGTCAGAACCTCTCAGACAGAAGAGGCAGAGATGAAAAGGAAAAAGAGTCTTGAGACCGAGGGATTTGACGAGGAAATGGAAGATCCATTATTTGTTTTAGAAGAGAAAAGAGAGGAAGAGCACACTGAGTGTCACACTCCTGCCAGTGAATAGACACTCCTGCTTGTGAATAGACACTCCTGCTTGTGAATAGACACTCCTGCCTGTGAATACACA
>NC_056511.1:23552385-23564081 GCF_014905685.2 Nematolebias whitei | reverse complement strand
CCTGCCTGTGAATAGACACTCCTGCCTGTGAATAGACACTCCTGCCTATGAATAGACATGCCTGCCTGTGAATACACACTCCTACCTGTGAATACACACTCCTGCTTGTGAATACACACTCCTGCCTGTGCCGTCCCTGGCGTTACGTCATAAGCCTTTGATTCACATGTTGTGTGTTCAAATGTTTCCTTTACTTGTTTGTTTGTTTAAGTTTTGTTTTAACCCTTGCATGGCCCAAATGTGAATAAACATAAAAACCATTGTATTCTACAACAATGATGACCCCTTAAGAGCACTTGGGACTATAATGGTGGATGTTGGACTTTAACTTTTATAGAGCCTTAGCTGCTGGTGTGTTTTATGTGTATGAATGTTTGTATATAGCAGGGGCCCCGATGTTGTCCCGTCTGCTGGAAGCAGGGCCCACCCAGTTTTCCACTCCGTTAGGTTTTATGGTGGCTACAGACTCTGCCTCGGGTGTTTCTGTCTCTGCTGCCACTCCCGTTCCTGCAGACGCCACAGTCTCAGCAACTACAGGTTTGCTCACTTCTCACCTGTGCTAACCAAAGACTAAATGTGAAGATGCCAACATACGCAGAGAAGATCACAGTTGTGACAACATTAATATTTCTGGTTGAAAATGTACAGAGGTGGATGTGACGGCCCCGTCTGAGCAGCCGGAGCGCCATCCTGAATCTACAGAAGAAAAGGTGACGCAGCTCAGCGAGGAGGACGTGACCGTGTCCTACATGGGAGACGAGCTGGACCTGAAGACTGTGGGAGACATTATCGCTATAATTGAAGACAAGGTTCATGAATATTTATTTTAAAGTGGTTCATATGTTTGTTTGTTCACCAGCTCACTGGTAGATTTAGTGAATTTCTGCGCTATAAAACTACTTTAAAGATTTTGTCGTATTTCTTTGCCCTGCAGGCAGATGAGGCTGCAGAGGCTTTGGATGCAGCTGCAGTTGAAGCTGCTTTGTCCCTCTGTGAGGAGAATGTCCACGCCCTATCTGGATCCTGGGCAACCGGGCCATTCCATCCCCAAGAGCCTCACCCCACAGTGTCTGTGGTGGTCACACAGTCCTCATCCTTTCATCGCAGCCTGGAGGGGGGAGCAGACGCTTCGCTCTCTTCTCTGTACAGCAGTCAAGAAAACAACCTCACAGTGTTTCCTGTGGAACTGAGGAGCCTTCCTCTCAGCTCCTCATGCAGCTCAAAGACTTTGGAGCGCTGCCGCGTTGCAACACCTCCACAGGCCGATGCAACAAGAGAGACTAAGGAGGCAGGGGACCCTAACAAACAAGCTTTAATGGATGGCAGCAAAGAACGGGAAAGGGAAAATAAGCCACAGCAACTATATGAAAAAGACTATAGAGGTATGCACACTTAAAGGGATAATTCAGGTCTTCTGAAGTGAACTTCTGTGGAAAAGTAAAAAAAAGAAACAAATTACATTTTTGCAAAAATGAAGCGTGAATGCTGAGTGTTGAATGACTGCTGAAACTGAAATGTTAAAGCTAAAAGAAGTAGAACACTCAAATGTAGCAAATGCTATAATTTACAGGCTAGCTAAATGTAGAAAAAGCTAGCATTGAGTTAAAATAGCAAAAGAGAAGCTAAAATTAAAAATGGTCTAGCTTAAATAAATTATTAGCTCAAGTATCAAAAGGCTAACTAGAAGCTAAAAGCATTAGAATAGTACCTAAAAGCTAAAGGTACCAGAACGGTAGCTAAATGCAAACAGTAACAAAAAGCTGGTAGTTAACAGTAGCAAACAGTAACAAGTGATATCTAAATGTAACAAAAAGCTAGTAAAATAATAGCTAAAAGCTAAAAGTAGTAGAATATTAGCTAAAAATTTTAAATGGCATGAGACAAAAATAGAGCCAAGAATGCCGTAACAAAATTCAAAGATCATTTTTTCTTAAGAATTTAAGAGATTTCAATATATTTCTGTGGTAAAAATATTTGTACATAAAGTTAAATTTTATGAAAAGTATAAAAGTTAAAAGAACCAAAACAGTAAGAGTACAACAATCCACTTTAGACCTGGCTCCATTTGGACCAGCTGTTAGAGTGTCAGTTCGGTCATAATTAATCTATAACCTACAACAGGTAAGATACTGATTGTTCATAAATCTTCCACAGAACCCTACTTTTAAAGATCTTTATTGTTGCTTTAAGCAGAAGTGTTTGCATTAAAAGTAATTTTTAATGTGTTTTTTCCTGTTTTACTCTGTGTTGTCTTGGCAGACTCAGTATTAGAAGATAACTCACAGACTGACTGGCAGCCCGAGGTAAAAACACACAAAATGTTTACTATTGTTTTACTGACGTGCAGAGTGTCGAGCTCCACAGCATGATTCTCCATCTCTCCGGTACAGGAGGCAAAAGTGGAGGATGGAGTCAGTGCTGGCGAAGGGGAGGACTCCTCTGAGACCAAAGCAGACAGCGAGGTCATCGAGCCCGAGGTGTGCGAAGAGGACGAATGTGACGAGGTGGAGGAATTCTTCTCAGAACCAGACGGAGAAATGGAGCTAGAACCTGCAGCCAGTGAGAGCGAGGACGGCTACAGCCTTCACACGGCGTCCTCGTCTCTACAGCTCCACACAACCGCAGACTCAATCCCCAGCAGCCCCACCTCATCGCAGTTGTGAGTGGCACAAACTCAAACACAGTCTGCAGGGAAATCCTCATTTGTGAGATGGTGGTGACAGTTGCCTCCAAGATGGCGTCTCATTTTCTGCTTCCTTAAGACGTTTGCATGTCTTCCACTTCCTTCTCCTCTACCATCATGTTGCAGTTCGATGTGCAGCGAGGACCTGGAAGCTCTGCAGGCTCACAAGATCTGGAAGAAAGCCATAATGCTTGTGTGGCGCGCAGCAGCCAATCACAGGTCAGAGAGATTCATCTACAGCTACTGATACACATCTCATATACATTACCTGCATTTAATTTTGTGCCCTGAGGTGTAAATGAACAACATTTGAAAAAACTGAATTTAATTAGAAAAAACAAAACAACAACACAGCAACATTTGAAAAAACAGAATTTCATCAAGCCAAAGCGGAAGTGGCCGAAGCAGAAATGGCCAAAGCGGAAGTGGCCGGAATCACATTTGAAAAAAACGGAACTACATTTGAAAAAACTGAACTTCATTAAGCCAAAGTGGAATTAGCTGAGGCGGAAGTGGCCAAAACGGAAGTGGCCGAGCAGAAGTGTCCGCAATCACATTTGAAACAACGGAATTACATTTGAAAAAACTGAATTACATTAAGCCAAAGCTGAAGTAGCTGAAGCGGAAGTGGCCAAAGTGGAAGTGGCTGGAATCACATTTGAAAAAACGGAATTACATTAAGGCCAAGCAGAAATGGTGTTTTTTTTATATTTTTTTTTATGTTTATTAACAACATAAAACAACAGAACAATGTACAGTAACAAGTACAGTAACATATATTGTATTTTTTAATCCCTCATGAAAATTCATAATGAAATACCGCAAGTCTTTTATTTTTTTTATTTTGGATTCTCAATGAAAAAACAACTGAACAACTAGTACATGGATCCCACACCCTTCACGAGAGTTTGTATTTGTATCTTGTTACTGTATATTGTTCTGTTGTTAATAAAAAATTAAAAAAAACTTATGGTTTGGTCTAAAAAAGTTAAATCTGGTCCTCTGGACATTCAAAAAACAAAACAAAGCAAAACAACAAAAAAATGTAGAAACGTTTCGTCTCTCATCTGAGAGACTTCCTCAGTCTGAGGTGCTGTTTTCAGCTCAGTCTCTTAAATAGCACCTTCTCAGAGTGGATCAACCAAGCACAAACAGAGTAATGTTGTGTATGCTGTTCAGTGTCAGGAGGGCTGTGATCAGTCTTACATCGGGGAAACAAAACAGCCACTGGCCAAAAGGATGGCCCAGCACAGAAGATCAACATCATCAGGCCAGGACTCTGCGGTCTACACTCATCTCCAGGCCAGCGGTCACTCTTTCAGGGATGAAGATTTGCACATCCTGGATAGAGAGGAACGATGGTTTGAGAGAGGAATAAAGGAGGCCATCTTTGTGAAAAGAAATCGTCCATCGTTAAACAGGGGTGGAGGCCTACATGTTCAATTGTCCCCCTCTTACAATGCTGTGATTGCTAGTATCACTCAGCCCTCTGTGAACAGTAAACAGCCATCAGTGTGCTAATGATCCATTGTTAGGCTGATGGTCTTTCTTGAGCATGTGATCAGCTGGTTTTGGTCGTCAGCAGCAAAACTGGTTGATCCACTCTGAGAAGGTGCTATTTAAGAGACTGAGCTGAATACAGCACCTCAGACTGAGGAAGTCTCTCGGATGAGAGACGAAACGTTTCTACATTTTTTTGTTGTTTTGCTTTGTTTTTGTCCGGGTTTGGTGGACAGGAACGAACCCAGTAGTGCAGACAGGACTCAACTCGGCAGATTAAAAAACTAAATACTTTAATGATGAAATAACAGGTAACAAAACAATAAGCTGACGTGGCAGCCAAACTTACATAAATTAGAAGACCCAGGGGGAAACTCAAAAAGGACTCAGGAAGCTCAGGGAAGACTCAGGAGTCGCAGGAGAACACTGAAGACCCAACGAATACGACGCGACGAGGAACAAGACAGAATAGAAGGCTTATATACAAGGACAAGACGAGACGAGAATACCAACAGCTGTGACGAGACAAGGGTGACACCAATTAAACTGAAGAGGAAACACTAGGGAAACACAGACACAGAGCCAGCAAATTGTACCATCCTTACAGTTTTGTTTTTTTGAATGTCCAGAGGACCAGATTTAACTTTTTTAGATTTTTCTACCTGGATTATTGAGCATGCATCAGGACTTATGGTTTGGCTTAATTTAATTCCATTTTTTCAAATGTTGTGTTTTTGTGTTTTTTTCCAATTTAATTTCGTTTTTTGAAATGTAATTCTGTATTTTCAAATGTGATTCCGTTTTTTTCAAATGTTGTTCATTTACACCTCAGGGCCACCGTAGTTTCATTACTGAAACAGATCCGTCTGTGATTCTTTTGTAGGTATGCAAATGTTTTCCTTCAACCAGTAACGGATGAAATTGCACCTGGATACCATAGTATTGTGCACAGGTAAGCATGAGATGTATTTACCTTATGGGGAAAAATCAGCCACACATTTAATTTTTGCCTGTTTTTTAATTTATTTATTTTGGTGCAGTCAATAAACTTTTTTTTTTCTCACAAAACCCCCAAATCCTTCTTTTTTTCTTTTTTTGGTCCGACTTTTTTCAAACGCTCTCTTAACCTCACAGTAAATTCACTCTCCCATCTCTGAGGGGGAAAAAAAATGCTGCAAATACAACTTTTAATACCATATTTATCATATAAAATAATGCATTCCTCTCAGTAATGTTTTTTCTTTTTACCTCTATCCCTATACTTTAGATGTTTATATTAGCTCACTAGGTGGCACTCTGCTTTTATGTTTAAGAGCCCCTGAAAAAAATTCCCTCACCCCAGAGGAGGAGACGCCTCATTCCTGAACGGACGTCTCTGCAGAGTTGTGCATCTCATCTTGTTCAACAAAATTGTTGTAGTTTGGATGTACAGAGTAAAACCTCACTTGCAAGTACGTTGAGTACAAGAAATATGTTTCACATGCATGCGGGCTGCAGAATCAGACCGCTCCACAGCTGACAGCCATTGGTTTCGCCCAAAGCAGGACGTTATTAGCGGATGCACCGTCCTCTTGCAGCTCGCTCTTATATCTGTGTTAGGAAAAGCCTAAATAAATTCTAGCATTTCTACCACAGGCAGAGTTAAAAAATAAATAAATACAAACCCTCCGTGTTTGGCCACCGAGGGACAAGAGTAAGTTTGACCGAAAACAAGGCAGTCCTGACTGCTGGATCTGAAGCATCTGGTGGGCTGGAGGATCCAGACTGGAATTTTTTTGGAATTGTCAAAAATCATTTTTGGACATACTAATGTTAAAAAATCAATCAATCAATCAATCAATCAATCAATCAATCAGCCTGCCTACCTAATCCATACATCCATCTAAAATTGCCATCAAATATTTATTTGTCTATTTAAAACAAACTGAAATATGGGAAAATAATTTAAACAGAAGGCCCTTAAACAGGAAAAAAAAAATTGTCATAATTTTTTTTTATTTCAGCCTGAGCCAGCTCTAAAAGACTGACTAGTATTTTTTGTGGAACCAAATATTTAAAAAACAGTATTTTGAAGCAGTTAAATAAGGTGGTGGAAGTTTCCCCTCAGGAACAGTCATAAAGTGAAAGAGACCTTCAAAAACCTAAAAGTAAAAAAACAAACATTTGATACCACAGACTCAACAGCCATCTTTGCTCTTCTCCACAGGCCCATGGATCTGGCCACCATCAAAAAGAACATTGAGATGGGTTTGATCCGGACCACCGCTGAGTTCCAGAGGGACATCATGCTGATGTTTCAGAACGCAGTCATGTACAACAGTTTGGACCACGACGTGCACCACATGGCTCTGGAGATGCAGCGGGACGTCCTGGAGCAGATCCAGCAGTTTCTGGCCACCCAGCTCATCATGGAGACGTCCGAATCCGGCATCAGCGCCAAGAGCCTGAGGGGCCGCGAGAGCACGCGCAGACAGGACTCCACTGACAAGGTGCTTCATTAGAAGTTACACAGAAATGGAGACTAGGTTGAGGCTTCCACTTGTCATGACAATCAGCCAGCTGGAATTTACCATTTGATAACATAATTTAATTTGTTTGGAGTTAAAACTCAAATAAAGGGAGTTCTTGGTTTTCATCTATACCACCAAAATGAATACTTTATCAGCCTTTCCAAACATACTTTATCCACCTTTTTCTGCCTTACTTGAATTATGAGGCACGATTTCTGGCACGAACCAGAACCGGTGTTTGCTTATGTGGAATGGTACGAGCTAATGTAGATTCTCTGAACATTGTGGATGTAATTTTAACATGTAGGAACACCACCTGTCAGTGCTCAGACAGGACAATATAATCATACCACTGCCTTCTGCAGACAAGGGATGGAGGACGACCTGACCTGAAGAAGTGGCTGCAGATTACATCTACTAGCATATTTAGCTACATTTGTACTTACACTAGCATATTTAGCTAATTTCACTAGCATATTTAACTACTTACACTAGCATATTTAGCTACTTATACTAGCATATTTAGCTACTTATACTAGCATATTTAGCTCACAATAACAATAATGTTTATTCACTCAAATTTAAATTTTAAGTTGAGTAGTAATGCCTTAAAATTCTACGGTTTTATAAACCCTTCCTACACTCTTACAATGTTCTAAACTCTTAAACCTACATCATTTTAACAACATACATGTGTACTGTACAGTACAGCAGAGTTTTACTCACCAGCTCTGCAGAACACAGTAGCTCGGTTCCGGTCCGGCTCGGTTCAGGATCAGCAGATCTTCCCAGCCTTAGTCTGGTTCGGATCAGCTCTCTGCAGCCCTTGAGCAACAAGACACTTTTAGAGAGAGTTGGACCTTTGGATAGCCAGCACAAAACCACAGAGCGAGTCCAAATCCAATAGAAAAAAGTCCCAGTGAGCTCCGGAGAAAACACAGGACCTCCAAGCAACACCTCCCCGCTCGAGAGGCCTCATGGGCCGGCAAGCAGCACTCAAATGGCCTATGAGGCTGGAAGTCTGGTTCTAGTTCAATTCCCGGTCGGTTCTGTTCGGCTCTTTGCATCCACTGAGCGCTGAAGTCACTATGAAAAAGAACCAAACTTTTTCAGATTGGATCAAAACTCTCCCTCCATTTCGACCTACGTCGACCGGGTAGGCCGGATCCTTTGAAGGATGCAGCCGTTGGACTGGGACACAGCACATTTCAGCAGAAAGCAACTTTGCCTTTTGGAAGTGCACTGTTGGCGTCTGGGTAATGTAGTCCTTTAGACTGGCGATGGTGTAGGCTGTTTTTTTGCCATGTACAATCTTACAGTACAGAACTTTGAAAGACCGTGAAAGAGTGAGTCCACAAAAGTCAAATTGTGAAGTAGCGAGGGACTACTGTATTCTCGTCACACTGTTTTCAATCCTTCTGAGGATCCGGTGTCTCTTCTCCGGTGCTTTATTGTAGTCCAGCCACAAAGTAGGATGCAGGTTTTCCTCCATCGGCTGTGTGTCAACAAAGTGAAATGAGCACACATACAGTGTTCTGGGTGGTCTCTTAAAGTTCAGATTCTTCAGCCACATTCTTCTTCTTAATTCCTCTTCTGTAGGTAGGAGATGGAAAGTATACCGCTTTCACAGGAACACTTTTTTTGTTTTGGGTCCGTGTTCAGATCATCGTTGTTGTAGCCACTGATTTAGTTTGGTCTGGTTGTTCGTGCAGCCGCGAACAGCACAACAGGTACCTGAACTCAGCACAGTTATTTTAGTAAACTTTATGGTTGTTAAATAAATGTGAACAAAACAAAAACAGTGTTTTATCTGCTAACCTGAATGCTAATTACTTTCAAATAAACCACAGTCCATGCTCTGCCACTATGGTTAACCAATGCTCACTGCTACTTCCTGTGTCTGACAGGAAGTTTTACACATAATCATGTTTACAGTCGAGCCCCCAGGAATAAGGTGGATAAGTAAAGAAGGTGATTGTATAAGCTCAGGCAGCGTGTCAAAAATTGACTTTAAAAAAGTTTTGAACTCACTGCAGTGATTGAATAACAAGATAAAGCTAATCTTGTTCGTGCTGTAAGTTAATGTAAAGAATAATTTCCAGCAGTAGCTCTTGTTATTGGAGTTTGTCTGAAGAGCAGGTTGTATTCAATTATTTATTACATCTCTCAGCTGCTCACAGCTCTGATGGACGTCATTTGTTTTCTACAGGACTCTGTGTCCATGTCTTCACCTGCCTTCCTCCTTTCTCTCTTTGTAAGTAATCCTTCTTCATCCTTTTATTCTCACAGGAGCAGACAATGACGTTGAACTTTAGCTGAACTTAGCTTTATATTTTAAAGCACTATTTAATTTAGAGAAATGTCACTTCCTGTGAAAACACAGTGTGAATGTTTGTTGCTGAATGATTTTAGCTGAAAGCTGCTGAAGAAGCTGAAACCAGCTGAAAAGTTTTCACAGCTAAACTGTTGAGAGTTGAATTTGAACAGCTGACATTTGATGAAAGCAGGAAAGTAAAAGCAAAGAAAGAGGAAAAAAATCCAGCAGAAATGTGTAGAAAAAGCTGAAACAGGCAGAGGTTGAATAGATTGCAAAAAAGATGAAATTAGAAAAAAGAAAAGTAGCCGAAAAACTAAAAAAAAATAAACCCCTGAAATTGTCAGAAAGAGGCTGAAAAGAGCATAAAATGTTTAAATTATTTAAACAGAATTACAAAAGGTGGAGATTAACCAACAAATTGGATGACAGTCTAGAATTAGCAGAAAAACGCCTGAAACGTAGCTGAAAATACAGAAAAAATATTAATTTAATGGAAAGAAGCTGAACAAAAGCTGAAATAAGTGGTTAAAGATGGCACAAAGGATGTGAGGAGAGCTCTGTACATTTTCAATGAGAAATATTGAAGAATAATAATAATACTAATAATGTCATTACATTGTCATCACTGTATGTTTCCATACAATGGCAAAATTAGTCTCTGCATTTAACCCATCCACCACCAGGTGGTGCAGTGGGCGGCTATTGAGGGCACCGGGGGGCATTTTGGGGATGGGGTGTGCTGCCCAGGGACACTATGGTGTGCAGTGACCAGGTTGACGGTGCACGGGGTGTGCAGTGACCAGGGATTGAGCCTGGGACTTTCGGGTCCCAATCCGGCTGCCCTGCCTCTACACCATCTTGCCCCCCATATATTTATAATTAAATTTGCACAAATACTAAAAGTGGGAGCAGGAATGTCCTGAACGAGCTGAACATTTTGAGACATGAATTGTTGAAACAGAACAAGAACTAAGGAACAAGCTGAAAATCGGATATTAATAGTTTGGAAACGTTTACAGGACGAGCCGAGTTTAAACCAAACTTTTTGTTGGTTGCTGCAGGATGGTGGCACCAGAGGGCGCCGCAGTGCCATAGAAGCTGACCTCAAGATGAAGAAGTGAAGAGTGGGAGTTTCATCCAGCAGCTTGTGTTGGAGTGGCGGACTGAGATTGTTGCTCAGCTGCACGGGTTCAGGCCGAGCTCTGCCGGGTCATCTGCACTTACTCTCCAGACATGATCGGACTGCAACACGGAAGGGTTCATTTCATCCGAGACATGGAGTCCATTTGTTTGTTCCCAAGTTACTGTGGGGAGTTAAAACTTTTCCTAAATGTAACAGCAGATCACCGTAACTGGCTCTGCCATCATCAGGACAGAACCAGTAATTCAACTGGATTAAGTCACCCATTCAGACTGAATTAATGAGTGCCCAAGTCCTGGTCCTGCATGAGAGGATAAGTTACTCTGTACTTAGTTACAGTCTGTTCCTCCCAGAGTAATGTGTTTGTTTTAGATCATATAAAATCAAGAGTTGAAGAAACTGGGAGATCCAGATCATTTCAAATATGAAAGACTTTGTTTGTCTGTGTGTGAACTGATTTCGTCTTTGTGACTGTACAACACCTGGGAGAAGATTTGTTTGGAGTCCAGAATGCTTTGGAGAAAATATAGCATTTATAAATTTTGTGGACTCAAAAGCATTAACAAAATAAAACCGTGAATATTTAATAGTCTTGTGAGATTAAAGTTGTTCAGAGTTTAACTGCACTACAAGTGAGAAAAAGGAAACCTCCAGGTTTAACATTTCCTTACATCCTCAACTCGTCGTCACCATCTGATGAAGGTGTAACGACAATTAAAAGGTTTTTAATTTCACTTGTCTGATGTTACTAATATTATGACTTTTATTAAATCATAAAAAACATCTCGTTTTAATCTTATCAAGCACTTCGTCCTCACTTTTGAGTCTTAATCATTTTCCTGTGAAGTTTGTTTTTCCCCCAAAGCTCAGTCTAACTCCTGGGTCGAAAATAAAAAACTATTAAAACGCTGTGTCTGCTAAATAAAGAGGGTGGTGTTGTCTTCCTTTTTTTAATTTTTTTTTTATTATTTTTTTTTATTTTTTAGCTCAGTTTAAGTGTAGAAACATTGTGAAGTGTTTCAATGAACTTATCATCATAGCTCAATTTTATTTTATTTTTTTAAAGAGAAGAAGAAGAAAAATAAATAAATAAATAAAAGAGAAATAGATAAAACGAGAGACCACCACGACAAAACAACATGCACAGCACAATGCCACCCACAATATCACCATGAAACATTTGACATGGCACAAGGAATCATCTAGCTTCCACCACTACCCAACCTAGCGTGCATCTGTCAAAGCACCTGAATCCAAACACCCGCGCAAGCACGCCCGCCACCACCAGATTTCTCCAAAAGAATGCCCAATAGTGGATGCGGGGACCCACAGACCCGCCCCCCCAGGACACAATGGCAACACAGGGAGGACCGGAGCCACAGACACACAGCGGCCCCCAGGCCCGGAGCCCCAGGAGTCTCCCAACAGAGAACCACACCCCCCCAGAGAGGAGCAGAGGAAAGAACCAGGTGACCCCAGCAACCACAATGCAGAGCCTCCAGGAAGCTGCAGCGACGAGCCCACAGGTCCGGCCGGCAACCCATG
>NC_056511.1:23551487-23552285 GCF_014905685.2 Nematolebias whitei | reverse complement strand
CCAAGTAGATCCGGCCATGGACACCGAGCCCCAAGCCCCGAGGCCATACCACCCCCCAGCAGAGCCCCGACAGAGCCAGGGCACCCAGGCCCCGCCAGGCAGCAACCAGGGCGGACCGACGTACACCCAGCCCAGACGCCGAGAGCCACCAATGCACCGGCGGCAAGGGGGCCCCCTGCCAAAGGGGGGCACGACCGGGGGGAGTGGGCCCCACACCACATGTGGGGCCCAAATTGATCCAAGAGAGGGGGGACCACCAAAAACCCAACCTGAGCCACAAACAGGCACACACAGATAGCCCGACAGAATCTCTGTCGGGCCAACCGCATGCACCATCTACCTGACAGCGACCACAGGCCGGCCCCAGCCCAAGGGACAGAGCAGCAGGGAGCTGCAGCCGAGGAGGGCCGGCTTTTCACATAAAGAGCTCCGCACCATAGGCCCGGAGACGCCCCAGCACGCCACCTACACACCCTCCCACACACACAGCACCCCCACCGCAAATGCCACACAGGAAGACCAGCCAGTGCCCTAATGAGGCGAAGCCACGCCCCCAACCGCCGCCCTACACCACCAATGACCACACGTACACTACCATAGCCAACCCCCCGCTGAAAGCTGGCAGCCACCTCAGTCAAAGTGCCGGCCATCGCAACCAGGAACCTAGATTAAAAGAATCGGAACAGCCCAGGGGGAACCGGAGCACCGGCCCCATCACCAACCGCCCACAAGGCCCAAAGCCCACCCACAGCCCAGACCCCAACAATGCCCCCCCCCCCCCCCCCCCCCCCCCCCCCG
>NC_056511.1:23547172-23551087 GCF_014905685.2 Nematolebias whitei | reverse complement strand
CCCCCCCCCCCCCCCCATCAACAGTCCCACCCCCCCACGGCACAGGCCCCAAAGCCCACCAATGCACCGAAGGCCCCAAGGCCGGGCGCCGGTGCACCCGCCGGCCCAAGACCCCGGCAACATACCCGCCATGGCCCGAGACCCCCGGACCAAGCCGGGAACCCCGCCCAGGAGCGATACCACCCCAGAACCCGCACCCGCGTCCACCCCAAACCCACCCAGGGACAGCCAGGTCACCAGGCCAGTAACCCATGTCCGCCGGTACAGACCACCCAGAAGCCCGCATGCAGCCAGCACAGGCCATCACCCAGAACCACCAGAGCCACCTCCCCAGTCGGGCGCCACCGCTCCAGGCCCATGACCCCCCCCCCCCCATGTCCCCAGCCCCGACACCCCACCCACACCGACCACCATGCCCCACGGGACAGAATCAAAGGGGACCACCCACCTCCACTACGTGTTGGAGCCGATTAAAGAAGTCCAGAGAGAATAGTCTGATGTGGGGGTACAGGCTGTCTCAAGACTGATGTAATCCAAGAGACGGTCTTTATACTGTTTAATACTAAGTGTATTTTTATTTCTCCAATTCATGAGTATAGTTTTTTTTGCTATACATAAGGCAGTGAGAATCATATGAATTGATTTAGTCTCCAAGGTGACATCATCTAAGTGGCCCAATAAGCAAACTGACGGAGAGAGTGGAATATTACATCTCAGACACTTTGATAAGTCTTCACATATCCGGCACCAAAACCTCTGAACAGGTGGACAGAACCAAAATGTGTGGATGTAATTGTCAGGAATATTGTCTGTACACTGTGAGCAAATATTAGATGATGCGAAACCCATCTTGAACATCCGTTGACCTGTATAGTGTACTCTATGAAGGATTTTGTATTGTATTAGTTGTAAATTCGAGTTTTTAATTATCTTAAAAGTTCTCAGACAGATCTGCGACCAAAAGTTTTGGTCAAAATTAACTGACAAGTCTGTCTCCCATTTTACAATGGGAAGAGATATAGATTCATCTATTTTACTGAGTTTCTGATAAACCTTAGATAGTAATTTGGGAGGGTTAAGATTAAGGAATTCTAATACACTTGTTGACATTTCAATCCTAGTGTTATTAAGGTTAAATTTATTTTTGGTTATAGATTTAATTTGTTGATATTCTAAAAATTTATTCTTATCAATCCCATATTGTGTTATTAATCTGTTAAATGGGATGTAGTCCACTTCTTCATATATATGTTCCAAATATTCAATTCCTTTACACCTCCAACCTGGGAAGTTTATCATCTTATTCTGTTGTAGGATGTCTGGGTTGTTCCAGATGGATGTACGTTTACATGGGATTAGTGAAGACTCTGTCATTTTAAGAAACTCCCACCAAGCTGTCAGAGAGGAGCTGATATCGATGCATTTAAAGCATTCCTGTCATTTTATGTTTGAGCTAATGAATGGAAGGTCCGAGATCATTATATTATTGCAAAGTGTCTCCTACGTCTAGCCAGGGTTCATCAAGGGGTGTGTGTTTTATCCATTTTGAGATGTATTCTAGCCTGTTGGCTAGAAAATAATAAAAGTTGGGTAGTTCTAGTCCTCCTTTATCTTTGGATTTCTGTAGTGTTTTTAATCTAATACAAGGGCGTTTATCTTTCCATAGAAATTTAGAAATAGAGGAGTCCAGGGATCTAAACCAGTCAGATGATGGTTTATTTGGGATCATTGAGAATAAATAATTTATTCTAGGCAAAACCATCATTTTTATTGATGCGATCCTTCCCATGAGAGATATGGGTAAAGATTTCCATCTAGCCAGATCATCCTCAATTTTCTTTAAAAGTGGGGTGTGGTTTAGTTTTGTTAAATCTGCCAATTTAGGCGAAACTTTGATACCCAAATATGTAATATTCCCTGATTGCAGTTGTGTAGTAAGTGAATTGTTGAAAGAGCAATTAATTGGTACTGTGGATTTTAGCCAGTTTATAGAGTAATCTGAAACTTTTGAGAAGGAGTTTATCAATCCAATAACCTGAGAGATGGAGGTTTGTGAATGCCAGAGGAAGAGCAGCACATCATCAGCATATAGACTGATTTTGTGCTCTCTGTTCTTGCATTTTATGCCTTTAATATCTGTAGTTTGCCTGATTGCTGTGGCTAGTGGTTCGATGAAAATAGCAAACAGTGAGGGGGAGAGTGGACATCCCTGCCTGGTTCCCCTTTGCAAAGCAAAACTAGCAGATATTTGATTATTTGTCCTAATGCATGCTGGTGCATGGTGTTGTCTTCCTAATGATACTGCAGGTTCATCCAGTAGCAGCTCCTGGGGTGGGTGGGGCACATTTCCTGAATCAATAACCACACAAATGTAATGATCTGCTGTGAAAACAGATCAACTATTTGTTGCTTAATATTTATCATTTTTTCCTCTCCGGCAGGTTAAAGTTGTGTCTTGTTAAAACAGTCTGGTCTAATAATTCAACTAATAATGAAATCAGAGAAATGGACGCCTCCTACACCCAGCTCCACCTGAAGCGAGCGTATATTTAATTATAAAGTACAATTAAACACAGCTTTCTGGAATGAATTTCTAATTTGATTTGAAGTGATAATTCTGCAACAATACTCCAGATTTACAATGTTAATGGGGACAGAAGTCATGTGAAGTAATTCTAAATATAATAAAAGGTCCAGGCAGGGTTCGAACCTGCACACATGGTGCCCTTATTTATATAAGTTAGTCTCATTATGAACTGGCTGCACCTTTAATTGCATTTTCTGGCATTCTTTTTTATGAATAAGGATTTCTGAACAAAGTTCACTGAAAAAGATTTCCACCCAAACCAAATGGTGCAAATTATTAACAAAATGTCCTGAGGACTCAATAAATTTCTAAAAAAGTTCAATCTGGTCCTCTGGACATTCAAAAAAACAAAACAAAACAACAAAAAAATATAGAAACGTTTCGTCTCTCATCCGAGAGACTTCCTCAGTCTGAGGTGCTGTATTCAGCTCAGTCTCTTAAATAGCACCTTCTCAGAGTGGATCGACCAGTTTTGCTGCTGACAACCAAAACCAGCTGATCACATGCTCAAGAAGAACCATCAGCCTAACAATGGATCATTAGCACACTGATGGCTGTTTACTATTCACAGAGGGCTGAGTGATACTAGCAATCACAGCATTGTAAGAGGGGGACAATTGAACACGTAGGCCTCCACCCCTGTTTAACGATGGACGGTTTCTTTTCACAAAGATGGCCTCCTTTACTCCTCTCTCAAACCATCGTTCCTCTCTGTCCAGGATGTGAACATCTTCATCCCTGAAAGAGTGACCGCTGGCCTGGAGATGAGTGTAGACCGCAGAGTCCTGGCCTGATGATGTTGATCTTCTGTGCTGGGCCATCCTTTTGGCCAGTGGCTGTTTTGTTTCCCCGATGTAAGACTGATCACAGCCCTCCTGACACTGAACAGCATACACCACATTACTCTGTTTGTGCCAGGGGACTGGATCTTTGGGATGAACCAGTCTTTGCCGTAATGTATTTTGGGGTTTAAAAGCCACTGGGACGTTATGTTTAGAAAATAAACGTCTCAACGCTGAGACTGGTTGAAAGAGGTAAAAAGTTCTGTTAAGCTTCAGATGGACTACTGTCAGCAACCCATCAGCCCAAATGGACGTTCATTCAGCCGCTGCACTCAGTGGACGCGCGCGGCTGACAACCCAAACACGTGAGATCACAAAGTATCCAACATGTCAGAACAGCATGCAGGCAGAAGAAGCATTTAATGCGCTTTGACGGCTCTTCAGCTCCGATTTTCTGCCCCTCAGCTGTGCGCATCCGCCAACTGTTAATAATAGTCAGTATAAGTAAAGCTCAAGTTAAAAAGGTGGTGTGTGTGTGTGTGTGGG
>NC_056511.1:23521105-23547072 GCF_014905685.2 Nematolebias whitei | reverse complement strand
ATTACTGTTAATTCGTCAGATTGGGTGGGGTTCAGAAATGATGGCTGTGGGCTGGGGCCAGGTTGGTTCGGATTATTTGGAACCGAGTGCAACTCTACTGTCGAGGCCAGCTGGGGAAGCCGAATTCAGCTAAACAATATTTGTTTTGAGAGCAGGCAGAACTTTACTGATTTATGTCCGCCTCGAGTCTTTGCTGGTCTTCACAAATCCCAAACGTCCAAATTAAGTGGACACACCAGTGGTCTGTGCCTGAGAGTATTCCCCGAGAACTGATCCATCCCGCCAGTGTTCAAGTCGCAAAGCAATTGAGGCTGGGTGCTCGAGGCACGGAGCAAACCATCACATAAGGCAGGCGAACTGACCAGGGCCACATTTGCTGCAGAAGACTTCCTTGTTTGTTGATAGACCAGGAACCAGCCGATTCCAAAAAGCAGGAAACCCATTATCATAAATCCAATTATATATGCGTCTTCAACATCCCAATAGACAGCAGAGATAGACACATCACCTTCCAATCGCTCCAGGAATCCATGACATATCCAACTGCGTGCATGTCATCAGGGCAAGTTGGCTCACCTGAAGCTTGTCTTCTCACCGAGAAAATGTTATCAATTGCACTGAGAGACCAGCTGACCAGATCCATAGCAAAAATTATGGTTCGGAAGATATGTAGAGAGAGGCTTTAAAGCAGTTTCACAGACAGGACAGAGCAAAAGCAAAGTGGAGGAGGGAGAGGAGGGGGAAAGTGTCTGCCCTTGACAAGAGCAAGTGAAGTGACTAAAAAATAGCACTAAAAATAAACAAATAAATCGTCAAACTTTTTTTTATAAATGAGAACAACAGGTCAAGTTTAAATCTTTAATTTGTCAAGGATTTAATGGTGGAAAGCTGTTCATAATTTAAGTTAATTGCTGAAAGATTTTTTTTAATCACAGTAAAGAATTTACATTTTAGTGGCTCAACCTGAATAATTATAGTGTCAATCGTCATGATGGTTTGTCAATAAATAAATAAATGTGCAACTAAACACTCACGAGGATGCATGCAACAGTGACAATATTAAACAGGAGAAACAGAAAAGTACTGCAGATGAACCTGAATTGTCTGCACGTCTGATCACAGTCTGGGAGACGTGGTGCACGGTCAGTTTCACCGTCAGGAAACATGACGGATGGTTTGGGATTAGTAAGAAAAACATTAACCAAAAGTTTAACGATGTCAGCATCCTAATCAGAATGACCTGATTTAGTTTCCAGCTGTGGAAATTAAAAAAAAAAAACAGGTTAGTCTATTTTAGTTTCAGAGTAAAATCTTCTTTTTAAAAAAGGATCTGTACAAAATAAGAGTGCAGGAATTAAAAATAAAAGACTGCAAATTTGAGAGGAAAACCTAATTTATAAAAATGATGATGAAATGTGTGATTAGAATGAGTCACTGAAGGCCCTGCTGCCTTTCACTGCCTGTATCTGAGCTCTGGGTAACTATCAAACATCATACATGATCACAGGAGTAGCAGCAGGAAATCTATTTAAACAAACTGCATCATGATTTACTGAAACTGCATCCTCAGGAGCAAAATGATGCAACCAGCAGGCATCTCATGTTGACGTCGCAGGACGTCCGATTACCGGATGTGTCTTGAGTTGTAAGGTGGTCATCTCACTGGACTGTAGCTCTAACAGCTCGGGACTAGCTGGAGACACAGACTTAGAGTGTTGGTGGTGGCTCAACAGTCTTGTAGCTTGATTGTTGAAAACATCTGAGCAGGACAGTCTTCACAAGTGTCTCCAACTCATCTCAGGAGTGCTACAGCTGAAAAGCTCCAAGGCTTAAAAACCAAACAGATGATCGACAAGCCTTTAAAAACTGCTCTAGATTAGCCTTTTACACAACGGAGCTTTAGGGCCACGCTAAGAAAATACCAAACATAACTTAACAAGATGCTCAATATTCTTCATTTTACCACAGTTAAAATGCGTAAACCTGCTTTAATGTGTCGGAGTTCGGACCATACAACGCGTTTAGCTTCGGATTGGTCATTTGCTGACACGCTACTGGATTGATTGACAGGTCGTGTCGTGGATCTGACTAGTAGAAAAAACATAAATAAATAAAAGAGAGCTGCAAAAAAAAAAAAAAAAGTCTTGTATGACTTTATTCTTGTAATTCTATGTTTTTTTTCCTCTTTTTTTTTTTACGTGGCCCTAAAGCTCTGTTGCAATTTTATGTTAAAAGTGCACTCAGGTGAATTAGGATGGCCGTCACGGTGGGTTCAAAGCAGGTACAACGTGGGCCAGAAAATAAACTGTGTGGCTAAAATAGTTTTGCACATGAAAAAAGGCAATCAATTTCAAAGTAGCCACTCTAAACGAGGCTTGCTGTTCACAAACACAAAGAATTAATTTAGACTGCAACTACAATGAGCCAATTTCCTCACATTTTCCACCACTTTTGAGTCCACAGCTAGTGAAAAGTCACAGCCCCGAGAGATACCACCTTTAATGACTCTTCTACAGCAGATAAATAATCCAACATTTGTTCCGTGGCAAAGGTAATCTCAGATGTGTTCGGATCTGTTTAAACATTTATCATGTCATTGTACTTGTTTCCTAACAAACAAATAAATAAAAGAGCCAAGATGTTCAACTAACAGCTTCACTCCATTAACTACCAAATAAATATATCTAAACTTTCAGCAAAGACAAACAAAAACAAGCATCCAAAGGTGAAACAAACTAAGAACTTCATGTGTATGTGTGAAACATACAACCACCTGTGTAACCCCAAAGGGAGCCTGCATACGATACGCCATTTCTATAAGAAACTTTGGAGGCTATTCTTCACATCGCACAGTGAGTTTGCACTTCATGCTGCTAGCGCCACAGCCAGCGCTGGCAGCTAACTCTGTCTCCTACCATCCAAGAGAAGGCACATGGTTTCCTGCGGTATAATTTACCACTGACTGCACCGTACACCCCCCAAAAATGTCTTTAAAAGCAAAAAGGTAGCCAGATTGGGTAAATTACACAAAAGAAACACCTTCTCCTCCCAAACAGTTCTCATTTGACTTTTTGACGCCCCACCAGTCGATGCAGTTTCTCACAGTTGTCCAGCCTCATCGACTCAGCCTTCTGCTTTAACCGTTCATCCCGGTAAAGCTGGCCCAGGTTCGCCAAGTCGGACTCTGGAAAACAAGAAGTGTATATTACTTCTTTTTCTACATCTTATTAGCATTTCTTTTATGAAGCATCAGTCAGCAGCCTGTTAAGAGCATTCTAGCTGTGAGGATTACGTGGAATTAGTCTAGGAGTTACACAAACTGCCTGTCGGTGCCTCGCAGAGATTTCTGACAAACCATGTTTAGTTTGTGCACAAAATACTGTTGATTGTGCACGTCCAACTGAGGAACATTTAATACTGAAAATTGTGATGTCAGTGGCTCGTTACCAAAATTATAATACAATAACACGTTAACCTGACAGATGTATTTACCATATTTTTTGCTGTATAAGTCGCACCTCTTTGCATAAATTTGCAAGTTCTGCAACTTATACAGCGAAGTGACGAATATACGTTTTTTCCCCCCATATTTATAACCCAATTTTTGGCTGAGATATGACGATTTCATTCATTCTGACATGGAAAATGTTGAACACTACCATTTTCAGCCACTAGAGGGCCCCCGCCTAAAATGGCAAGCAAAGTGGCTATTAATGAGACACTTGGCTTGCCATAAAAAGCCACCTTTGTCTCACTCCGGAACTCCTGGAGCAAACGTCAAATCAGCTGCATTTCGCTGACTAGGTGAAATGCAGCTGATTTGACCATTAAAGTGCATTTATTAAAAAAAGTTCAACAGAGACACACCTTTACTATAATGTTGAGCAAACAAATAATTGTTTTTAACTGTTAATCTTGTTAAATTCTTGTTAAAGTCCTCCTGTGCATGCTCCTGTGGCCGCCATTTGGCAGACAATCAATTTTTGGCACAACACCAGCCCACGTTTCCGGGTGGTCAGCGGTGACACATAATAGATACGACTTATACAACGAAGCGACTTATTTGTTTTTTTTTTCACTTTATTAGACATTTTTGGACTGATGCGACATGTACAGCAGTAAGTACGGTATAGATATATCTTTTTTTTTCCAACCAGACCAAATAAGTCTGTTTGCTTACTTTGCTGTTTCTCCTTCCAGCAGCTGCTCTGCAGATGCTCGATGTAGTCGCTCTCAATGGTTTTCTCCAACTCCTCTAGCGCGGTTCCACGGTATTCCTTCTCAAAGCTTTTATCCACGTAGTACGGTACACCCATGTGTTGCGTTTCTCTAGACACCACCAGCCCCATGGCTCTAATACCAAAAGCAGAAAAATCAAAAGGATTTAAGGTGCTTCTTGTGGTGGAACCGGGGGATTAGTTTAAAGGCCATGTAAGGTTGATGGTAGACTCACGGCTTGTAGAAGAGACTGTAGGGGGGGTTAGTGGCCATCATCTGAGTAAATACTGATATGAGGATCAACACCAGCACAGGGAGGAGCTGCAGGAGAGCTGTGAAGGTGTTCTGTTGGAAGAAAATCACCAGATTATACATTATTTGGAAATAAGGAGTCATTTGTTGAAAAAAAAAAGTTTCCCTGGGCTTGTTGTGCTGCATGTTCAGAAGACGACACAGGTGTTTATCAGGGTGTCGTCCTCATCTTCATGAGTCACTGACCTGACTCTGGTTGTCCTCCACCACCTCCTCGCGCCTCTCATAAGCACGTCGACGTCGAGGCTGGTAGAACTGAGAGTATGAGGCTCCCTGGTTGGTGTACACGTGAACGTTTCCTGCAGTCACAGTCAATGTTTCATTTTACGCTAACTGACAAGAGGACGTATCTGTCTGTGAGTCAGAATGTTCAGGTATAAGTAACTCACCAGTGGGAAACCTGCCTCCGAAGAAAATGTTGAAGAGTTCTTCGGGGGAAATGTCGGCCTCGAAGTCTCTGTAGAAGCTCCGGTAGTGTCCGGAGCGACCGTGGCCGGAGTGTTGGGGTGTGGCTGCAGCTGAACACTGATCTCCGTACTGATCGTACTGCTGCCTCTTCTCTGGGTTGCTCAGCACTGCATACGCGTTGCCTATTGCTGTAGGAAGGAGCGGAGCTCGTTAGCTCTGAGCTGGACAATGTTCTTAAAGAGTTTTATTGGTAACATAGTGGCTGCTGAACATTTGCTGTACTACCAGCTCCTGATCTTAATGCAGCTTTGACTGGACAGACAAATGGTGGTGTTCAAACTGTGTAAAACTTTAAACCAGTTATAATTTGTGTACCAGGAGCCACTAGGACCAGGAAATCTACATTTAACTTTGGAAAAATTGGGTAATTTCTGCAATCAGATTTAAGTTACTGCAAATATGTCTTCTACTAGAAATTAAGGTAATTTGGGCTGTTTAAAGTATCGTTCTGTGACTACATCCCATCCAGGATGTGTTGCAACTGCTGACTGAGCTGAATACTGAAGCTAAACAAGGAAAATATCTTTATTGTGATCATTGTGATTTTTTATTTATTGCCCATTGCAACAAGAGGAAGGCGATCATGTGATTTGCCCATGTTTGGATGCTTATTTTGTTTTTCTGTTTGCAAAATATCCCATGCATTAATAAATGTATTTTAATGAAAATCTCGGGAAGTAACCACTGGATACACATCTACAACTGATTACCTCTCCAGGGCTCCCAGCATTTCATGAAAACAAAATTCCCTGAATTTTCCCAGATTTTCCTCTGATTAAATTCTGAAATTCTAGGAGATATTTCAGTCACTCCAACTGCTCAGAACCAGAGGAGTATACTGTAGCCTACAGTAGTTCATACTTAATTCATATTGCTGTTTTTCTTTTACATTTTATTGTGGGACCCTGTGAACATAATCTCATTCCACCACATGTACCACATGTGGTGGGTATGACAAATAAAACTCTCTGGCTCTGACTACAGTACGTTCATACAGCAATTATTCCTAATACCGTAATCAACGTTGTTGAATACCATCAAATATTAAAAAGCCACCAGAGCCAGTCAGTAAGGATACATGTACTGTGTACACTGTTGAAGCAAGACATGGACTCAATGATACTAGAATAATAAGATTAATACATGTACATCTTTTGGTGTCTTTTTTGGTAAGCACTTTGATAACAGTTACTGTTTTAAATGTGCTATATAAATAAATGTGACTTGACTACATGTCAAAATATAAAAAAAGATAGTATTTTATTCAACAGATCAGAGTTCAGATTCCCTGTCTGGAAAATGAGAAAGCCATTTGGCCAAATGGTTTTAGCAGACACATGCATGGCTGTAACTTGCCAATTTTACAAATAACAAGCTAAAATACTGTGTGGCTGCAGCTTATCCTCATCACATACTAACAAACTCTATGAGATGCTTGTTGAAGACTTTGTCGTGCACGGCAGGGTGATGTGCATTGCTAGTTTAATGTCATAACATGAAAGGACAACAGAGATTATTTTGCCATTGTCTCTCTCCTTTACTCGTACCTTTGAAAGCATCTGTGGCTCCTGGGGCAAAGTTCTTGTCTGGGTGAAACTTCAGCGCCAACTTCCTGTAGGCCTTTTTCAGATCTTCATCACTAGCATTTTTGGTGACACCAAGGATTTCATAAAAGTCCTTGCAATTCTTTATCCTGCAAAAACAAAGAACGATGGATGTTATGAGACAAACCTAACAAAAGCCTGTTCACTGTTACAGAAACTCTCTTTAACCAGCCAGTTACATAGCATCCACTAAACAAAGCTGTTAATTTAAAGAAAAGTACAGTAAGTGGGAAGAATTTACACTCAGCTGACAGTGAACATATCTGTTTCTGCTGAAAGAGCTGTATTTGTGAGCAGGACATCCCTTGTGGAGTCTTTCTTTGACCTCCGCCTTGATTTGAGGAACCAAGAACAGAACAGATGAACCCCCAACATGGGAGGTACAACTACCCTGAACATTTGGAGAGGAGCTTGTCATGCAGTTCTGATTGGTGATTTTCCTCTTGTCAATGTATTGCTCCACTTCCATCAGTAGCTTTTGTCTATGCATGTGCGTTTTCTACAATAGACCTGAACAGCAACAGCAAACACTAAGAGAGAACAGGGTTGAAGCCCTAAACTCAAAAACTAAATAATCAGACTGTTTGGATTTGTTGTTAGAGCACATGTCAGTCAAAGCAGTAAACGGCAAACGTGCACCTGAGAACACTCTGGCGCTGCTCTTCGGTGTAGGTCTTCTTTTCGTCGCTCGTTTCGTTCCTCGCCTCCTGGTTTCCGATGTCCTCGTCTCTCCAGCCCGTGGGTGGAGGGACGTGGTTTGCTTCTGAGGATGCACTGCCTCCATTCTTCTGTATGGAATCTATTAGCACTACGAACAGCAACAGAAAGGTCTGTAGTCAAACATTAACCAAAGGTTTTAGTTGCACACACAGATGGTAAATATATCAACTATTCTTCCTTCCTGGTTAATATTTCCAGTCCCTGTAGAACCAAAGCAGGAGCTGTGTCCGCTTTCTTGGCACAAAGTTCAGCTCATTCTGAGTGTGGGTTGGACTCCACCCTTGTCTCTAATCCCGTTTGTGGTTTTCATGGCCAGGATCTTGAGAGGCAGTTGTGGAGAGGAGGGTGTCTGGTTTGGAAACATCGAGGTCTCATCTCTGCTTTATGCAGATGATGTGGTTCTGCTAGTTTCTTCAGGCCATGACCTTCAGCGTGCACTTGGGAAGTTCGCAGTCGAGTGTCAAGTAGTTTGAATGAGAGTCAGTTCCTCCAATTCTGAGGTCATGGTTCTTAACCAGAAGTAGGTGGCCCGCGCTGGGTCGGGGGGGTACTTTGCCTGAGTTGGAAGAGTTCAAGTATCTGGGTGTCTTGTTCACGAATGATGGTAAGACCAAGTGGAAGATGGACCGACAGATTGGGGCCTCATCCTCAGTAATGAGGGCGTTGCTTCAGTCGGTTGTGGTGAAGAAAGAGCTGAGTTGAAAGGCGAAATGTGATTTACTGCTCTGTCTACGTGCAAACCCTCACCTATGGTTGTGAAGTTTGGATCATGACCAAAAGAACAAGATCCTGGATACGAGCGGCCAAAATGCGCTTCATTCACAGGACGGCCGAGCTCAGCCTTAAGAGACAGGGTGAGGAGATCCGTCATCTGGAGGGAGCTCGGAGTAGAGCTGCTGCTCCACTGCATCGAAAAGAGTCGGTTGAGGTAGCTCAGGCATCTGATTAGGATGCCTCCTGGACGTCTCCCTTTAGAGGTTTTCTGGGCATGTTCCATTGGTAGGAGGCCCCGGGGAAGACCCAAAATTTGCTGGAGGGATGGTGTATCTTCTCTGGCCTGGGAACGCCTCGAGATCCCCAGAACAACATGGAACGTGCCGCTGGAGAGAGGGAGGTCTGGGTTTCTCTTATGGACCTGTTGCCTCTGTGACCTGACTACGTTTTAAGCAGTAGAAGACGGATGGATGAATATTTAATATTTTGATACGTGCGGTGGACAATGCTGACTCACCAAAATAATCCAAGCTGTCAACCGTAACGTTTGATTCCAACTACCTGTACATCCTAATTTCTGTCATGGCTCCACTTCTCTAGCTTATTGATTTATTTTGCTTTAATTTACATGGAAAAGATTAACGCCTGTTTGCTTATCTACATTAATCTGGAAATTAATTTCCAGCACCAGACACAGGACGGTAGGAAGTTACTTATTCAGCAAGTCATGCTGTCATTGCAGAATGTGCGTCAGCTAATTTTACCTCTGGCCCGGGTGGTGGGATAAATGTTCTGCGCCTCGAACAGCAGCTGCAGAGCTCGGTCCGTCCGTCCCGACCGTAAACACAGCTTCGCCTTCTCCACGAGCCGCTCCGCTTCCTCTCTGTCCATTTCAGTGCCTGCGGGGGGGTGCTTACCGGGCGGGTTTCTCTCCGCACAACGTCAGTCAACCTCATGCGGAGCGGCCGGAGAAGACCAGTAGCTTCAGCTAACGCTAGCTAGCCGATTAGCTTCGGTTACTGACAGCTGCGTAACGTTAGCTCGGCGCGAGCCCGCCAGTCACTCAAAGTGCCTCGCGCCCTCCGGTTAGTATCCGTTCGCGGCTAGTGTCCGGCTGAAAACAGGCCTGCGGGTGCGGGCAGGTCATTTTTCATTTCTAAAATCGATCGCTGTTCGCAGGGTTTTAGCGACGATTACAGGGCATCCCTTATTTAAATTACAGTGCAGTGGACAACCCCCACCTTGTGATGGACAAAAGGTGGAGGCGAAACCACAGTGACGTCATTTCCGGTGTAGTGAGCTAAAACTGTTCCATATGACCCTAACATGCTATTATCTTTTGTGTTCTGTTTGTATGTCCGTTTGTGCATTTAGGTTTTACATTTCGTATTTATTACGCAATGTCATGAAATTACATGTTGAGTTGAGTAACATAAACAGGTGGATGTTGCTCAAGGGTTTATGACGTGTGGAGTCATGTGGGTCGTTATTGTGCTATATCTTCCTTTCTATGTGGAATCTAAAACAGTCCTGCTTTCAAAGTTATCCCACCTCACATGAGTTTAAAAACCAGTGGTGTGGACTCAAGTCACATGACTTGGACAGTCCAACTATCAAGTGTATTTTGATGTATAAACTCCAAATGTTCATTGACACAAATCATCAAGACTGAATTAAGTTGAACACACTTTGAACACCAC
Source organism: Nematolebias whitei (assembly GCF_014905685.2). Taxonomy (NCBI): domain Eukaryota; kingdom Metazoa; phylum Chordata; class Actinopteri; order Cyprinodontiformes; family Rivulidae; genus Nematolebias; species Nematolebias whitei. The sequence continues at coordinate 23,537,336 of NC_056511.1, read as the reverse complement.
ATGACACCGTATGTGTACTTGTTTAGTAAAGTGTTTACCACTGGTGTCAGAATTACTAATGTGTGTGGAGGGGCACACACTGATGAGGGATCTGGGGGTCCTCCCCCAGAAAATTTTGAAAAAAGTAGATGCCATTTCCTGCATTCTGGTGTATTTTAATGGTTGTTTAACATCTAGTTTTACCTACATAAGTAAACACTTGGAAAACCTTGGGAGTCCCCTGGAGGAGCTGGTCCAAGTGTCTGGGGAGAGGGAAGTCTGGGCCTCCCTACTTAGAATGCTACCCCCGCAGATGGATGGAAGTAAACACTTGATTCAGTAACTATTTTAGAGCTAATGGCACAAAAAGAAGTAACCTGACCAACAGCTGATTCAATTAATTTAAAATATTGTAAATTCAAAGGTGACGATTTGATGCCCACATTAAAATTAAATCACTGTAACTTAGTCGACTTCAAATGCAACAAGATTATCAATGAATGTTTGCAACAAAGGATTTACTGATTATAACAAAGATTCTTTCAAGAAACCTCCCAAAATAAATCATAAAACCAGAATGACTTCTGCTCATTCTAAATTTTTCAAATGGCCTAAATCTGCTAAAGTGAAGGAGAATCATTTTAAAATAATAAATAAGATATATCCTGTAGCCATGTTTCTGCAAAGAATATTTAAATTTTATGTTGATTTGTGTGCCTTTTGTAAATCAGAAGATGAACCCCTCGAGCTATTTTTATTTTTTTTTTCATGTCAATGCAAAGTGTTTGGTCAAACATCAGAAACTGGATTAATCTCAAACTTAACATTCCTTCTTTTGGACCAAAGTGATTTATTTTATATGTGAATGACTTAGTGAATGTATCAGGACTCCTCAAATGTGTCCTTTTTGCAGATGACACCACATTTTTTTGTTTGGGTAAAGATGTAAAATGGATGTTGGAATTTATGAAGACAGAATTTGATAAAATACAAACTTGGTTTGAACTTAATAAATTATCATTAAATTTAGATAAAACTAAATACATGATATTTAGTAACAAAAAGAGAACTGTTGATGATCCATTTAAAATTGAGGGTGTTGAGATTTGTAGAGTTAATGAGATTACATTTTTGGGTGTAATCACTGAGGAACAGCTAACATGGAAAAATCACATAAATTCTGTAAGAATAAAAATATCTAAATCTATTGCAGTACTATACAAAGTCAGGGAATTATTAAATGATAAAGCTCTGTACATGTTGTATAACACAATCATTGTTCCACATTTAATCTATTGCATTGATGTTTGGGGGAAAGCGTGTAAAACATTTACAAAACCTATTTTTATTTTACAGAAAAGAGCTATAAGAATTATCACCAGAAAGCATTACTGTCACCCATCAAGCACATTATTTTATCAACTGAAGTTATTGAAGTTCCATGATTTTTATAGTATTTTATCATGTATGTAGGGCTTAAAATAACACATTACCATTAAATATCCAAAGAAATTTCGTTAAAAGACAAAGTTGTTATAATCTTAAGGGGATAGAGATATTTGTCAAACCAAAATTCAGAACTAGTCTGAAGGGAAGGTCTACCTCAATCCAAGGAGTTGGATTGTGGAATGGTCTAGAGAGTGATGTTAAAAATGCCAAGTCAATGTGTACATTTAAGAAAAAGATCAAAGCTGAATTGTTAAAAAAATATATATATATGAAGTAGCTTAGTGTGTTTTGTATTCGAATTAGAAAAATTAGAAAGTTATTCATTTTGTTCTGTTACTTGAAGATTATTATGATTGAACTAATTGTTTGAAAAAAGGGGCAGATATAATAAGATTTTTTCTTCTTTCTGCTGCATTTCATTTTAAATCTCTTGTATTTTTTTTTTATATTGTTATGGAATTGTTTTGTATTTTTTAAAATGAATAAACTTTATACCATACCATAATTAACGATTTTAAGTCATACTATTCTTCATTAAGTAGATTAAAAATCTGCAAAACTGCTAAAATCATCTCACAACAGATACAAACTTATTGTTTTAATTAAAACAATAAGTTTCTCAAGAAAAAAAACAACAACTGATGAGCTTGTCATCAGGTAAGGGGCGTTTACCTTCGGGACAAATTGAGGTCGTCGATTGGTCAGTTACTGACACGCCTTCTGAGTTGATTGGCAGGTCGCGCCGTCAAGGATCCGATTGAAAAAAAAAAAAACGAGAGCTGCAGCAGCGGCGCTGGGAGGGGGCGGGGCTGCACCTCATACTAATGCAGTGGAAGAGCAGCAATTTCTGTGCAGCGCAGAGCTCCAAGTAAAGCAGGAGATAACCAGATATTCTGCTTGTGCCCTCACTGCCCTGGGCCCCTTAGAGATCCAGGGCCCCTGTGCAGTTGCCCATATGGTTAATCCGGCGTTGCTTGGACTCGAGTTATTATTATGACTTTAGACTTGACCAGGGGTTAAATTGTAAACTGATCAATGCCGGAATACAAATAGCAGGTTGGCCGGCTGGGGGGCAGAGGTGTGTCTTGGGATCCTCCCCCCAAAAATTTTGAATAAAGTAGATTTCCTGCATTTTGGTATATTTTAACGGATTGTTAAACATCTATGTTTACCTACATCTGTAAACACTCGCACCTCCTGTACTTGACGGTTCTGAGCAGACTTTTCTCTGCTGAATGCCCAACTCCACAATGTGAAACCTCCAGGCACTCACCCCGCCACTCTTTTAGGGGTGGAGATGTTTTTAATGGTAGAAGCAGAAATGCTTCACCTGAAGGGGCAGATGATCGATCGCATGGGATATTAAAAGTTGGTTGTGTCATCTGTTGTGTTTAAAATGAGTGTTTATGTAATTATTATACGTTTACATGTCCAATGTACGTTTTATTCGTTCAAAGCAGTCATATTTGTTTGTAATTTTATTAGTAGTAAGCCTGGGAGTTGCCAGGTAGGGATGAAGAGAAGGCTCTGTAAGGGTTTATTTCAGGAGCCTTTTTAGAGTTATATTTTAATAATATGATCCTGTGTAATATTTGTATAACTTATTAAGCACCCAGTTTATCTGAAATTCTAAAACCAATTATTAACCATTTCACTGTTTGCCCACTGTCTGCTGAATAGGAAACACAGTCTCAAGTAATCCTGACTAACCCTGTGTTTATGTGCAGTGATGACTGTGACGGTTCCATATTAAATAATAGTATATATAAACAACCAATTTAAAAGTTTTCCCATTTCAGTCAAAAAGTGACAGAATGGACCAAGAAGATCCCTCACATAGTTCTTAGACCAATACTGATTTCAAAATGTTTATTGTTAGAAATTTTGGAAACCCTTGACCAAATAGTAGTTATCATTAAGTTAGCATAAACTGCATTTTATACAATTCCTGTTCTGTCATTCTTGATGGTGGTCTGTTGTAGTTCAGCAATTTTATTCCCTAATGGTTATATTTATGGCATTCATTTTTGTTCATCTTTAGGATGGTGATGAGTCCTTTGGCCAAATGAACATTGGGACCTTGTTGCTGAATCCTGAAGGTGTGTCTCCCCCAACGTCAGATCTTCACCCAACGAGCCTGAAAGTCGTCAGTGAGGGTGAAGTTGTTATGGAAAAGCTGATAACCCTGCCAGAAGCTGTGAGTCTCCTTTTTGGGCTCACATATGGAGAAAATCAGAAATACCCTCCTGTTCATTCAACAGTTTGTTTGTTTTTTTTTCATTTGGGAAGTACTGAGTCGAAGCCGAGAATTCAAACACTGAAAAATCAACTAGTTGTGTAAAACTGGTGCAGGTGCTCTATTTTTGGTTAGATGGAAAAAATATATATTCTTATTTAGCAGCTAAAAGTTTGTTTTACTGCTGAAGTTCAGTTAGTAGCCGTCTTTAAAATGCAAACATAATGTGAACAAGCGTAATGCCGGTGAAATTTGCAGACTGGAAAATCTTTAACTCTTCTACAGAAACTTTCCTGTTCATCATTACTTGTTTTAAACAAGTGTTAGTGCCACCATGCTAGTTTTTTTTAGTCTAATCATTAAAGCTTCCAAATAAAAGAACTGTAGGGACACTCATTCTTTTTAGACAATTTACCTGTCGAAGCCATTGAAGGGTTCCATGTTAGTCTTTTGACCAGATTAATGATGTAAATGATAAAGGCTACCTCAGTTCATAAGATGTTACGCAAGCATGTTCCCCTTTGCACAAGAGTTTAACATTTTTAATTCCACCTATAATCCAAGTAAAATGGTTAATTTGGTAAAACATTTGAAAACCCATTTTTGTAAAGGCTTAAAAGCAGAATTGTATTGACTTTGCACTTTATTCAGATTTAGTTTTGTATTCATGTTTAAAATCTTTGACGTGGTGAAATGTGTACTCAGAGTTACTTGTTTAAAATGTTACTATTGCACTATTTTCGCAATAAATTTGTGAAAAATAAATTGAATTGTCATTTTTATGTAAGGAACAACAGGTAGTATACAGACAATTATTGTGTAATGTTAAAAAAATCTAATTATTATAATAATTTACATTTAGTAATTTTAATTAATAAACATGAGAAATGAATACTGATAAACATGAGAAACAAATACTGATCATCCTGAGTAATGATTTCTGATATACATGATTAATGGTTGGGTTCATTACTTGTAAACATTGGGTTTAAAACCTTGAGTTTTTAGTAATGGATTATCTTGGACACAAGACTTAATGTAAACAGAGCTTGATTTGTCTTGTTTTTGATGTTGTAAAAACTAGACATCCCAGTGCAATCACTTACCGTATGCGGCTTTAGTAATGATTATTAATTTGGGTTTACAGTAAACCTACAATACACCAGAATGAAGGAAATGGCATCTACTTTATTAAAAAAAATTCTAGGGGAGGACCCTCAGACTCCCAGCAGTGTGCCCCCCCCCCCCCCCCCCCCAACATTACAAAGGCTTATGCCAATAGCCACCGCGTTGTTCAAGCCAAGAGCTATTGTTGGTGCTGGGGGCTAAGCACCCCTAAAGGGCATATTGCCCCTGATGTAAGGTTACCCACGAGGAAATGTACCCAGAGTGAGCTAACCTCGGACAAACAAAGAAAGCTGTAGTGGTGGAGGTAGTGAAGCTCATGGCATTACCTGAGGCTTTTATTTCTTATCGACCAACATTAAGGCAAAGAAGACAGAAAAAAATAAAATCAACAATTCTAAGCTACTAATAACTTGAAATAGTTACAGCAGTGGATGTATTAATACTGCAGAGTGACACAGGGCAGGAACTCACAGTGAAATTCAGTATGTTAGAGTGTAAATTTTACATTACACAACCTATTAAACACTTTGTACAAAATCAGTTTAGTTTTAATAAAGACTAAACTTGTGCAACCAGAAGTTACAACATATATCTACGTATAAAACACACAAAACAAAGCACAAGCGTTAACCTTTAATTTAACCATTAATAATACAATGTAATTACAGAAAATGGAGGATTTACCTGCAGTTACCTTTGTACAGATGAACATGTGGTACTTCCTGTTTATAACGGTTGTAATCAGTTGCTCATGGGGTCAGCTGCCAGCTTTTATCATCTTTTACATTTTTCCAAACTCTGTTTAATTTTTGAAATGGAATAAACTTATTACACCCTCTAAACGCTCAGGGTAACGCGTGTCTGAATTACTTGTTAATTTCATGTTATTACATGTAAATTACATATACTGACAACATTTGGTTGAAAGCGTTGTTTCATTTAATATTGTCTCATGGTCTGGGAACATCCTAGCCTCAGACAAGTTGTCCCGGGTGGTCAAACAAGGTAGTAAAGTCATTGGTCATCAACAAATGACACTTACAGACCTGTACAGGCAGGTTCTGGAAAAAAAGGCCATCTAGGTTCACAATGAGTCAACTCATCCACTGCAACCATTCAGGTTGGTACCATCTGGCAGAAGACTGATGTTCCTTTAGCAAAGAAAAATGGGTACAAAAAGTAATTTGTTCCCTCTGCGGTGAATGTAAATGCAGCCTCACATAACAAACTGTCTGCTGGGATGTTTCCATATTTTTAATGTATCATGTATTTTAGAATGTTTTTAATTGGGTGTAGTGAACTAAGCCTCAGGTCAAATCCTGACCTTGAGGGCCTTCCTGGGACAAGAACTGTTATTTCATTGATTTGAGTCCAGAAACACAAGATTAAGTTCATCCAGAGACTTTCTAAGTGTCCTGCACTGATCAATTGAAAGAACACTCTCTTTTTTATTATCATTACTATTTTCTTGATAATCAAAGTGTGTTTAGTTCAAACCATTTTTAAATGTTGAAGTGAACTACTCATTTTAAATCAACTGTGAAACAGTATTAATGAATTTTTAATCCTCATTCAAAGTAGAAATCAAGTTAGAATGTGTTACAGAGTAATTATGCATTTTCTGATTTTCTGTCTGAAATGAGCAAGTGTAAGTTGGTCCAAGGTTGGAGACAAACGCAAACAAGTTTGTTGGAACGAACTGTCATGTTTTTAAATCCTCTCAGACATAAATAGAGAAGCTGGCACCTGTTTCCTCCCAACTCGCCTAAACATTTCTCTTGTCTGTCTCAAAAACATTTTCTGTCTGTTCCAAAACATTTGTTCTGTTTTTCTGACTTCTAGTGACCTCTTACGTCACAAAAACACACCCCTGATTAACTATTTCGGCCAATCAGGACTTCCCAAATGAACCGGAAACAGAACTCTTTAAAGGTTCAACACTTCCTAGTTCTACAGAGAATGCTGGAATAGAGAATCCAGAGTGAGTGCGAGAGAGTGCGGAGAGAGAATGCAGAGTTCAGAATGCTGGAGAACCACGGCAACTAAGCTGAACGAGAGAAGTTCAGAGGAACTATGAAGAAGTCTGTTCTGGGATGATCTCACGACTCCGAACGGTTCCCTACTATCCTTACGGAGACGCTGAAAAGCGTTGAAAGACAACTCTACACCAAGGCCGAACTATCGTCTGCAAAGGTAAAAGAGTCGATCTTCAACCGCAAAGTGTACCGTTGGTTAAGCTGGGTCCAAAGGAGCGTGTTGTTCTGGTTATAACAGACAAATTCCCTCACCCATCTCTCTCAAGATAAACTTCCTTTCCATCTTTAAAACTCTTCTATCTTGCCAGTAATTAATCCAGATATTTTCAGAAATGTCTGTTGTAAAGCTGCAAGGATACCATGTTTATGGTTTCCTAGTTGTGAAGCTAATTAATTAAGTTGTTGTTGTAATCAATTTGCCAAATTAATGTAAATGTTTGATGTTAAACTTTGATTCTGTTAATAAATGACCGCATTCATTTGATGGGTCAAAGAAAATTAACGTCTCACGTTACATTTAATTATTCAATGCACGATATTATTCAGTCCAGAAAAATGAAAGAATCCGTTTAATTTATGAATATATCACAGATATATGTTCATCTACATGGGTTAGCAAAGCTTTTTAAAGTTTTTATGACATTTTTAACTTGTGTTGTTTTTATGAGCCGAATGTCAAAGACAACTCTTCGTTTCATTGAATCAGAGTCAGAACAACATTATGTACACAGGGTCCCAGTTACATCCAACAATAAAAATGTAAAAGAAAAACAATGATAACATCTAAAATATGAACTAAGAAAAACATAAACTAAAAATACACTAAGCACTAATAGCATAAAAACATTACGTCGAACTGTGGAGTTTTATCAAATTTTGTTGTTCAATAAAATTTAGCAGACTGAGAACTTTGTTAAAAACACGTAGTAAGGTTTATTTCTCTTCTGCAGAAGGGAGAACACATGAAATGAAAACGCAGCCCGAGTTCTTGTGTGTTCTCCAAAATCTTGAGCAATACAGTCTCATTTATACACCTTCACACGTAACATGTTTTGACACAACAGGCGCTCATTTGCAATCTTATCAGAGTAAAAACAGAGAGTACGTTTGTGGTCAGTGACTGGTTCTGGAGCTGGGTTTGAGAAACGGAAGTTAGAAGGTTTCACACACTGATGTTGAAGGGGTTTAGCTGCTACAGTTTTAGATAAGCTTTAACAGAGTGTGATATAAAGTAAATGACTAATAAGAGTGATGATAAAATTGATGAACAAAATAAACTGGTATCAATGTTTTCATTTCCACAAAGTACTGATCCTTTCTGAGACTCAGAGCTAAAACTGCAGGCAAACACTTTAATTATAATTTTAAAGTAAACTGTAAATTGTGTAAACATATCAAACTTTTATATTAACAACCCAGAAAATATCAACAATTCCTCCCTTTTGGTCCCATAGGAACAATAATAACATGAATATGTACAGATAGAGATATAGACACTGATTAACAGAACTTTCAAGGCACATGTGTCATACGGAGTATGGTTTAACATATGACTATCATAAACGTCAGTTAGAAATCTGCTAAGGCTGTTTTTGTGGGGGACAGACCCCTGTAATGAGAGCAAGCAAAAGTAAAAGAAATCATAAAAATAAAATTACAAAATTGTGAACAGCAAAAACATAATAAAACCAAATATTTACATAATCATTGTCTTCTTGTTGGTCAGGACAAAAACAGTAGAGTGGGTGGGTGGGTTACACTTAATGGAATCAGGATTGACATTGTTATGTAACAGGGCATAGGTTTCTGCCAGGCGTTCAGGAGTGAGGGCAGTCGAGATCAGACGTGTAGACAATGAGCAAATACAAGGTATACAACAGCAACCACAAGTTATTAGAATGGCTAAACAAACTCCTATGGAGATATTTGATAGCTTTTGAAGAGCTGGTACATGACGTAACGCTTGTGAATATCCTTCAGAAGAGAACCTTTCTTTATCAAAGCGTGCAGGTCCGTATCCATGTATTCAAAGATGAGGTAAATGTCTTTATCATTTTGTGCTTGGATGATGTTGAGAAGCTTGACAATGTTGACGTGATCTCCAAACTCCTGGAAGAACATGATTTCTTTGCGTGTTCGCTGGGCATTTGTTCTGTTTCTGAAAGCACCAAAGATTTTCTTCACTGCCACAATCTCCCCAGTTTTTCTGTCAACGGCTTTCCATACGATGCAGTAGGCCCAGTGCTAGGGTGGTTTTCCATGGATGTTGCAGTAGGCCCATTTTTGCAGTGTCTTTTCCTGGGAGGAGAGCCTGTAAAAAGTCTGATGAAGAGTGGAGAGTTCTTTATGGGGGCAGTTGGTAGGGTGTAGAGGGGCAGAGAGTTTTTGATGGAGGGTGGAGATTTCCTTATGGATCAATGGATGAGGTGCAGTGAAACAGGTACTGGTTTGGTAACCTGGGGGGGGGGGGGGGGGGCTGCCTCACGTGGGCTTGAGACCCAGTGAGTGAGCTGCCTCGCCTAGGTTTGGGAAGAACCTAGCGAGTGAGCTGTCCTAGCTTATTTAGACTCAAAGTCTAAAATAAGCTGCTGCCTCAGCTGTCCGATGGCACTACGTGAACGTATGGGAATTTGGCTTCTTCTTGTCCTCCCTCTGATGGTGGATTGGTCCCTCTGAACAGCTTGCAGTGGGATGCGTGGATCCAGGTAGTTCGCTCAGCCACCTTAACAGCTGTGTGGGTCGTCAACAGCACCTGGAATGGACCTGTCCACCTGGGGGAGTTCCACCTTTTCCTCCTGAAAGATTTAATCATAACAAAGTCTCCAGGGGTTATGTCATGCAGTTGTTCTTGAGCTGGGCTGGGAAGTCCTCCTTGGACCTGAGACCTGAGGGATTTTAAATGGTTAGTCAATTCAATGCAGTAGGCAAGCATGTTATGATCACAGTGTTTCAGGTCATTAGTTGGGCTGGTCACAGGTCCCACTCCCAGGTTGGGTGGAGCTGCAAATAAAATGTCAAAAGGGCTAAGGTTATGTTTAGCCCTTCTGCGCATGCGCATGTACATCAGTGCAATGGGTAAACATGTAACCCAGTTGAGTTTTGTCTCATCACAGATTTTTGTCAGTTTGTTTTTCAATGTTCCATTCTCTCTTTCTACTGCACCTCCACTTTGTGGGTGGTATGCGCAATGTTTAGTCAGGTCAAAGTTCAGTGTAGTGGACACTTCTTCAAGTATCTGATTAGCAAAATGTGGACCGTTGTCACTAGAAATTCTTTGTGGGACACCCCACCTTGACACCACTTCTTGCAACAGAATTTTTTCAACTGTGCTGGCTGTGGCATGTTTTGTGGGGAAAGCTTCAACCCATTTGGAAAACATGTCCACTATGACCAGACAATATTTTTTTGTTGTTTTGAACTGGTGTTAGTTCAATAAAGTCAATCATCAAATGTTGAAATGGTACTGTAACAGTTTTGTGGGCTCCTGGAGCTGTTGTTTTTATTGTTTTGAAACATTGTGAGTAGCACACACGAGGCAGGAGTCACAATGTTGGGCCACTGTTTTTGAAAAATTTACAGTAAACCAATCAGCATTAATTTGTTTCAACATCCATCCCTTTGACACATGATCCAAAGATTGTGTCAAAACAGCAAAAGAGGTGAAAAAATGTTTTGGTAAGCATGGGTTACCATTTGGGCCAATCCAGATGTTTTCAGAAAAAAACACAGCCGTGTTTTTTCCATTCAGCTTTTTCACTGGGAGGAGCAAACCTTTGCATGTCAGAAACAGAGAATGGCACATCAGGTTGTGTGTGTGTCTGAGTCAGAGTGAGAGGTTGTGTGAGAAGTGTGCAGGCTGCAGCTTTAGCAGCTTCATCAGCCAGAGCATTTCCTCTCGAGACAGAGTCAGTGTTGGAAGTGTGTGCGGCACATTTTATGACAGCAATTTGTGTTGGTAAGGTGATAGAGGTCAAGAGGTCAGACACCAATTTATGATTCAAAATGGGTTGTCATTCTGAGCGCAGGAACCGTCTGTGTTTCCACAGAGCTCCAAAATCATGAACAACACCAAATGCATACTTGCTGTCAGTGTAAATATTTACTTTTTTCCCTTCAGACAAAACACAAGCACGTGTGAGAGCAATCAGTTCACAGGCCTGTGCAGAACATGATGGCATGGGAGCAGCTTCAGCTGTGTGTGTGTGTGTGTGTGTTACAACAGCATAACCACTTCTTATCTGGCCTGTAACTGGGTCACGTGATACAGAGCCATCGACAAACAGATCCCAATCTGGACTGTCCAGAGGGTGTTGTTGCAAATCAGGCCTGGGGGTGCAAACAATTTCCAACTCAACCATACAGTCATGTGGGATGCCATCTTCAGTTGTTGGCAAGAGTGTGGCTGGGTTTAGAACATTACAGCATTGTATGGTTATGTTGGACATGTCCAGCAGAGTTGTGTGGTACTTTAACCAACATGCTGTTGAGAGATGTGCAGTTTTCTGTTCATTTAAAATTTGTATGACAGCGTGGGGAACGAGGAGGGTCAGATCAAAATATCCCACAATATCACGACTAGCTAAGACCACCTTATCAGCAGCTGCCACAGCGCACAAACAAAAAGGCAAGCCTGCTGCTACTGAGTCCAATTTAGTAGAAAAATAGGCGACTGGTTTCAATCTGTCACCATGTTTTTGGAGCAAAACAGAAGTCATACAGCCACTCCGCTCATCTACAGCCTGGATAAAGGGGCGTGTAGGATCTGGAATTCCAAGAGTTGGGGCTTGCTGCAGTTGTTTTTTCAGCGCTTCAAAGGCCTGCAGAGCCTCATTAGACCATGTCAATTTAGAGCTCATCAGTAGGCCTTTTTCATGACAAACGACACGTAGAGGAGTCTCCATTTCAGCATAGTTTGGAATAAAATGTCTACAGTAATCACAAAGTCCTAAAAAGGACATCAACTGCTTCTTAGTCTCAGGAAGTGGCAGTTTCACTATTGCTTTAACGCAAGTGTCTGCAATTTCCCTACCTGCTGCTGAGATTATATGGCCCAGAAATGTCACAGTAGTTTGCACAAACTGCAGCTTAGACAATGATGCTCTGTGTCCCTGCTCAGCCAAGTGTTGGAGCAGACGGACAGTATTTTCTCTACAAGACTGTTCTGAGGGCGTTGCCAACAGAAGGCCATCTACGTATTGCAACAAAGCACAATCAGAAGGAAGTGTAAAACCAGCAAGACTGTCATTCAGTGCTTGATGAAAAATAGTGGGTGACTCACAGTAACCTTGACACAAGCGGGTGAAAGTGTAAGACTTTCCTTGAAATTGAAAAGCAAACCAAAATTGGCTGTCTGGATGGACGGGCACACTAAAAAATGCATTGGCCAGGTCAGTGACAGAGAAATGGGTGGAGCCAGATGGGATTTGTGACAAAATTACATAAGGATTTGGAACAATGGAGGCACAGCCTGTAGCACAGAGTTCACAGCTCTTAAATCTTGAACAAACGCCATTCATCTGGAGGCTTGGGTCTGATTTTCTTCACAGGAAAAATAGGTGTTCTGACAGGTGATGATGGGCAGGGGACAATTACTTCAGTTTCCAGGAAAGAGTGAAAAACAGGAGTAATTCCCTTTTCTGCATCAGTTTTGAGTGGGTATTGAGGTATTTTAGGCCTGTGAGAGGATTTTGGTGTGATTTCAATGGGCTCCTGGCCTTTAATTAGTCCTACATCATACTTAGTTTGAGCCCACAGATGTGGAGGGACGGCTGCCAATTCAGGACTGTCCAGAGACAACATAGACATTGTTAGTCATGCATTATTGTCAATCACTTCCTTTGTAGGTTGAGCTGTCAACATGTGACAAAAATCTTGTCTGTACATGTTGAGAGAGGGTGAGAAAAAACAGCTGTCACGTGGTTCCCAGTCTGAGGCAGTGTGTGCTCTGAGTGCCAAGGGGCCCAGAGAACGCCACTGTGAATCAGGTGGTTTTGCCAGTGAAATGTGGGGAAAAGAGTCAGTCACTGTGAAATAGGGTGTTTGGGGTGTCACCTTGTCATTGAGGGTCAGCAAAACAAAACAATAGTCATGTGTCCAGCAGAGGGACGAAGTGGTGAGTTGTGTGTCGGGTGTCATCAGAAATGAGTCTCCTAAATGATCAGCAGGCTCTGAAGTTACATGAGCAGTACAGTGGAGGCGTTGTTCAGACATGAAACAAGTTGTGGGTGGAAGTCTGTCTCTGGCCATGGTGAGCAGATAATTTTGTTGATCTTGGTTGGTTAACAACCATTCAAAAATGTACAACAAATCAGGAGTGAGAGAAACAAGAGTGTTTGGATTCTCTTCCTGTTTTGACACGAGTAGACCTTCAGATCCACAGCTGAGTGTCAATCTAAATTTTAGAATCAAGTCTCTAGCCAGTAAATTTATTGGGCAGGAGCCTGACAGCAAAAATTGATGATCATGTGATGGTTGGTCAAATGGATCTATAGTTTTCAGGGGAGTTGTAACAACTTCAGGAACAGCTTGACCAGATGCTCCTGTAGAGTGTATGATTTTACCTGAGACTGGAGCATCAGGAAAACATTTTTTCATGATTAAAGATTGTGTTGCTCCTGAGTCTACAAGAAATTTAACAGGGACGTTTTCAACCAACACTGTGAGCATGGGTAACTTCAGATACGCTGACTGGGTGTATTTGTAATATGTAGGAATAATCTTGCCTGTGTCTGACAGAAAAACAGGTGTGTGTGTGCTGATACTTGCAGTGCGGAGTCCTGGTCTCCTGGCACTAGTCAGGTGGAGTAACCTCCTCTCCGGCCTCTGCCCCCTGGATGCCCAAAACCATGTCCACCGCGTTGGTGTGGGCTTGGGTAAAAGTTCTGTCCATTTTGTGGCTGCTGTTGGCCTGGGCCGTGCTGCTGAGGCCTCGGGCACTGTGGTATGGGCTGGTATGGCGGGCGACCTCTGCCACGCCACTGATTCCTTTTGTGTGGGCAATCTCTGATCCAATGGTCAAGTCCTCCACACAGGAAACAAGGACGAGGTTCAGCTGGGTCAGTCTGCTGTTGATAATGCTGGACAGGTTGCTGCTGGGGTGTTGGTGGGTGAGGTAATTTAGCGGCAGCTGTATTAAGTGTCATCTGTGTGGCTGCTTGTAGCAGTGTGAGCTGGGCCTCTTCAGTTTGTCTCTGTTTTTTCTTCTGGGTGGAGTTTTGGTCAGATGTGTGCTGATCCCAGGCGTGCCTGAGAAGCTCATTCAGCCGGACACCAGTTTTCCACCCAATGTAGGTGGATTGAACAGCTTTACGGATAGGTGGGAGAAGTCCAGTCATCAGAGATTGGCAGAAAATAATCTCAAAAGACGTTGCTTGAGGGGCTTCTCGCCAGTCATCATTATTGATGGGAATACCAGAGTTGGTTCTGAAGATGGGCAGCAGTCGGTTAGCATAGTCTTGTGGGGCTTCATCTGGTCTCTGAACAGTGTCTGTGATGGTGGTGAAGCTTGGGGTCTGAGGATACGCTATAGTGATGTGTTCTGTGATCCTTTCCAAGTGTGTGAAGAACTGTTGGTTGTCCTTGTGATCTGCCTGGACGTTGACAATTCGATGTCCATCACGTACATCAAATAGTTGGGCTCCGATGGTGCTGATGAACACAATCCCATATACAGAAGCCAGTATCATTTTGAGTTCAGCTAGTGTGGGCCGGACCACTTCTATCATATTTATCATAGCAGCAGCTACAGCAGCTCCTCCTTGTGCCAGGTCAGGCAAGTGCTGGCTCGCCATCTCGATCAGGGTCGCCTTTGGCCATGTACGGTACACCAGTTGAGGGCCAGTCGGTCCTCCAACCTCCAGCATAGGGTTGGTGAGCAGGTCTGCAGTGTTGTCCACTCCATCTGCAGCTTGGGGAAGGTCAGATAATGATGATCTGCGTTTTTTTTTTCTTTAGGCCTTGCTGTTTAATGTCGTCAATTTCCTTTTTTATAGCTTCAGCCTTTTCTTCAAGGGCCTTAATTTTTCCCATTTGTCTTGTGACGACTTTAGTACTTGTTCTAGTGACAGGACCTTTAGTATCAGCTGGGGTCTTCAGCGAGGGTACTGATGGGGTTTCATCATCTTCTTCCTCTGAATCAGATGCTAGTGCATATCCTTGAAAATCCTCATCAGAGTCGAGGGCCCAAGTGGGTTTTGGTGGTGGGAGCAGCTGAGCTAGACCTTTAATGGGTAGTTTTTGTGATTTTTCCTTTTTTTTCTTTGCCGTTACAGGTGGGGCGTACGATGGTGTGTCAGTGAAACCAGCCAGAGAGGGGTACAGCGGTGTCACGGGAGACAGACGTCCACAGGACTCCGGTTTATGTGAAGAAAAAGAGAGAGAGGAGAGATACACGTTTAATTTGTCCTTTAACGATTTAGTTTATTTTCCTGACTTAGCTTCTGGAGTATTTTGTGAATTTGTCATTGTCTCATTTTTTAGAGCCAATTTGGTTGTCTTCTCAACGTTTTGAGTCATTTGGTACATTTTAGACACTGTTTTTTGTGTTAGGGATTTGGACTGGTTTTTCCATAATTTAAACGCTTGCTCATGATTGTGCGTTGCTACAAAAATATCCTGTGGTATTTTTTTCATATTACACATTTTTTAATTCTGTCTTAACTGTTCTTTTAATTTTTGAATTTCTTTGGGGTCAAAAGAACCATTTTTTGGAAAATTAAATTTGGAATGCCACTGTAAGACAAAACTGAGACTTGAATCACCATGCAGTCTGCGCATCTGGTCAGCTTCTGAACCGCAAGGAATGTAATCCTCTGTTTTACTATTTCCTGAACCCATTTTTTACGTTTTATCACTCAGTCTCTTTCTATTGAGACTTACCTCGATTTGGTTTCACAAATCTACCTCAGTTTTAAATTATTAAAACCTACTTTGTCACTATTTTATTTCTCAGTCCTTTTAGAGGGACCTACCTTGATTCGTTTTTACAAATCTACCTCGGTTTTATTTTTAAAACCTACTTTGTTATATATTAAAAAGTTTTTCAGTTTACCTTAAGTAGTTGTTTTTGTTGTATCAGCCAAAAGTTCTCAGTCTGTTTCGAATTCTGTCGATGTCGAATCCTCCCGATGGAAGAACCAGAACGTCCTCTCACTCTTAATGTCCTACGAGAGGTTTAGAGGAAGAATCCTGCGATTCCTGGTGATCAACCCTCGTCCTGGGTCCACCGAGCGGACGGACCAGCGAAGAATCCTTTTCGTGACGCCAAATTGTGGAGTTTTATCAAATTTTGTTGTTCAATAAAATTTAGCAGACTGAGAACTTTGTTAAAAACACGTAGCAAGGTTGTTAGGATTTGAGGTCGGAGCGAACCCAGAGTGCAGAACAGGGACTCAACTCGGCAGAT
>NC_056511.1:23519487-23521005 GCF_014905685.2 Nematolebias whitei | reverse complement strand
GACTTCCTCAGTCTGAGGTGCTGTTTTCAGCTCAGTCTCTTAAATAGCACCTTCTCAGAGTGGATCAACCAAGCACAAACAGAGTAATGTTGTGTATGCTGTTCAGTGTCAGGAGGGCTGTGATCAGTCTTACATCGGGGAAACAAAACAGCCACTGGCCAAAAGGATGGCCCAGCACAGAAGATCAACATCATCAGGCCAGGACTCTGCGGTCTACACTCATCTCCAGGCCAGCGGTCACTCTTTCAGGGATGAAGATTTGCACATCCTGGATAGAGAGGAACGATGGTTTGAGAGAGGAATAAAGGAGGCCATCTTTGTGAAAAGAAATCGTCCATCGTTAAACAGGGGTGGAGGCCTACATGTTCAATTGTCCCCCTCTTACAATGCTGTGATTGCTAGTATCACTCAGCCCTCTGTGAACAGTAAACAGCCATCAGTGTGCTAATGATCCATTGTTAGGCTGATGGTCTTTCTTGAGCATGTGATCAGCTGGTTTTGGTCGTCAGCAGCAAAACTGGTTGATCCACTCTGAGAAGGTGCTATTTAAGAGACTGAGCTGAATACAGCACCTCAGACTGAGGAAGTCTCTCGGATGAGAGACGAAACGTTTCTACATTTTTTTGTTGTTTTGCTTTGTTTTTGTCCGGGTTTGGTGGACAGGAACGAACCCAGTAGTGCAGACAGGACTCAACTCGGCAGATTAAAAAACTAAATACTTTAATGATGAAATAACAGGTAACAAAACAATAAGCTGACGTGGCAGCCAAACTTACATAAATTAGAAGACCCAGGGGGAAACTCAAAAAGGACTCAGGAAGCTCAGGGAAGACTCAGGAGTCGCAGGAGAACACTGAAGACCCAACGAATACGACGCGACGAGGAACAAGACAGAATAGAAGGCTTATATACAAGGACAAGACGAGACGAGAATACCAACAGCTGTGACGAGACAAGGGTGACACCAATTAAACTGAAGAGGAAACACTAGGGAAACACAGACACAAACAGAGCCAGCAAATTGTACCATCCTTACAGTACCCCCCCCCCCCCAAGGATGCCTCCAGGCGTCCCCAAAAAAACCCCTTCCCGAAGGACTTGGGCGGGTGGAGGGCGGCACTGCAAGGGTGGAGGGCCAGAGGAAACACAAAGAACACAAGGACCTGACAAAAACTAAGGCAAAACACAAGCAGGAAGACACAAGAGATCTAAACGGTCAAGAGACCGTCCCTAAAGTCATTGTTCAGGGGGGCGGCCGGGAGGCCGTCCATCACGGGACCAACGTTCAGGGGGGTGGCCGGGAGGCCGTCCATCACGGGACCCACGTTCAGGGGGGCGGCCGGGAGGCCGTCCATCACGGGACCCACGCTCCGGCGGGCGGCCGGGAGGCCGTCCATCACGGGACCTACGTCACGGGACCTACGTTCCGGGGGGCGGCCGGGAGGCCGTCCAACACATAGAACCTTGGAGACCGCGGCAGGCGGCGGTGACGACTTGAAGGCCGCGGCAGGCGGCGGT
>NC_056511.1:23519261-23519477 GCF_014905685.2 Nematolebias whitei | reverse complement strand
GCGGCGGTGACGACTTGAAGGCCGCGGCAGGCGGCGGTGACGACTTGGAGGCCGCGGCAGGCGGCGGTGACGACTTGGAGGCTGCAGCAGGCGGCGGTGACGACTTGGAGACCGCGGCTGGCGGCGTAGACGGCGTAGAGGCCGCGGCTGGCGCCTTAGAGGACTTGGAGCTCTGGAGAAGTGCAGCGTGCGACTTGGGGCTCTGGAGAAGTGCAG
>NC_056511.1:23518955-23519251 GCF_014905685.2 Nematolebias whitei | reverse complement strand
CTTGGGGCTCTGGAGAAGTGCAGCGTGCGACTTGGGGCTCTGGAGAACTGCAGCGTGCGACTTAGACGACCATTGAGGCGAATCCTCTGGAGATGTGGAGAGCGCCGACCCCTCTGGGGATGTGGAGAGCGCCGACCCCTCTGGGGATGTGGAGAGCGCCGACCCCTCTGGGGATGTGGAGAGCGCCGACCCCTCTGGGGATGTGGAAAGCGCCGACCCCTCTGGGGATGTGAAGAGCATCTACCCCTCTGGGGATGTGGAGAGCGCCGACCCCTCTGGAGATGTGGAGAGCGCCG
>NC_056511.1:23501423-23518855 GCF_014905685.2 Nematolebias whitei | reverse complement strand
GTGGGATGCATCACAAACAATGATGAGTCCAGCTACAGGCAAGAGGTGGAACACCTGGAGAGCTGGTGCAAAGAGAATAACCTTCACATCAATGTGAAGAAGACAAAGGAGATGACTGTGGACTTCAGAAGGAACAAAAACACCTACACCCCCCTGAACATAAGAGGATCTGCGGTGGAAGTGGTCTCCAGCTACAAGTACTTGGGTGTACACATGAATGACAACCTCAGCTGGAGCAACAACACCACCAGCCTGATCAAGAAAGCTCATCAGAGACTCTACTTCCTCAGACGGCTGAGGCGAGCTGGTCTGGGAAGCTCAGTCCTCACCTCCTTCTACAGGTGTGCAGTGGAGAGCATCCTGTGCTCCAGCATCAACGTGTGGCATGGAGGCTGCACAGCTGCAGAAAGAAAAGCTTTGCAGAGAGTGGTGAAGGCTGCACAGAAATCTGTCGGAATCAGCCTCCCCACCATCACAGACATCTACACCTCCAGATGAAGGAAGAGGGCCACCTGCATCATGAAGGACCCCACTCACCCAGCACACACACGTTTTGCCCCACTCCCCTCAGGAAGGATATTAAGGAGCATTAAGTGTAGAACCACTAGACTGAGGAACAGCTTCTACCCTGAGGCTGTTAGACTCATGAATCTCTAACTAGAATAATCACTGTGAAAAACCATATCATGTTGCTGCTGATCTGTTTCATGTTGCTGCTGATCTGTTTCAATGTTGATGTGTTCATGCGTGCACATCTGCTCACAGACTCATGTTCATGTTTGTGCTGATGTTCAATGTTTTATGTTGTGAGTGCTTAGTGTATATTTAGTTGATGTTTTTCTTAGTTCATATCTTAGATGTTATTACTGTTTTTCTTATACATTTTATTGTTGGATGTAACTGGGACCTTGTGTACTCCTGGGAGGGAGAACAGTGCTAGGATACAGCAAACCTGGCGCCAAAAAGGAGAAGGATGTGACTTCAAGAAGGGGGTGTTGATAAACCTGGTGTCCAAATAATGGAGTAACGGACAGCCAGCTTTAATGAGGTGAAGGCTGATCCATTCTCCTCCACAGCTGAGAACAAAGAACTGAACTTCTGCTTTAAAAATCATCAGTAGTAATCAAGCTAAATATAAAAATGTGTAATCAAAAAGTGTTTTACCAATAATCAACAAGTAATCAACTAATGATGTATAGGAATTGTGTAACTGATTGTATGATTGTATGATTTACTTGTTATTGAAAAGTGTTGAAATGAAGCAGCAGATCGAGACCTGATGTACCATAACAAGTCTGAACATGCCTTAAGCTCAAAAACAAGTCTGTACATGTCTTAAGTAGAAGGGAAAAGAACAGAAGCCAGCTATGAATGCACAAAGTGCAAACTAGGAATGATGGTTAATATATAACCCTTGTGGAGTTTGCAGGAGTTATACTGAACTATTAGTAATAAGCATGTATGATTGAAAAACATTATAGTGAGAGAACAAAAGGTCATGGAGTTCATCTCGACTCATCTCGTGATGACGCACTTTTGAGCAAAACAGGAAACTGTAGTGAACCTGATCTGACCCTTATCTGACCTCAAATCTACCAGATGGACAGAGACTGTTATTTTCATTGATCTGAATAAGTCTGAGCCATCTGATGACTTTCTTTCTTGAATTAATCAAGCAGAAAAGACAATCCTCTATAATCATTACTGTTTTACAAATGTTTGATAATCAATTGTGTTAGTTTCACTCAATGCTTACAGGTTGAAAAGAACTACTCATTTTTATTTTACATAAACAGTAAGTAATGATTTTTATTCCTCATTCAAAGAAGAAATCACCTGAATATGCATTTCTTGATTTTCTGTCTGAAATGAGCCAAGTCGTATGTATGTGAAAGTTGAAGCTTCGGTCAACTAAATGTTTACTGAAGAAGAAATGTCATGTTTAACTATTTGAGAAGATAATCAGAATAGAGACTCCACGAAGTCTGCTTTTTGCAATAATCTCTCTGTCAGTTGTTAAACAAATTTCATTCTCTGACCTCGACTTTTGATAAACACCTTACGTCAAAACCACTCCTCTTTCTGGTACATCCACGAATCAGAAAGCTCTAAATTGAACCGGAAGTCGACCCATTTAAAATGTGGCAACTTTCCAGTTCAAGTTAGTTCTAAAACAGTTCTAAAACAGTTCTGAGGTTCTGTTGGAGCGTTGGAGTTTCCAGAGTTAGAGTTATGGAGAGTTTTGGAGTTGGAGTCTGAGAAGATCTGAAAGAGTCTGAGAGCTGCTGACAATGAAGAGTCAGAGTTGCCGAGAATCCAGAGACGTTTTGGGATTATAATTCTGTTTTGAACTAACCACGCACGACTCTCCAAGGATTTTAGCTGTTCTCAACGGAGACGCTGATATCAGTCTGAAGGATTCTTACTGAGGTGATCTATCGTCAACAAGGTAACGGTTTCTTCTTCGACTAAAGTGTACCTGGGACAAGCTGAGATACCTGATGGGAGCGTGCAATTTCTGGTCAAACAGATTAAATTCCCTCACATATTCCTCTGTAAGATAAAATCTCCAGTTCATCTTAAACTCACCTCTCTCTCATAAATCAGTACAGATATTTTTAGAAATATCTGAAGCAAAGTCCTCAAATCACCGCCGAGTGATTTGAAGTTCATTATTTGTGAAACTTGTCTGTTATTATTTTCATATTTTGCCAAATTAATGTAAATGTTTGATGTTAAACTTTGATTCTGAAAATAAATGACTCCATTCATTTGATGGGTCAAAGATAATAACGTCTCTCGTTCGCATTTCTGTTAAATTCAATGCACGGCATTACACAGTCAGAAAAATGAAGAACTCGTGAATATAGTATGCATAAATATATACCACATATATTTGTCATACAACTAGTGGCACGTACCAACGTGACTCACTACAAAACATATGTGAAAAACAACTTTGTAGAAAGTACCCAAAAGACCGGTTAAGGCCGGTTAAGATATAAACAAACAGTCATTTACTGGAATAAAGGATGATGTAATCTTCCAAGAAAAACTCTAACCATGATTCTGAGATAACCCTCAAAGAACTTCTGTGATGGTAAGAAGCATATTTCCAGTCTCCCAGGAGGGGAGTACAGGCCAACCCAAAGCAAACACAGCTGTGCCAAATTGGTACGATCAGAGCTTTGGACGAGCCCAGGCCAAGCTTTTGTTAGAAGTATGAAGCTTCTCCAGTCTTGTTATTGACAAGCGAAGACTTAAATCCAATCCCGTTTCAGCGAGAAGAGAAGTAAATCCCAGCCTCGTCTCAAACTGGTAAAATCCAACTCCTTTGGGCTCCTCTGATCCTCCGAGCTGCTTCTGCTTGTAGTCCCTTCTGTTCGACTCTTCGACTCTTCGACTCAGCTTTGACCACGTTTCATCAGTCCAATCTTTATTTAAAGACCCCTTATCCTCCTCCTCTAAGGAGGGGTAAGAGGACTTTCCCGTCCATCTGCTCTAAATAAATTAATCTATCAGGTTAGAATCATAGCATCCAGGATAAATTTAAGGGTATTAAACTGGGTACTAGCGAGTTTTGCTCAGAGGTGTTTCTGGATAATGAGAGAGTTGAGAGAGAACATCTTTTGGCTTGAGGTGTGAAAGGTCCGAGTGAAGGTAGTGTTCACAGGTCCCCAAGGGCTCTTGGGGATAAGAAGACATCAGGAAGAATCCATTGCCTTACTTAGTGAAGAAGTGTATCCTATGTAATCATGAAAATTAATCATTGTAAAATTGTGCCTGTTGCTGAACCCCCTGCGAAATCATTGATTAAAGCAAAGCAAAACGTATAAATCTGGACTATTATTTCATCCTTACTGAACAGACACACGGTGAAGCTTGGTTCAACTTTAACAGCATATAAATAGGAGGTTTTAGAAGGTTTCCTAGTCAGTGAGTGACAACACCCTTGAGCCCGTTTTCCAGGGCCCTAATGATTACCAGAACAGATAACAATTGCAACGCTAAATTAAGAGGTGAGCGGCCATAACGTGAGTTTCTCTGGACCAGACGACCCAACCCTGTTGCTTGGATGGATCGAGGTAAAGAGTGAGATCAGGGTGTGACTTGCGGATAGAAGGTTGTTAATTTTCTGGATGAATCACCTCGTCACAGCCTTAATGAGGCTACTTTAGAAAGCTGTAGGTAATACCACGGCGCTGAGGTTAGCTTCCGGACCCCTTGGAGGAGAGGCTGCAAGCAAGGTGCTTATCACTAACCCAGTGGTTACCTTGCTTATGGGAAAGCAAAACACTCTGAATTTACACAGATAAGATGCATTTACATTTGTATTTACACAGTTAAGATAAATGTACATGTGTATTTACATGGTTAAGATGTATTTCCATCTGTATTTACACAGTTAAGATGTTTTAACATCTTTATTTACACAATTAAGGTTTATTTACATCTGTGTTTGCACTAAGATGTGTTTACACAGTTAACATGCATTTTCACAGTTAAGATGTATTTACATCTGTATATTTACAAAGTTAAAATGTATTTAAATCTGTATGTATACAGTTAAGATATATTTTAATCTTTATTGACACATTAAATATGTATTTACATCTGTATTTTCACAGTTAAGATGCATTTACATCTGTAATTATTTTAATATATATTTACATCAGTATTTACACAGTTAAGAAGTATTTACACAGGTAAGATTTATTGACATCTGCATTTACACAGTTAAGATGTATTTACACAGTCAACAAGTATTTACAACTGTATTTACACAGTTAAGATGTATTTACATCTGTTTTAATACTAAGATGTATTAACATTTGTTTTTACACAGTTAAGATAAATTTATATGTGTATTTACACAGTTAAGATGTATTTCCATGTATATTTACAAAGTTAAGATGTTTTAACATCTGTATTTACACGGTTAAGATGTATTTACATCTGTTTTTATACTAAGATGTATTTACATTTGTATTTACACAGTTAAGATAAATTTAAATCTGTATTTACACAGTTAAGATGTATTTCCATCTTTATTCACAAAGTTAAGATGTTTTAACATCTGTATTTACACACTTAAGGTTTATTTGCATCTATGTTTACACTAAGATGTAATTACATCTGCATTTACACAGTGAACATGCATTTACACAGTTAAGATGTATTTGCATCTGTATTTACAAAGTTACAATGTATTTACATCTGTATGTACACAGTTAAGATGTATTTTCATCTATATTTACAGACTGTTTTTATACTAAGATGTATTTACATTTGTATTTACATAGTTAAGATAAATGTACATGTGTATTTAAATAGTTAAGATGTATTTCCTTCTGTATTTACAAAGTTAAGATGTTTTAACATCCTTATTTACACAATTAAGGTTTATTTACATCTGTGTTTGCAGCAAGTTGTATTTACACAGTTAACATGTATTTACACAGTTAAAATGTGTTTGCGTCTGTATTTACAAAGCTACAATGTATTTACATCAGTTTGTACACAGTTAAGATGTATTTACATCTGTATTTACAGATTTAAGATGTATTTACATCTGTATTTACGAAGTTAAAATGCATTTAAATCTGTATTTACACAGTTCAGATGTATTTACATCTGTTTTTATACTAAGATATATTTACATTTGTATTTACACAGTTAAGATAAATGTACATGTGTATTTACATAGTTAAGATGTATTTCCATTTGTATTTACACAGTTTAGATGCATTTACATCTGTATTTGCACTATGATGTATTTACATATGTATTTACACATTTAAGATGTATTTACATATGTATTTAAACAGTTAAGATGTATTTACACGGCTAAGATTTAATTAAGTCTGTATTTACACAGTTAATATGTTTTAAAATCTGTATTTATACACTTTACATTTTAGATGTATTTACATCTGTATTTACAAAGTTACAATGTACTTACATATGTATGTACACAGGAGATGGTGAGACGTCCTGATAACTTTCTCAAGATACCTGCTAGTTTTTTCCAGACATAATGGTGAGTGTCTAAATTCAGTTTGTTGGTGTTGTGCCATAAATTTGTGCCATGATTTTGTCGGGGTGTTCTCATGTTTAGTTCATGTTCATAGAAGTGGGTCAACCTGGTTTAGGTCGGGTTTATATTTTGCATGTAACTTAGTCTGAGTTTAGACAGAGTGGACATCTGCGTTATTGTGAAATAAACTGTTTAAAGTTGCTAGTGTTGTCACTTTTACTGTAGTAATACTGATGTGTGTTCTGATATGTCCTCTTCAAGACAAACCTTCATATGAAGTGGATGAAACTCCAGGAGAGGAGCTCAGTGAGGCTGCAGATGATGGAGATGATTAACATGAACCAGCAA
This sequence comes from Nematolebias whitei, assembly GCF_014905685.2. Taxonomy (NCBI): domain Eukaryota; kingdom Metazoa; phylum Chordata; class Actinopteri; order Cyprinodontiformes; family Rivulidae; genus Nematolebias; species Nematolebias whitei. Next base: position 23,512,470 of record NC_056511.1, on the reverse strand, counting down.
AAAGGTACAGATACAATGTGTGAACAAAAAAAGAACATAAATAAACCATCTGTTACAGGAGAACAGGGAGCTCAGGTCAGAGCTGAATAAAAAAACTGCTGGACAAATAATTTTTATATTATTAAATATTATACAGGACTTCATTGCTTTGCCATCTTGTTGTCATTGTTTAACACTGTTAGGCATTTTCTGCCAGCATTAAAAAACCCTCACAATTTCAAATGGTTCCACTAACACTAATGCATCTGTTCAGCATCTTTGCTATGTTTTTAAGGTGTCACATAAAAATCTGTCTAATACCTGTGTCTTTCTTTTCTTTCCAAGGGATGGACGTCCATCAGACAAGCTCATAACAAAGCTGTAGCCTTCTCTCCAGATTATTACCTGGGGACGTTGTGTTATGACAGAGGCTTTGATATTAAAGACAGTGTGGGAGTCAAGGTCAAGGGTCTTTATTGGCATTCACATCGCATATTGTACATGAGGTGGAACAAAACTGTGTACACAGGGTCCCAGTTACATCCAACAAAAGTATAAATGAACGATTTGCTGAGGTTCAAATCCCATCATTCACTAAATGGAGATGTGAACTTGATGCTAAGGATGTTGAACACACACGAGCACACCTTAGAATTCATGTGGAAAGAGTGATTGGTTGCATGAGAAACAAATACACAATGTTACACAGAAATATACCAGTTAACTATACTGGTGCTTACATGTAAATATACCAGTTAACTATACTGGTGCTTACATGTGAGGGTGAAGAGGTGACACTTCTTAATATTGTGTGTGTGCTGTAGTTTAGTAAACATTTGTTCTAATGTGGTTGTAAACGTAATGCTAATGAAACCTGCACAAGCTGCTCCTGATATATGTAAAATGTAGATTGAAGAAAAAATTATATTTGCTGCACTCATTGATTTGAAATATATTTGCAGTTAATAATAACATAAGTGGTTGTTTTTTCTCATTTAATAAAAATCCATGTGGTAAACATTCATGAAACATTTGACTCATCACTTCAGGGAACATGTAAACATGATGAAATTGATCACATTTTGTAGTAAACATTTGATGTATTAACATGTTTCAGGTAAGAAATAAACATGTAATGAAACAGATCCTATTTTGAAGTAAACATTTTACGTACTTAAACGTTTCTAGTAACAAACATGATGAACATTGTGTGAGGTAATACATTTTATAGAAAATTGCTACACAAAATGTTCAAATATAAGTTAACAGCATGATTTACATATTTATGTCTCCCTTGAAGCTACAGTACAAACGTACTCTGAGAAATATCTTTAAGAAGCTTTGTGCTTTCTGGAGACGAGCTTCACACAATTCTTGTTCTAGAGACACACGGACGACATCCATTGTCTTTCTGGCTCCACACAAGGTCACAGTGGTTTGATTATGTACCTGTGCATAGTATGGATGATGTTTCTTCAGGTGAAGTTCACTGCCTGCCTCCATGGCCTGCTGGATGTCCTATATTTGTAAGGAAACTTTCTCCATGCAGCAGCGATCACACATCGAGTCCATCAGGAGATGCTCCAAGTTCAGGGATGTTGGTGTTTATGATGAAACCGCATTTAACTTTAGATTTTTGTACTGATAGCTGTAATTTTAATGTAAGCCTTTTGAGCATCATCCTCATGATTCACACTCCGTTTCCTACCCTTAAGATGTCAACGCCAACAGGTTATGGGCCCAGGAGGGACATGGGAAGTCGATGGCAAAGGTTGTGCTTTGACGGAGATGAAAAAAATTACGAGTTGTGGGAGACTAAGTTCTTGGCTCACCTCCGACTGCAAGGTTTGAAAGACACAATTCTGCGTAAAGTCGAGCCGGATGCAGATGCCGAGGAAGAAGATGATTCGGAGAAAAATGAGGAGGTTTATGCCGAACTGATCCAGTTTCTAGATGATAAAAGTTTGTCCTTGGTCATGAGAGAGGCAGCAGATGACGGCAGGAAGGCGTTGCAGATCCTGCGAGACCATTATGCGGGCAAAGGGAAGCCGTGAGTCATCAGCCTGTACACTGAACTGACATCCCTCCAGAAAGCTGCCAATGAGACCGTCACAGACTACATTATTTGGGCTGAAACTGCCATCACCGCGCTGAGAAATGCCGGAGAGACGCTGAGCGATGGACTCTTAATTGCAATGATTTTGAAAGGTTTGCCTGAAACGTATAAACCATTTGTAGTCCACATAACGCAAAGCAGTGAGGACAAGCTGACATTTGCTGAGTTCAAAGTTAAGCTGAGAAGTTATGAAAACACTGTGAAATTTAATGCAAATGTGGATGAAGATAACGTGATGAAAGCAAGTGGTTTCAGGAGCAAACAAAAATCAAATCCAGAGTTCACCTGCTACAGCTGAGGTCAGAAGGGACACAAAGCACGGCAGTGTCCGAGACATGGAGGACAGAGACAGTGGTGCAGTTTGTGTAAAAGTCCAAGTCATAAAGAAAGTAACTGTTGGCAAAAGAAGAAAGAAAGTGTGAAACAAGCAACTGATGACGTGGATGATCACTCGTTCGTTTTCAAGATGAATGACTCTCAGATCTGCGGGTTGAAACGGAGAGGGCTCATGGTGGATACCGGAGCGACTTCTCACATCATCACCGATCTGAAGAAGTTCAGACGCTTCGATGACACTTTCCAACCAGAGGAACACTTCGTGGAGCTCGCTGACGGGACGAGGGCGAGCGGTGTGGCACAGAAGAGAGGCGACGCGGAGGTCTGGCTGCGGGACACAGAGGGACGGAAGGTGAAGGTGGAGATGACACGGGTGCTGTACATCCCCACGTATCCACAGAGCATCTTCTCTGTTAGAGCAGCGACGTCCAAGGGAGCCTCGGTCAACTTGGAACAAGGACACGATCAACTCATCTCTAAGAACGGCACCAGGTTCGATATCAGAGTGTATGACAGACTTTATTTCCTTGACATTCTTGATGAAAATGATGTTGGTGATGGACAGAATGATACAGTATTGGGTTGTTATGACATTCAGGAGTGGCATAAAATTTGGGTCACTGTAATTTTCAAGATGTATTAAAACTAGAAAACGTTGTGAAAGGCATGAAAATTAAAGGGAAGTTCGACAAAACTAACCTAGAATGTGAAACTTGTATTAAAGGGAAATTTACCCAAAGTAGAAATAGGCAAGCTGATGTAAAAGCAAAAACGGCTCTTGAACTAGTGCATACAGACTTAGCTGGTCCTATTGAACCTGCTGCAAAAGATGGATTTAAGTATACACTAGCATTTACTGATGATTTTTCAAGTGCAATATTTGTCTACTTTCTGAAAGCTAAAAGTGACACAGTCAAAGCTACCGAAAGGTTTATTGCAGATGTCGCCCCTTATGGAGACATAAAGTGCATTAGGTCAGATAATGGAACAGAGTTCACGTCAAAGGACTTTCAGTCTTTATTGAGTAAAAATTCTATTCGACATGAGACCTCTGCACCATACTCACCTCACCAAACTGGGACAGCTGAAAGAAGCTGGAGAACACTGTTTGATATGGCAAGGTGTTTGTTGATAGAGAATGACTTGCCCAAAGAGTTATGGACTTATGCTGTAATGGCTTCTGCAGTTATTCGCAACAGGTGTTTTAATAATCGTTTGGAACAAACTCCATATTATATGTTGACAGGAAAGAAACCTGATCTTTCTAAAATGAAAGAGTTTGGATCAGTGTGTTATGCATATAAACAAAACAGGGGAAAGCTAGATCCAAGGTGTGATAAGGGCATTTTTGTGGGTTATGATAAAAGCAGCCCATCATATTTAGTCTATTACCCAGACACAGAAAGAGTTTGTAAACACAGACTGGTTAGATTTTTAACTAAAAGCGTGAGTGAATGGCAAACTCAAACTGATCCAGAGATGTTTGACGATGAAATTAACAGCAAAAGAACGGTTCCTGTTAAGTTGGAGTCAGAAGCAGAACATCAGGTGTCAAATGAAACACAAGGGACTTTGACTGAACCTACAGTGAACAAAGAAAACACAAGTGTTAGACAGGATGAAGAACATTGTATGCATCGTTCCAAAAGGGAAAGAAAAACACCTGCGTATTTAAAAGACTATGAATGTAAGGCAGAGAGTGATGAATATGGAGCAACAAATGTTGACTATTGCTATCATTTAGTGTTTAATTCACCACAAAGTTACAAAGAAGCAATAAATTCACCTGAGGCTGAAAAGTGGGTAGAAGCTATGAAAGAAGAGATTGAATCTTTAAAAGAAAACAATACATTTACACTGACCAGACTGCCAGAAGATAAAAATGCAGTGGGGGGTAGATGGGTCTTCACAGTTAAGGATAACATCGATGGAACTGAGACTTATAAAGCCAGATATGTGGCAAAAGGTTACAGCCAAGTAGCTGGTATCGATTATAAAGAAACGTTTGCACCGACAGCGAGTATGACGTCTGTGCGCAGCTTAATGCAGATGGCAGCTCAGTATGATCTGAAGCTACATCAGATGGATGTTAAAACGGCCTACTTACACGCTCCTATTGACTGTGAGGTGTATAGAGAACAGCCTGAGGGTTTCGAAGTCAACTCAGATTCAGATGAAAAACTGGTTTGTAAACTAAATAAGTCATTGTATGGTTTAAAACAATCGGGACGCAACTGGAACAGGATGCTCCATGATCACTTGACTGAAGATGGTTTTGTACAAAATCCTGCAGATAAATGTGTTTATACTAAACAAACTAAAAATGAGAGAATAGTTGTGATTGTTTGGGTTGATGATCTCATCATAGCAGTGAGTGATGATCTTCTAATGGACAATGTAAAAAAATAAATAAAAAATAAAAAAATGCTAAAAGCAAGGTTTAAGATGAAAGATATGGGATATAAGAAAAACAAGTAATGTTTATGTACAGTGAAAGAGCAAGTGGGGGTGTTAGTGTTTGACAAGTGTGTTTGTGATTGTGTGCTCTTCACTGACGTCATTGCTGCGACTATTTAAGATGCGACAGGTGCACTTGATTGTATTGCCCGCTGACTGATTTGTTTTACCAAGAATAAAGTGTCTTTCTCACGATGAAGATAAAGCAGTGAATACCTTCATTGTCCGACTTTCCTACCCTTAAGATGTCAACGCCAACAATAATATATCTATATTTTAATACATACATATACATATGTATAAAATAATCTAATCAAGATTTGAAGTCTACATGTTATTAGATGAGCTCAAGTCATTAAAATAATGTAATTAACCATTTCAACTTGGAGCTTTGTAAATCAGTTAAAAACATACTTTAAAAATCAAGTGTTAACAATTTTTTAAAATGACATAAAGAAGGTTGATTGATTCTAAAATAATGCACATTAATAATTTATGTAAAATTAGGGCGCCAAGAACGTACCTTTTGTTCAAACCACAACATATTCTCAATCCTGTCATGAACCAGAGGCCGGATCGCAAACAACAACAACAACCACTGAGAGGGTTAAAAGATTTATTGTGAAATAAAGTAAAACTCTGGAGTAGGTCCGGTTCTGGGCTGGTTCCGATCTTCTGATTGGTAGCTCGTGATTGGGTAGTGTTGTAGTGGCGGGCTGCCAGTAGAAGTAGAACTGATGTTAAGGTCCACTGGAACGGAGTCCAACAGGCTTGCAACTAAAAGATAAAGGTTAGTAGATGCAGGGGGAAAGAGACTAATTGGGGAAATGAATCTGTGGGAATCAGATTCAGGGGTAAGGATAAGTCCGTGATACAGAATGAGCTTGACCTTTAATCCGTGATCCAAAAAACAGTCAGAAGGGAAAGGCAGAGTTCATACCGTGAAGTCAGTTGTTCAGCAGAAGTATCCAGTACGTGATCCAAAAAGAGAGTCAAAAAAACAAACAAGAGCATGAGTCGGTACCTGATCAGATGAGCAAAAGCAGACGAGGGCTGAGGCAAAAGCGTGGTCGTGGTCAAGGCAAGGGTCATGAACGTGATGAGTCAATCAATGGAATGCTGGAAAGTCTACTGCTGATGAGACAGGATAGAGAATCTGGCCCAGACTGAGAGGAATGAGTGAGCTTAAGTACTGACTGGACCAGGTGGTGGAGCTGTGGGATAATGAGCGGTGACAGGTGACATGAGTTGAGTGATTACTGAGTGTGCAGCATGACAGAGGAGCTGACAGAGAGCAGAGCTATGACAAATCCGGGGTTTTAAAAATGTCCAAATCATCCACCCAGCACTTCATAGATTGGACAAGCGCTTCCAGTAACTTGTAATTCTTTAAATGATTTGCAGTAACACACACCAGGTCTGCTGGGAATCTCAGTGGAGGTAAATATTACTCCGGGTCCCGGCTCCTTTTTTATTTTTTCAAAGGGGCGACATTTCCAATTTTACCTATTTTTTCCATGTACCGTTTTTAATCATCTGGGAGAAGTTTGTCACGATATAGTCCACTTTGTTTTGAGCTGCTTTTCAGCGTTATGAAGGAGGATACAGCGGTGACACCACAGACAAACACCAGAGTTTTTTTTTTTTTTTTTCTGAGGGCAGTAAACATGGCGGTCGAGACGGGAACGCCCTGCCCCGCCCCCAACGCAGTGACGTATGTTCCAAAGCTCTATAACCAGGGTCTGTTTCTCAGTGGGTGTGTCTCTGAGCGAGGAAAATCGATTAGAAACATGAACGGGTCGGTGGTGAACTGGGGGGCTTAGCCTTAGCACTACGCTTGCTCCGGACCGTCACCCAGCCGGCCTGGGGTCCCGGCTGCTCGGGGTCTGCTGGAGGACCGCTAACAGAAGCTAGCCTCTGTGGTTCCGCGCACTGTGACAGTGAAAAAGGGGCATCACTCAATGAGACTAACCTGTTTAAATAAAGGTTAAATAAATGAAAAAATGTTTTCAAAATGGTGGCCACCAGAGGTTGTAACAGAATATCAGGAGGTTTTTTTTTTTTTTACAATGTTCTCATTAAAAGGCAGTCGGGTAAATATGGCAGTGAGACAGTTCAGGAATCATCATACCAAAGTTTTTAAATTAAAATTTTGTGCAATCTGTTAGCACTCAAAGCATACGAGAGAATGACTCTCAGCTACAACCCCCATCACATTTTACCTTGCTGCCTGTAAAACTGCTAGCTACTGGTTTTTCTACAGCGCGGAGCCGAGCTTCCAGTTCAGACAGCCTCTCCTCCAAAGCTACCATAAGACTACATTTGTTACATGTATCATTACCACTAAAGGAGGCAGAGGAGTAACTAAACATCTGACACACGGAACAAGAGAAAACAGAGGAAGCAGGGAGAGAAACAGCAGCCATGCTAAGCTAACGCTAGCAAGAGCTAGCAGAGCCAAATACAAAAAATAAAAACCGATAAGTGTTGAAAGATAAGAGGTGTTTTAAGATCTATCCAACTGTAGAAAAACAACTGTACTAAGTGTGTTTGTGAAATAGAATGAAAAACTGTGCAAAAGACATAAATCCAGAAAACAGAGAAGACTCGAGCAAACAATTTACTCGACCTACTGACAAACAGGAAATTACACAATACGTCTCACCACGAACGTGCAACGTCACACCACAGAGAGGAGCATCGAATCCCACACATCCATACCACATTTACATCTATATTTATACAGTTAAGTTGCATTTACTCAGTTAAGATATATTTACACAGTTAACATGTATTTAGATTTTTTTTAAAAATATATCTTAACTGAGTAAATGCATCTTAATTGTGTAAATACTGATGTAAATGCATTTTAACTGTGTAAGTGCATCATAACTGTGTAAATACAGATTTAAATACATCTCAACTGTGTAAATACAGATGTAAATACATCTTAGCTGTGTAAATATAGATGTAAATACATCTTAATTGTGTAAATACTGATGTAAATGCTTTCTAACTGTGAAAATGCATCATAACTGTGTAAATACAGATGTAATTACATTTTAACTGTGTAAATTCATCTTAACAGTGTAAATGCATCTTAACTGTGTACATACAGATGTAAATACATGTTAACGTTGGTTACGTACTGTAACCCCAGATTCTATGAGTATAGGCTTCGCCCTTTAAGGCTGTCGCTGATGGGTTTATCCCATTATGCGCAGCATAAGCACTGAAAAAATTTAGTCCACGCCCACCTGCTGTGTGGGCCCCACCCGGTCCGTATAAATTACGTTAAGAGCGGGAAATCGGCTCCCATTTTTCTTCAGCGAGCTAAAATAGCACTGTCAGAAGAACAAAGAAGGAAAATTGTGTAGATGACCAACCTTTGTTAAGGATGCTTGGCCCGGCAGTCGACCTCCGGTCGTCCGGTGAGTTCTCCTCCCCGAGGAGAAGATGACGAGCAGTCCTATTCCAAGGCAAGCGCCGAGGAATATTTCCCAGTGACAGGTCACTACACGCTGGACAACACCATCTTGTATTTTTTCCTCTTATCGCCGAGCAGCGTCCCGTCCCTCTGGAGAAACATGAACCAGACGGTGACCACGCTCTCCAATCGAGCCCATCAATGTGCTTTCAGGCAGCCGCAGCTAGCAACAACGTGGCGCGGCTAGCATATAGCATGTCCAAGGGGCTGAGGGCCGCAGACCAGCCTTGGAGACAAAGAACTCTCTCTGTAAGGCAGCAGACCTGTCGAGGATTGCAGCGTGGATGACGATGATCCAACGATCCACCTGGTTTCATTACTCTCCCTCGCTGCCGGAGAAACTGCACAAAGACCTGATGGAGGGCCCATCACGGCGGACGCGCTGTTCGAGAGCAGCTTCAAAACCATGCTGGCGAGTTGAAGCAGTCGGAGGAGATGCCAGAGGCTGTGCGCCACCTCATCAAGCCGCGCGGCTCATCCCGCCCCCCCGGCCCGCTGGAGGGACCGTCGCTAGCAAAGCATCGACGTTTCCATGGCCGCGGCTCTCGCTCAGTTCCACCACCAGCCCCGCCCGTCAGAATCCAGCCCTCTTCATTCCGGCAACCTGCAGTTCAGCGTTTCCCCAGAGTTCGCCTGCAGGACAGCGCTCTGGGCAAACAAATCGCAGAGCTCAAGAGGGAGAAGTTTTAAAAAATGATGGTCTCCGGAGGGTGTGCGTAAAAGTGACACGAAAGTTGAAATAAATCATCATTCAATGATCAAAGTGTCTGTTTTTAGCCAGTCTGTAAGCTCGGATGAACTCACAGCGGCTGCGCACACATCCTTCACACACAACGAGCCGGTGTCCTTAAATAAAGGTTTTTTAAACTCACTGTCGCTCCAAAACATGACAAGTCGATCACACGACACAATGGTAAGCGAAAATAACTCGTTATCATCCCGAGCGGCACGATCCTCACCCAAGCGGTGTCAAACTCGCACTCGTGGGATGAAACAGCCTCCATCCAACGGCGCTGCGTTGATGTTGGCGCACACACACACAGCTGCCCGGTGCTCACCGGCTCACATCGGTATAAATGTGGACCGCAGGCTGGGTCAGGTGGAGGTCCTTGCTCTCACAAGAGCGACACTCGCCTCACCGAATCAAACGCGGGCAGCCGTCACCCACCGCGTCTCAGCGTTCGGCAGCTCATGGCAGCATAAGCGTGAGGCAGCTGAACGAACCCGGTGACGAGTCCCGCCTACCTCCAGCAAGAGCGGCGCGCGTCCCTCCAGAGAAAACGTGTGCTCCCGCGGGGCTCGCAGCTTTCACTCCAACAGCACGGCGTAGATGAAGTCACGCCCTCCGCCTCTCAACGTTCGCACAGCGACGTCAAACGCGCAGCCCCATGGCGTCATCAGCTGTCACACGCTTCGCTTCAGCACACCGGCCCACCTTTACATGAAGGTTGGTCCGCTGTCCGAACGCAGCGCACGGGCGCGTTCAGAGCCCTTTTCGAGGAAGCCTCGCCTTGGGTCACGCAGAAAACATTCCCGCGACGCATGACGGCAGTTGAGGGGTGGACTGCTGACAGCTGTACAAAACGTGACACATCGCTTAAACGCACGTTCACTCTACGAACGCTACGTAGAGTGGCTAAAACATGCTCGTCGGTCAGATGGATGGACAGGGTGTTATGCAAATGGTTATAAGTTACAGTTTGCAACCCGACCCCCTCCGTTCGGAGGAGTTATAGAAACGGTCCTGTCATCATCAGACCAAATTTCATCCCTAAATGCAGAAGTCCAAGTGTTTCTGATAAAAGTAATCTCCAGAGTTCCCCAACAGAGAGAAAACACAGGGTTTTACTCACGTTACTTCCTGGTTCCCAACAGACCGGAGGAATGAGACCGATCTTGGATCTGTCAGTTTTTTTCAACAAGGTGATCATGGACAGACCATTTTTCACATGTTGACAACCAGACAGCTGTTGTACAACATCCAGAGAAACGCGAACCGATCATCCCAAAACACAGAAAATTCCTGCGTTTTTCTCCTTTCAGGGGATGAAGTATCAGTACAACGGCTGCCTGTCATCGTACGTTCTCAGTGTGTGGAGACAGCCCTACTTCTGTTACACAGAGCAGAGATGAGAGTTTTGTTTTACCTGGATGATCTGTTGTTCCTGTCACATTCCAGACAGGAAGCAGTGATGCAGGCTCAGGTGTTGACATCACACCTGTTAAATCTGGGCTTCGCCATAAATTGGAAGAAAAGCTCGATTTTCCCTGCCCAGACAATTGTTTATCTGGGAGTGGAATTAAATTCAACCACCATGAAGGCTCGTTTATCACAAACGAGATTCGGCATTTTTAAAAGTCAACTCCGCCATGTAAGACCTGGCAGAGTGGTAACAGTTGTCTCCGTCATGAAGCTGTTGGGAATGATGTCATCAGCTCACACAGTGGTTCCGCTGGGTTTGTTACACATGAGACGCCTCCAGAGGTGGTTTGCGCGTCTGCGTGTGGATCCAGTAAAACAAAAGAGACGGATGATCACTGCCCCTCCCTCCGTGAGAGCAGACCTCTGACACTGGGGAAACACCCTGGTTCTGTCAGAGGGAGTTCCCGTCAGCAGACCCACGTCACACGTGTCAGTCTTCACGGACGCGTCGCTGTCAGGCTGGGGGGGG
>NC_056511.1:23489727-23501323 GCF_014905685.2 Nematolebias whitei | reverse complement strand
CAGCCCACATCAATGTTTTGGAGTGTCGCACAGTACTGAATGTGATTCAACACTTTGCTCCCGTGCTACAGAATCAACATGTGTTGATTCACACAGACAACATGGTGACTGCTGCATACATAAACCGTCAGGGGGGTGTGCGTTCAGCCCAGATGTTACACATTGCGCGAAAGCTACTGTGTTGGGCTCACCAAAACCTGCTCTCCATCAGAGCAGTTTACATACCCGGTGTTCTGAACAGAGGGGCAGATGTGATGTACAGGGGCGGCCCACGTCACGGGGACTGGACTCTCCATCCAGTCCTGATGACTCAGACGTGGCAGAAATTTGGCAAGCAGTTGTGGACCTGTTTGCGACACGAGAGAATGCTCAGTGTCAACTATGGTTTTCCCTGAGCCCGCGAGATGAACCACCGCTGGGGGTGGATGCATTTGTTCACAGCCCATGGCCCAAAACGCTTCTGTACGCGTTTCCCCCACCTCCTCTGATTTTACGGTTCCTGAACCGAGTTCAGGAGGAGGGATTGACAGCTCTTCTGGTGGCTCCCGAGCGCGTGAACGCACCATGGTTCCCAGTCCTGCAACGTCTGTTGTTGAGTCGCCCGTGGAAACTGCCGTGGAGGGAGGACGCTCTCCTTCAAGCAGGAGGAGCGATTAGGAGTCACCCAGAAATAGGCCAGCACCTGTGGGTCTGGCCGCTGAGCGGTCCCGCTTAGAGAGGATGGGTCTCCCACAGGAGGTAGTGCGCACAATCCAGGATTCACGTGCTGCATTTACCACAGCTCTGTACACATCAAAGTGGACGGCCTTTCAGCGCTGGTGTACGGAGAAAGGTGTAGAGGCCACCTCATGCCCATTAGGCGGCGTGTTGTCTTTTCTACAACAGTTGATGGATAGGAAGTTGGCATTCAGCACGATTAACGTACGCTGCAGCCATCTCTTCCTGCCACGAAGTGTTCGGAGGCAGAACAGCTTTTAATCACCCGCTGATGAAGCGGTTTCTAAAAGGTGTACAGAGACGCAGGCCTGCTTCATGCCCACTTGCTCCACAGTGGGATTTAACGCTGGTCCTGCGAGCCCTGATCAAAGTTCCATTTGAGCCTCTGGATCAGTTTTCACTTAAATTCTTGTCTCTTAAAACAGCCCTGCTGCTGGCTTTAACATCCGCTAAGAGGGTAAGTGATTTATCTGCCCTTTCTGTCGCTCCGTCATGTCTCAGAATTCAGGCTGACGGTAGTTCAGCTGATTTAAGACCAAACCCAGCTATTATGCCTAAAAAAATCACGAGCTCTTTTAAATCAAGAGCGATATCGTTGGAGTGGTTTTTCCCTCCCCCCCACAGATCAGAAGAAGAAGCATCTTTTCATCTTCTCTGTCCGGTGCGAGCGTTGACGTGTTACATAGCGCGCACAGCTGTAATGCGTCAAACTCAACACCTGTTTGTGCATTATAGAGATGCATTTGCAGGTCGCCCGTTATCCACCCAGCACTTGTCACACTGGCTGTGTGAGGCCATTTCTGAAGCCTACAAGCATCAGATTTAGAGCCTCCTGTCAACCTCAAAGCACACTCGACCAGGGGTATCGCATCTTCGACTGCTCTGCATAATGGTATGTCAATGCAGGACATTTGCACTTTGGCTGCGTGGTCAACACCCTGCTCATTCATTCGCTTTATTTACGTGATGTGACGGCTCGTTCCATGACACATTCTGTCCTTAGTGCTCTAACAGAATGAATATTGTTGTTTTTCATGGAACTCTGTTTAAGCTCACATCTGTCTGCATGCATTACAGTGTGAGATGTTGTTATCAGTCACAAGTTGTGTCTGTGATTTTGGTTCTATTGTCATTAATCAGTTCATGACTATTGTTACCAATCAGTTCATTTGATCAATAATCAGTTCATTGTTATTGATCTGTTTATACTGTTCAGCCATGAACCAGTTGGTTCATGCCCCCCCCCTCCCCTTTTCTTTTCAACATCCTCTTCCCGTTGAAAATTTCCGGGGCGTTCATGTTTTTGTCAGAACGCATAGTTACACAACATGCGTCTGTGCATGGCACATAATTGCGAAACGCGTAGTTATGCACATGGGGAGCTGAGTGACAAGACGTTTTTTGGGCAAGCTTCCGCTTCATACTGTGTTCGAATGGACCCAGTGAGGCGAGGACCACATCCGCTTCGCCCTTAACCCATCAGCGACAGCCTTAAAGGGCGAAGCCTATACGACATAGAACGTTGGTTACGTACTGTAACCCCAGATTCTATGAGTATAGGCGTAGCCCTTGAAGCGTCGGGCCTCACTGGCTCCTAAATGGCTGAAGAAAAAGCTATTTTGGGAGCCGATTTCCCCACCCGGTCCGTAATTTATACGGACCGGGTGGGGCCCACACAGCAGGTGGGCGTGGACTAAATTTTTTCAGTGCTTATGCTGCGCATAACGGGATAAACCCATCAGCGGCTACGCCTATACTCATAGAATCTGGGGTTACAGTCCGTAACCAATGTTAACATGTATTTACATTTGTATGTACACAGTTAAGATGCATTTACACTGTTAAGATGAATTTACACAGTTAAAATGTAATTACATCTGTATTTACACAGTTATGATGCATTTACACAGTTAGAAAGCATTTACATCAGTATTTACACAATTAAGATGTATTTACATCTATATTTACACAGTTAAGATGTATTTACATCTGAATTTACACAGTTGAGATGTATTTAAATCTGTATTTACACAGTTATGATGCACTTACACAGTTAAAATGCATTTACATCAGTATTTACACAATTAAGATGCATTTACTCAGTTAAGATATATTTACACAGTTAACATGTATTTACATCTGTATGTACGCAGTTAAGATGTATTTACTCAGTTAAGATATATTTACACACTTAACGTGTATTTACATCTGTATGTACGCAGTTAAGATGCATTTACTCAGTTAAGATATATTTACACAGTTAACGTGTATTTACATCTTTATGTACGCAGTTAAGATGTATTTACACAGTTAAGATGTATTTACAACTGTATTTACACAGTTAAGATGAATTTACACAGTTAAGATGTATTTACATCTGCATTTACACAGTTAAGATGAATTTACTCTCTTAACATGTATTTACATCTGTTTGTACGCAGTTAACATGTATTTACACAGTTAAGATGTATTTACATCTGTATTTACACAGTTACTATGTATTTACATCTGTATTTACACAGTTATGATGCATTTACACAATTAAAATGCATTTACATCAGTATTTACACCATTAAGATGTATTTACATCTATATTTACACAGTTAAGATGAATGTACTTCTGTAGTTACAGTTAAGATGCTTTTACACAGTTAAGATGTATTTACATCTGTATTTACACAGTTAATATGTTTTAACAGTTGTATTTACACAATTAAGATGCATTTACACAGTTAATATGTATTTACATCTGTATTTACACTAACATATATGTACATCTGTATTCACACTGTTAAGATGTATTTTTACTCTTTTTAACGTCTCTTATCTGCAAAGCACTTTGTCTAGCTTTTGCTGTTTTTATGTGCTATATAAATAAATTGACATTGACAGTGACATCATCAGGCCAGGACTCTGTGGTTTACACTCATCTGCAGGTCGACTGTCACTCTATCTAGGATGAAGACGTTCACATCCTTGATAGAGAGGAACGATGGTTTGAGAGATGAGTGAAGAAAGCCATCTTTGTGTAGATGAACATATGCATGATATACATTCATAAATTAAACGGATTCTTTCATTTTTCTGGACTGTATAATATACGTGCATTGAATTTAATAAAATGTGGACGGAAACGTTAATTATCTTTGACTCACCAACGACAGTGGGTCATTTATTAACAGAATCAAGTTTAACACATCACACATTTACATTAATTGGCAAAAATTGAAAATAACAACAGCTTATTTAGCAAGTTTTACGAGGAGTAAACAATACGGCGATTGTTTTCTCACTTCCAGCAGTACAACAGACATTAACCACACGGCGGTGGTTGAAAAACTTTGCTTCAGACATTTCGAAAAATATCTGGAATGATTTCTACTTGATAGAAGAATTTTAAAGATGGAAAGATGAAGTTTAGAGGGAGAAAAAGATGGATGAGGGAAAATGTTTGTGTCGGCATCAGAACGACACTCTCCGGGTTTTTCCCAGCTTCTTCCCCGGTACACTCAGGTGGTATAAATCTCTTTTACCTGGAGATGTCTCCCTGGTACGAAATTCCATTTAACGCACCCTTTCAGCGTCTCCGTAGGAACAGCTGTGAATCGTCCGAAGTAGTGATGGTACTTGTTCGACACAAGTTCAACTCACGAGTGGACTTCACATGAGTGGTGAGTCCGTCAGGAGTTCCACTCAGAGGTGGAAGATGTCATAATCCCCAATACTCGGAAGAGCTCTGGATCATGTCAGGATTTTCCTGTTTCCCAGCACTGGAGTTGCAACAACTGAAGCCGGAGCCTGAAGCGACTGGGGCTCTGCAAACTCTCCACCCGACTGGACTCGACTCCAAGCTCGACCCCCAACTCGACTGCAAACTCGACTGCTTGAACTAGGAAGTACCAACATTTAAAGAGCTCTATTTCCGGTTCACTTGGGAGTTTCCTGATTGGTCGTTTCAACCAGACAGGGGTGTGTTTTTGTGACGTAAGAGGTCACTAGGAGTAAGAAAAACAGCAAGAATGTTATGGAACAGATTGAAAATGTTTTTCAGACAGACGAGAGGAATATTTAGACGAGTTGGCGGAAAACAGGTGCCAGCCTCTATATTTACGTCTGAGAGGATTTTAAAAACATGACAGTTCGTTCCAACAACTTGTTTTGCATCTGACTCCAACCTTGGACCAACTTACACTTGCTCATTCAAAGACAGAAAATCAGAAAATGCCTAATTACTCTGTAACAGACCTTAACATGATTTATACTTTGCATGAGGATTAAAATCATTATTAATGTTTCACAGTTAATTAAAAATGATTAGTTCACTGCAACATCTAAAATGGTTTGAACTACAACACTTTGATTATCAAACATTTGTAAAATAGTAATGATAATAGAAAAGAGAGTGTTCTTTCACTTGAATTTTCAAGAAAGAAAGTCTCAGGATGGGTCAACCTGTATTTCTGGATTCAAATCAATGAAATGACAGCTTCTGTCCCATAAGGTCCTTAAGGTCAGGATTTGACCTCAGGCTTAGTTCACTACATTTGTGAAAAGAACCCGTCCATCATTAAACGGGGCGGGGGGGCTCCATGTTCAACTGTCCCCTTGATACAATGCTGGTATCAATGCTAATATCACTCAGCCCTCTGTGAATAGCAAGCGGCCATCAAGGCACTAACGATCGGTCACCATGCTGATGGTCCTCCTTTATCATGTGAACAACTAGTTCTGGCTGCCAACAACAAACTGGTTGATCCACTATGAGAAAGTACTATTTATAAGACTGAGTTTATTGCAGCTGAAGAAGTATTTTGGATAAAAGATGAAATGTTCCAAAAATTTAAAAATAATTTTATTTTATTTTTGAATTTGTCCAGAGGACCTGATTCAACTTTGTTGGATTTACTTAGTGTTGTAGTACTCGAGACCGGTCTTGGTCTTAAAACCGGTCTCAAGACCACTTTTTGATGGTCTCAGTCTTGTCTCGGACTCGACCACAACCTGATTCGTCATTTGAAGGGTCAAACATCCGTAATTACAATTCAAGATATCTCGAATGTAATTATGACTACTCAGAATGACACTTTTAGATATCTTGAATTAAGAAATGACGCATAGGACCCGCGGCTGCTACTTAGCTGTTCAAACAGCTGCCTGCAGAATTTTGTGTGGCTGCAATGGCGCTAGCTGTTCTGGACAAAATTGTTAGAAAATGCCACAACTTCCTGTGGCTATAGTGTTAGCGTTAGACAGTGAGGAAAATGGCTCAGTCTCTGCGCTGTTGCTTTTGTTCAGTTCCTGGTTGTTCTTGTGGGGCAAGAAAACAACCGTGTCTGTCCTACCATGCTTTACTCAGAGCCCTATAAAGAAGTTTTATGTCATATAGGCTTCGCCCTTTAAGGCTGTCGCTGATGGGTTTATCCCGTTATGCGCAAGCATCATACTGAAAAATTAGTCCACGCCCACCTGCTGTGTGGGCCCCACCCGATCCGTATAAGTTACATTACGAGCGGGTAATCTGCTCCCATTTTTCTTCAGCAAGCTAATATAAAACAACTGACCTTTCAACGAGATGTCCAGCTCCAACACCATCCGCTTGTGTCCATCTTGCATGACCGGTTACTTGCTCAGCTTCGACCGGCACGACACCTGCGAAGGATGCCTGGGTCCCCGCCACGTCGCCCGCGCTTCCTCCTGCCGCCTCTGTGACGAGCTTCCACCGGAGGGAAGGCAGAGGAGAGCAGCCTTAGTTTAAGGCTACCATCGAGGACTGCCTGTCCGTGGCGGGAGACTGTTCGCTGGACGACGCCATGGATTTTCTTCGACGCCGGCTCTCGGAGTGAATCGGATGATTCCTCTGGGACCGGTGACGTTAGCAGCAGCCCCGACGCTCGTTCCCTCCTGGGGAGCGCAGTGTTGGAAAGAAGGAGGCCGAGCGGATGCTCGACTCCCCCGGGGTTTTCCCGCCTCAACGGCCACACCGCTCCCTGCCGTTGGCGCACTCCTCTCGGAGCTGCCCGCCATTATCCGGGAAGCTGCTAACGTAAAGGGGCTCTCCGTCCCCTCACCCCTCCCCCCCCGCTAGATTGGATGATCTTGCGGGAAGGTTTGGCTCCACGCCGGCTCGCCGTCTTGATCCCATCTGGCCTCGTTTTCCAGCGGTGACGTCGTACTGGAACGAGGCCGCAGCCGGTCCTGGTAGGTTGAGGGCGCCCGTCTCCACTCACGCTCCCATCACCAGAGCGGAGGGGTTCACCGAGCGGTGCTATCCCTCGGTACCCCCCTTGAGCCAAGCCTCGCGGAAACCTTCGGAGCGAAGCTGTCCAGGTTGGAGCAGCGTCCCGTCCCTCCGGGGAAACACGACCAGGCGGTGACCGCGCTCTCCAATCGAGCCCACCAGTGTGTTTTTCAGGCGGCCGCAGCTAGCAACAATGTGGCGCTGCTAGCATTAGCATGGAGGCCGCGATCCTGCCGAGGAGACAAAGAGCTCCCTCTGTAAGTCGGTAGATGCCATCCTCAACATGTGCGCCGCTTCCACGGTTTGCCTGTCGAGGATTGCAGCGTGGATGACGGTAATCCAACGATCCACCTGGCTTCGTCATTTTCCCTCGCTGCCGGAAAAGCTGCACAAGGACCTGATGGAAGGCTCCATCACGTCGGACGCGCTGTTCGGAAGCAGCTTAAAAACCAAGCTGACGAATTAGAAGCAGTCGGAAGAGATGTTGGAAGCTGTGCGCCATCTCATCAAGCCGCGCGGCTCATCCCGTCCCCCGGCCCGCTGGAGAGATCGTCGCGAGCAGAGGTAGAAACATCGGCGCTCCACGGCCGCAGCAGCTTCGTCTCGCTCAGCTCCACCACCAGCCCCGCCCGTCAGAGACCACCCCTCCTCATTCCGGCAACCTGCACTTCAGCGTTTCCCCAGAGATCGCCTGCAGACGGCGCTCGGGGCAAACAAATCGCAGAGCTCACGGGGGAGAAGTTTTTAAAAAAATGACGGTCTGCGGATGTGTGTATAAATGACACAGAAGTTGAAATAAATGTTTTTTCAATGATCAAGATGTCTGTTTTTAGCCAGTCTGTGAGCTCGGATGAGCTCACAGCCGCTACACACACATCCTCCACATATAAAGAGCCGGTGTCCTTAAATAAAGGTTTTTAAACCCACAGCCGCTCCAACACATGACGAGACGCTCACTCGACACTACGGTAAGCGAAAATAACTCGTTATCAATCAGACCCGCACGATCATCACCCAAGCGGTGTTAAACGCGCACCCGAGCGAGGCAAGCAGCCTCCATCCAAATGGCGCTGTGTTGATGATGCACGCACAGCTGCCCGGCGCTCACAGGCTCACATCGGTATAAATGTGGGACCGCAGGCCGGGTCCGGTGGAGGTCCCAGCTCTCAGCGAAAACAACACACGCCTCACCTGAGCAAACGCGAGCCGCCGTCATCCACCGCGTCTCAGCGATCGGCAGCTCACGGCGGCATAAGCGTGAGACAGCTGAACCAACCCGGTGACGAGCCCCGCCCCCAACGAGAGCGGCGCGCGTCTCCCCAGAGAAGACGTGTGCTCCCGCGAGGCTCACAACCTTCACTCCGACAGCACGGCGTTGATGAAGTCACGCCCTCTGCCTCTCAACGTTCGCACAGCGACGTTAAACGTGCAGCCCCACGACGTCATCAGCTGGCACACGCTTCGCCTCAGCACACACCGGTCCACCCAGACATGAAGGTTGGTCCGCGATCCAGACGCAGCGCACGGGCGCGTGCAGAACAGCCCTTTTGAGGAAGCCTCGCCTTGGGTCACGCGGAAAACATTTCCGCGACGCATGACGGCGGTCGAGGCGGTGGATTGGATGACATCCGTTCAAAACACGGCGCATCACTTAAACGCACGTCCACTCTACGAACGTTACGCAGAGTGGCTAAAAACATGCTCGCCGGACAGATGGATGGACAGAGTGTTATGCAAGGGTTACACGCTGCAATTTGCAACCCGACCCCCTCCGTTCGGAGGAGTTATAGAGATGGTCCTGTCATCACCAGACCAAATCTCAGCCTTAAATGCAGAAGTTCAGGAGCTTCTGATAAAAGGCGTAATCTCCAGAGTTTCCAACGGAGAGGAAAACACAGGTTTTTACTCACGCTACTTCCTGGTCCCTAACGGACCGGAGGGATGAGACCGATTCTGGATCTGCCAGCTTTCAACAAAGCGATCATGGACAGACCGTTTCACATGCTGACAACCAGACAGCTGTTGAACAACATCCAGAGAAACGACTGGTTTGTTTCCATCGATCTAAAAGATGCTTATTTTAACACACCGATCATCCCAAAACACAGGAAATTTCTTCGTTTCGCCTTTCAGGGGATGAAGTATCAGTACAACAGGCTGTTTTTCGGGTATTCCCTCGCGCCTCGTACGTTCTCAAAGTGTGTATAGACAGCCCTGCATCCACTGCACAGAGCAGAGATGAGAGTTTTGTTTTACCTGGACGACCTGCTGCTCCTGTCACACTCCAGACAGGAGGCGCTGATGCAGGCTCAGGTGTTGGCATCACACCTGTTAAATTTGGGCTTCGCCATAAATTGGAAGAAAAGCTCGATTTTCCCGGCCCAGACAATTGTTTATCTGGGAGTGGAATTAAATTCAACTACCATGAAGGCTCGCTTATCAAAAACGAGAATCGACACCTTAAAAAGTCAACTCCGTCACGTAGACCCGGCAAAGTAATAACAGCTGTCTCCGTCATGAAGCTGTGGGGAATGATGTCATCAGCTCACACAGTGGTTCCGCTGGGTTTGTTACACATGAGACGCCTCCAGAGGTGGTTTGCGCGTCTGCGTGTGGATCCAGTAAAACAAAAGAGACGGATGATCACTGCCCCTCCCTCCGTGAGAGCAGACCTCTGACACTGGGGAAACACCCTGGTTCTGTCAGAGGGAGTTCCCGTCAGCAGACCCACGTCACACGTGTCAGTCTTCACGGACGCGTCGCTGTCAGGCTGGGGGGGGACATGCCTATCTCAAGCAGTAGGGGCGCTGTGGCCCCACCGCACATCAGCCCACATCAATGTTTTGGAGTGTCGCACAGTGCTGAATGTGATTCAACACTTTGCTCCCGTGCTACAGAATCAACACGTGTTGATTCACACAGACAACATGGTGACTGCTGCGTACATAAACCGTCAAGGGGGTGTGCGTTCAGCCCAGATGTTACACATTGCGCGAAAGCTTCTGTGTTGGGCTCACCAAAACCTGATCTCCATCAGAGCGGTTTAAATACCCGGTGTTCTGAACAGAGGGGCAGATGTGATGTCCAGGGGCGGTCCACGTCACGCGGACTGGACCCTCCACCCAGACCTGATGGTTCAGACGTGGCAGAAGTTTGGCAAAGCAGCTGTGGACCTGTTTGCGACACGAGAGAACTCTCAGTGTCAACTCTGGTTTTCCCTGAGCCCGCAAGACAATCCACTGCTGGGGGTGGATGCATTTGCTCACAGCCCGTGGCCCAAAACGCTTCTGTACGCGTTTTTCCCCCACCTCCTCTGATTTTAAAGTTCCTGAACCGAGTTCAGGAGGAGGGATTGACAGGCCTCCTGGTGGCTCCCGAGCACGTGAACGCATCATGGTTCCCAGTCCTGCAACGTCTGTTGTCGGGTCGCCCGTGGAAACTGCCGTGGAGGGAGGATGCTCTCCTTCAAGTAGGAGGAGTGATCAGGAGTTACCCAGAAATAGGCCAGCACCTGTGGGTCTGGCCGCTGAGCGGTTCCGCTTAGAGAGGATGGGTCTCTCACAGAAGGTAGTGCGCACAATCCAAGATTCACGTGCTGCATCTACCACAGCTCTGTACACATCAAAGTGGACGGCCTTTCAACGCTGGTGTACAGAGAAAGGTTTAGAGGCCACCTCATGCCCATTAGGCACCGTGCTGTTTTTTTCTACAACAGCTGATGGATAGGAAGTTGGCATTTCAGCACGATTAAAACGTACGCTGCAGCCATCTCTTCCTGCCACGAAGGGTTCGGAGACAGAACGGCTTTTAATCACCAGCTGATGAAGCGGTTTCTAAAAGGTGTACAAAGACGTAGGCCTGTTTCACGCCCACTTGTTCCACAGTGGGATTTAACGCTGGTCCTGCGAGTCCTGATCAAAGCCCCATTTGAGCCTTTGGATCAGGTTTCACTTAAATTCTTGTCTCTTAAAACAGCCCTGCTGCTGGTTTTAACATCCGCTAAGAGGGTGAGTGATTTATCTGCCCTCTCTGCCGCTCCGTCATGTCTCAGAATCCAGGCTGACGGTAGTTCAGCTGATTTAAGACCAAACCCCGCTTTTATGCCTTAAAACATCACAAGCTCTTTTAAATCAAGAGTGATATCGTTGGAGGGATTTTTTCCCTCCCCCCCACAGATCAGAAGAAGAAGCATCTTTCCATCTTCTCTGTCCGGTTCGGGCGTTGACGTGTTACATAGCGCGCACAGCTGTAATGCGTCAAACTCAACAATTGTTTGTGCATTATAGAGATGCATCTGCAGGTCGCCTGTTATCCACCCAGCGTTTGTCACACTGGCTGTGTGAGGCCTTTTCTGAAGCCTACAGAGCATCAGATCTAGAGCCTCCTGTCAACCTCAAAGCACACTCGACCAGGGGTATCGCATCTTCGACTGCCTTGCATAATGGTATGCCAATGCAGGACTTTTGCACTGCGGCTGCGTGGTCAACACCCTGCTCAGTTATTCGCTTTTACCTACGTGATGTGACGGCTCGTTCCATGACACATTCTGTCCTTAGTGCTCTAACAGAATGAATATTGTTGTTTTTCATGGAACTCTGTTTAAGCTCACATCTGTCTGCATGCTTCACAGTGTGAGATGTT
>NC_056511.1:23485996-23489627 GCF_014905685.2 Nematolebias whitei | reverse complement strand
AACATCAAACATTTACATTAATTTGGCAAAATATGAAAATAACAACAGCATAATTAATCAATCAGGAAAACCATACGGCCATGGTTTTCCGTTGCTTCACCACAGACATTAATGAAAACATCTGGATTAATTTTCTAGCAGAAAGGAGAGTTTGAAGATGGAAAATTGAGATTTATCTTACAGAGAGATGTGTGAGGGAATTTATCTGTTTTAACCAGAACAGCACGCTCTTTGGAAATCAGCTTGTCCCAAACGGTACACTTTTGGGTGAAGGTCGACTTTACCTTTCTGAAGATAGATCAGGTCGGCGTGAAGTCCTACTTCCAGCCACTTTCAGCGTCTCCGTTGAGAACAGCTAAAATACCTCGAGAGTCGTGCGAGGTTATCCAAACAGAAGTTATAATTCCCAAAATCGTCTCTGGTTCAGCTCTGCATTCTGGATTCCAAGAACTCTGAACTCCTTCAGAACTCTGAACTCTTGAACTCTGAAACTCTGTAACCCATCTCTTCTCAACTCTACTGTTGAACTGGGAAGTTGCCACATTTAAACGGGCTATACTTCCGGTTCATTTGAGAGCTTTCTGATTCGTGGATGGACCAGAACAGAGGTGTGGTTTGTGATGTAAGGTGTTATGGAAAGTCAAGGATTGTTTAAGAACAGACAGAAAGATATCATGGGAAAACCAGACTTTGTGGTGCCACCTCTCCTGTATCTTGCTGTAAAAGTTAAACATGACATTTCTTTTCAGTAAACTTTTTAGTTGACCGAAGCTCGAACTTTAACACACTTACAAATTTGCTCATTGAAGACAGAAAAATCAAGAAATGCATATTACCCTGATTTCTTCTTTGAATGAGGAATAAAAATCATTACTACTGTTTAAGTAAATAAAAATGAGTAGTTCACTTCAACATGTAAACATTGTTTGAACTAACACAATTTGATTATCAAAACATTTGTAAAATAGTAATGATCATAGAGAATTGTCTTTTCTACTTGATTAATTCAAGAAAGAAAGTCTCAGGATGGGTCAAACTGTATTTCTGGATGCAGATCAATGAAATGACAGTTTCTGTCCATCTGGTCAGTTTTGACATAGGCCTAGTCCACTACAGAACTATGCTGGCACTGTTCCTCTTCACCCTCTACACTGCAGATTTCACCATCAACTCCCCACACTGCCATCTGCAAAAGTTCTGTGATGACTCTGCCATAGTCGGCCTCATCACAGGTGAGGATGACACAGAGTACAGACAGCGGACTTAATACTTTGTGGACTGGTGCCAGCAGAACCACCTCCTGATCAACGCTGCTAAAACTTAAGGAGCTGGTGGTGGATTTCCGCAGGTGCAGACCCACCTCACTGACCCTGGTGAACATCCAGGGAGTGGACATTGAGATAGTGGACTCTTATAAGTGCCTGGGTTTTCACCTGAACAATAAACTGGACTGGGCTTACAACACTGATGCACTTTACAGGAAGGGTCAGAGCAGACGCTACCTGCTGAGGAGACTGAGGTCTTTTGGAGTGCCGGGGGTGCTCCTGAAGACCTTCTTTGACTTGGTGGTGGCATCAGCCATCTTCTATGGTGCTGTCTGTTGGAGCAGCAGCTTATCATCAGCTGAGAAAAAGCAGATAGATAAGCTCATCAAGAAGGCCAGCTCGGTGCTTGGATACCCTCTCGACCCAGTTCAGGTGGTGGGAGACAGAAGGACTCTAGCTATACTACTGTACTGTAAATAGTCTGCCATTCTCAATATTCCAATACATACTGAACATTATTATTGATTTTGTTTATCTTACTTCTTTATATATTGTTTTTAACATTTAGAAACTTTTGTGTGAATCTTTTTATCTGTTGCTGCTGTTGCTGCTGTTACACTTGAAATTCCCATCCGTGGGACAATAAAGGCTGTTTCTATTCTATTCTATAAAATTTTATTATACATTTTTTAATAAAAGTTACATACTGCAACTTTGTTTGTTTTTGAATGAATATATCAGCTTTTATAAATTTTCAAAGCTACATAACAAAGAATTCAGACATTCAGTGGCCTAACTTCATGTGATTCAACAATAAAATGACACAACTGTTAAAATGGAAGCAGTTTCATCACACCTTAAAAAATTGAAGTGGCAAAACACTCTGCATAAATCCGAACTCAAGACCAAGACCAAGAACTCAAGACTTCTCACTTTCTTGGAGTGACCAGTGTTGCCAGATAGATTTGAGGTTTTCCAGCCCAAAAATCTGTTAAAAATCGCCACATCAGACAAAAATCTGCTTGAACTGTTTTCAAAATCTGCCCAATCCAGCCACACTTGGAGTGACACGTGTGAGTGAAAGGGGGTGGGAGTATGGCAAGCCCTTTTAACATAAAATCAGATTCACCACGCTTACATTCCAGATATCTGAAACTAAGTTTTGACTAGACATATTAGTTATTTAAGATATCTTGAATTGCATTTTGACTAGTCAAAATACTTATTTAAGATATCTCTAATTACATTCTGACTAGTCATAATGACGTCAGATTTACCATTGAGTTGTATGGAGGCTTCAATTCAAGATATCTTGACCTGAATTTTGACTAGTCAAAAATACAGTTCTAGATATCTCTAAGTTAATTTTGACTAGTCATTATTTGCTTTCAAGATATCTCACTTTTAGTTCTGACTAGTCATAATTACAATTAAAGATATCTTAAATTACGTCATTATTCAAGATATCTTAAATGTATTTGTAGATATCACAAATGAAGTTTTGACTAGTGCAAATTAAATTGTAGATATCTTGATAGCAAATAACGACTAGGCAAAACTAACTTAAAGATATCTAGAACTGTACTTATGACTAGTCAAAATTCCTTTTAAGATATCTCAAAATGAATTCAAGATATCTTGAATATTTTATCATGTAGACGGCTTTTCTATTTAAGATATCTTGAATTGACATTTTGACTAGTCAGAATGACGTTCACGATGTCTTGAATTGTTATTCTGACTAGTCAAAACGTCACAGATTTACGTAGCATTTTGGCGGAAAAATCATAAGGCATTGTAGCCTTTATATCTTATAATCTGCAAAGTCAGGTCAGTCCAACACAACGCTCGTATTTTTAACATGATTTTTAACGCGGCAGCTCGATTTATTTATTGTATCTGCAACAAGAAGACTTTTTTGCGACGTCTTTTTCACGACAACCGGAAACCGACACTTACCTACTTGAGTCTTTGCACTAAGGAGAAATGTCTCTCTTTTCAACATCTTTGCTTAATTTGCCAATCTTTTCTTTCGCTGCTGAGGAGGAGATCGCAGCGGCGAATTCTCGAACTAATAAACTTAAAAGGATAAAAGTTTTTCCATGAAGAAAATATCCACAGCTGTCAAAGACGTAGCTTAGCGAGCTAACCGTTAGCTACAACATATGAAGTCTAAATTATTTGGAGTGTTTGAGACAGACATTATATAACATTTTTAATTATATTTTTATGAGGTTCCATTAGTGCCAAACATATGTTTATGTGTGTATGTAGCGTGCTGTGTATATGTAAGGTGATGTGTTAAGTGACTCAATTTACTATACAATCTATTACTTGTTTAAAGCTAAATATGTTATAACAAGTAT
>NC_056511.1:23481596-23485896 GCF_014905685.2 Nematolebias whitei | reverse complement strand
GAATCCGTTTTAATTGATGAATATATCTCAGCATCTGTTCATCTACATATTGGTGGCCCGTACAGATGTGCTTAAGAAAGATCTGCACAGACGCGAAGTGCATAAACAGATATTACTGGAAGAAGTTGTGCGTTCACGACGTGAATGTCGGACATCACAGGAACGCCTGAAGGCTTGTGAGGAGGAACTGGCAGCAGCAACAAACAAGATTTCTGACGTGGAGCGAGCTGGTCTGGGACTCAGAGACGAACAAGGACAGAGTCCAGGTCACCCACAAACACCTCAGAAAGACGTTGTTGCACCTCCTGCTCTTAATCCACCCTCATCTCGGGCGGTAGGAACAGACCTGAACAGGTCTCCTCCACCGAACGTGCGACAGTGTGCAGTGAATGTGTTCGAGGCATGTTCTAAGACGCCCATAGAAGTGTTTCCTGGTGTAAAGGTTAAACCCCACTGCCTAGAAATGGAAGGACGGAGTGCGTTGACACCTCCTCCTAAAACAGGCGAGAAAAGGCAGTATTTTCAAACTGACAAACCACGTAATGAAGGTGCACGCTGGGACAAAAAGGCTCCTCTTTCAGAGGATGACCGTGATTATCGTACATGGGACATGCGTAGGACGCAAAGATATGGGATCCAAGAGGACCCATATTATCAGGGGAAGTCCGAAGAGGAACCCCCTAAAGACGTACCTAACCCTCCCCCACCTCGGACGAAACGAACCAAGGCGATAAAATCTCAAAGGTCCCAGGAACAAGGCCCTACACCTCTGAGCTCGGCAGAGACAGAGGGAATACAAAGGTTTGTAGAAACGTTGAAAAACGCTGAAATGGGAATCCAACCAGGAGCACAATGTAGTGCTCTGATCGCTACTAAATCTGAAGGCGCGAATGACAACATTACAGATGTCGGTGAAACACACCAAGACATTGCTGTTGTTGCCTCCAACAACCCCTCATCGGACGAAGGGGGGATAAACTCACACACAAACGATGATGAGTCATTGCAAACTGAAAACTCAGAACCTGATTTTCATGATTTTGAACTAGGCATTCCAGTTCTGGGAGGACTCCCAGATAACGTGGTACCGAGTCAAGAAGCTGGGCCAGTATGTTTCACGAAACCATCACAGGCCATCGCTCTTTTCTCAACCAATGACGTCGACCAAGGGCCTCAAACCTATGGTGTCTTACCCATAGACAGGTCCGATGACTCAGAAAAGGATTCGTTGGAGCTCCCCATGGAGCAAGAACCCTTAACAGTCTCATCACAGATTGAACAGGTGGTCGCCCAAGCCGACACTCTGACATCTGATGAAGAAAGAGACAAACTTCGCCAAGTTCTTTTAAAATATGAAAAGTCATTTTCAACTGACCCAGACATCATCCAACTTCAGAAGTTGGATGATCCTGCAATTAAATCGATGTTACTGTATCTGACTGACCCAGACAAATACACTCTATCGAAAGTCGAACTGGATTCCAATCCAGACCTAAAAGTCCTCTTTCAGCTGCGCAAACAGTTAAAACTACTCAGGGACAACCTAACTTTAGCTCATGGAGCGACGTCCTCACCCGTGTTCGCGGTCTCCCATGACCGAAGGGGGGTGACGCCAGTTAGGATAATGCTACCAGACGCGATAACGTGAGCAAATCTGACATTCAGAGTGAGTGGCGCACCGAAACGTTGTTTTCTAGTTGCTTAATCACTGCTTTTGTCAATGTTGAAACGTTGTTTTACTGGTTGCTTAGTCACTGTTTTTGTCGATGTTGAGACATCGTTTAATTAGTTTTTGGTATTGTTTTTGAACACCCCAGGCAAGAATGAATTTTGTTGTGTAGTTAAGTTAGAGACTAAGAGGCCTTTAACCATGCCAACATGCAGTTCATTCGTTAAATTGCAATCTTTGCGGAGTCAATGTATATTATTGCTACCTTAAGTACCATAATCTACATTGATCTCACAACGCGTAAGCCGAACCTACTCGAACAATTCTATTCGGGGGGATAGCTAATTCTTTTTGATGAGTCTCGCCATAGACTTCCAAAACATTTATGGGGAAACCAAACACCCAATCTCAAGTCGTTCGTCTAAAAGACAACAGACAATTGAACCAAACTATATTTTACCATGTAAAGCTAACTTAAACCAAGTTAGAAATGGAAAAATAGTTTGGAACCCTTTTCTATAGGTATAAAACCCCTGTAGTTACCCTTTTTCAGCATATTCCAACCCTTAACTGGTAGTTGTAGCTGTTCCCAACCATAATAGCTAACACACCAGGTGCATATAGTTTAAGGCCTTATGTAAAATCCCCTTCATAAGCCCACCTTAAACCACATAATTGCATGTCACATTGAACCAGAACGGCACAGACTGGACGTCGCCCAGAGACGACCTTCGCTGGAGGCGACCTGCAATCCTGACATTGGTCTCCACTCTTCATCCAGTGGCCGCATCTTCAGTTCAATCCAAGGGTACCCCTCTGTATGCTGATTAATCAACACTTCCAATCGTTGTGGATTTACCGTTGTGGATTATATGACTTTTTCCAATGGGTTACAGACTCTGTTTCCAAGGGGTTAAAGCATTGCTACAATGGAATTACCGAGACGTTATGGAATTATAATCAACACAATGGAATTGCCAAGAACATTGTGGAATTACCTTTGACTTTGTTTTCCTTGCTGGATTACTTTTGACTTTTGTTTTCCTTGCTGGATTACTCTTGACTCTTGTTTCTTTGCTGGATTACATCAAGCTTCAAGGACAATCGAAGGCGTAAGTTCATGTTTGGAATTCATCCCCATGGACAGGTGATGATTTCCAAAGGGGGGACTGTAGTGAACTTAACCTGATGTCAAAACTAAGCCTAAGGTCAAAACCCTTGACCTTAAGAACCTTGTGGGACAGAAACTGTCATTTCATTGATTTGAATCCAGAAATACAGGTTCACCCATCCTGAGACTTTCTTTCTTGAAAATTCAAGTGAAAGAACACTCTCTTTTCTATTATCATTCCTGTTTTACAAATGTTTGATAATCAAAGTGTTTTAGTTCAAACATTTTAGATGTTACAGTGAACTAATCAATTTTATTAACTGTAAAACAGTAACAATGATTTTTAGTTGCTTATGCAAAGTAGAATTCATGTTAAGGCCTGTTACAGATTTTTATGCATTTTCTGATTTCTGTCTTTGAATGAGCAAGTGTGCGTTTTCCAAGGTCAGGAGTCGAAGCAGACATGTGTTGGAACAACTGTCTTGTTTACATCCTCTCAGACGTCAACAGAGAAGTTGGCACCTGTTTCTCCAAACTCGCCAAAACAAAACTCTCTCTGTCTCTGAGAACAGTTTTAATCTGTTCCATAACAATTCTTGCTGTTTTCTGACTTCTAGTAACCTCTTACATCACAAAACACACCCCTGTCTGGTTGATATTGACCAATCAGGAACGCTCAAATATACCGGAAATAGAGCTCTTTAAAATGCCGGTACTTCCTAGTTCGCTCAGGGCGGAGAAGTTCTGAGATGTTCGCAGTTCTGTGAAGTCGTTTGGGAGAACAGAAGTCCAGCCATGATAAGGCTCTTCCGAGTTTGGATTATAACATCTTCCACCTCTGAGTGGAACTTCTGAAGGACTCCACTCATGTGAAGTCCACTTGCTGAGGTGAGCTTGTGTCGGACGGAATCTCGTCACTACTTCGGACGAGTCACAGCCATCCTATGGAGACGCTGGACAGGTAGCGTAACTGGACTTCGTATCTGCTGATTCATCTTCAGAGAGGTAATGAGTCAAGTTTACTACCAAGCGTACCGAGGAAAAGCTGGGTTCGAATGGAGAGTGTCGGTTCTGGTCAACACTCCCCCTCACACACCATCTTTTACTCCCTTTAAACTTCATTTCCATCTTTAAAATTCTTCTCTCAAGTAGAAATCCTTCCAGATAATTTAGAAATGTCTGTGTAAAGTGCTCATCCACCGCCGTGTGGATAATTGATCATAATTGTACAGTTTTCATTAATGTCTGTGGTGAAGCAACGGAAAATCATGGCCGTATGGTTTTCCTGGTTGTAAAGCTGATTAATGATGTTGTTATTGTCATATTTTGCCAAATTAATGTAAATGTTTGATGTTAAACTTTGATTCTGTAAAATAAATGACCACATTCATTTTGATGGGTCAAAGATAAATGACGTCTCACGTTACATTTCATTAAATTCGATGCACGTTTTATTCAGTCCAGAAAAATGAAGAATCCGTTTTAATTGATGAATATATCTCAGCATCTGTTCATCTACA
>NC_056511.1:23466308-23481496 GCF_014905685.2 Nematolebias whitei | reverse complement strand
CGCCTATACACTCGAAAGGTCTTCGTCCGCTTCGACCCCCAAACTGTGATCAAACAACACATTAACCTTAAAAACGAGTGGCTAAACAAACCATGGTATACGGTATCCCTAGAGAGTGCAAAAGGAGAGATCCGGCACGTCCTAAAGCAACTACATAAGTTTACTTACACCCAACAAGAGTTGGGCGGAATAAGTACAAGGCAAAAGCGCGGCATCGGCGGGCTTTTGCTTGCTGCATCGTCACTAGGATCACTGTTTAGCCTAGGTTTGTCCGCATACAACACTGTCAGTATAACGTCTCTAAAACAACACGTGTCTGAAGTAGAGAATGAGGTCCCAAAAATCCGAGCATTAATGGACCTTCAACAAACTCAACTGAGACAAGTGACTGAAACAGCGAAAGATACTGTTCTAGTGCTGAATACTCACACCCAGGAAATCAAAGCCCTTGTACAAGCGGTAAATGAGTTAACTCTTAAGGTTGAAATGGATTACACTGTCGCACGCCTGATGGATAGGATCTTTGCTGACATGCTTAGAGATATCAGCTCGTCGGTTGATACACTAGCCACCGGTAGGATTCCACCGTATCTAGTCTCGCTACAGATGGTGGACGACATCCTCAGCTCCGCTACACGCGAAAAAGTTACGCAAACACAGGCACACCTGGCTTACACTCTCGGTAGTGCGATCCCAATCTACGTCGATCACAAGACGTTTGAAATGGCATTCCTTATCAACCTACCGATAATTCCCTCAAACGGCATATACAGACTCAGGGACGTCGTACATGTTGGCAATTGGCACGGCGTAAACCATGTTCAAATTGACACACCAAGGATGGTTGCGTACCACGACGACAACCTCTCAGTTTACCTAGCTCCAAACCTGCAGATGTGTGTTCTCACTCGAGAGATACACTATCTGTGCCCGAGCAAACCGTTTATGTGGAATAAAACCGCGGGCATATGCGGATTGACACCTATTCCGGAAAACTCTAAGTGCTCAACGACCATAACGCCGCGACACCTGGCTAAGGCCCCAAAGGCCGAAATCGTTGGATCACGTTGGCTAGTGAACGCCCCCCAAAGAGAGGCGATCATGGCCTACGAACAGCCTGGAGCAAATAGACCCCTGACCTTACCGGACAAAACAATGTGGATCAGTGTTCCCCAGGGAACAACCATACACATTGGTGATTTGACGCTCTATCACCTCGATCCGGGACAATGGGAAACAACTCTGGATGACTCAGAGTACCTAGAAAACATGACTATAGACATAGATCCCGGAACCTTGGGAAGGATCCGGTTCGAGGGTACTAAGGTCGTCGACGTGGAACCGTTAAACCGAGTTCTGAAGTCTCTCAGGTCCGAGAATAATAGCCCAATCCAACCGATTGCCTATGCGTGGTCAAGTGCAGACACGTTAATCGTAGCCCTGCTAATGACGATATTCCTCGTGTTATGCGGGATACTCATATCCCTGTTCCGAGGCCTCCGGTCACTCCGAGTCCAACAAGATCTCCATGCAGTGCACCTCAGTATGATTATGTCTCGCGCACGCGGGTCTAAAAAGAAACAAACAAATAAACGGGAGAGCGTGACTGAATCTGGCAACCAGGGTGAGGTGAAGCAGTGAAACGATGTTTCTAGATGCTTAGTCACTACTCTTGTCGGTGTTGAAACGTTGTTTAGTTGATTTTGGTATTGTTTCTGAAGAAAGAATGAATTTTGTTGTGTAGTTAAGTTAGAGACTAAGAGGCCTTTAACCATGCCAACATGCAGTTCATTCGTTAAATTGCAATCTTTGCGGAGTCAATGTATATTATTGCTACCTTAAGTACCATAATCTACATTGATCTCACAACGCGTAAGCCAAACCTACTCGAACAATTCTATTCGGGGGGATAGCTAATTCTTTTTGATAAGTCTCGCCATAGACTTCCAAAACATTTATGGGGAAACCAAACACCCAATCTCAAGTCGTTCGTCTAAAAGACAACAAATTGCACCAAACTATATTTTACCATGTAAAGCTAACTTAAACCAAGTTAGAAATGGAAAATAGTTTGGAACCCTTTTCTATAGGTATAAACCCCTGTAGTTACCCTTTTCAGCATGAACCACCCCTTAACTGGTAGTTGTAGCTGTTCCCAACCATAATAGCTTACACACCAGGTGCATATAGTTTAAGGCCTTATGTAAAATCCCCTTCATAAGCCCACCTTAAACCACATAATGGCATGGCACATTGAACCAGAACGGCACAGGCTGGACGTCGCTGGAGACGACCTTCGCTGGAGGCGACCTGCAATCCTGACGTTGGTCTCCACTCTTCATCCAGTGGCCGCATCTTCAGTTCAATCCAAGGGTACCCCTCTGTATGCTGATTAATCAACACTTCCAATCGTTGTGGATTTACCGTTGTGGATTATATGACTTTTTCCAGTGGATTACAGACTCTGTTTCCAAGGGGTTAAAGCATTGCTACAATGGAATTACCAACAACATTATGGAATTATCATCAACACAATGGAATTACCAAGAACATTGTGGATTACTTTTGACTTTTGTTTTCCTTGCTGGATTACTTTTGACTTTGGTCTTCCTTGCTGGATTACATCAAGCTCAAGGACATTCGAAGTCGTAAGTTCAAGTTTGGAATTCATCCCCATGGACAGGCGATGATTTCCAAAGGGGGGACTGTAGTGGACTAGGCCTATGTCAAAACTGACCAGATGGACAGAAACTGTCATTTCATTGATCTGCATCCAGAAATACAGTTTGACCCATCCTGAGACTTTCTTTCTTGAATTAATCAAGTAGAAAAGACAATTCTCTATGATCATTACTATTTTACAAATGTTTTGATAATCAAATTGTGTTAGTTCAAACAATGTTTACATGTTGAAGTGAACTACTCATTTTTATTTACTTAAACAGTAGTAATGATTTTTATTCCTCATTCAAAGAAGAAATCAGGGTAATATGCATTTCTTGATTTTTCTGTCTTCAATGAGCAAATTTGTAAGTGTGTTAAAGTTCGAGCTTCGGTCAACTAAAAAGTTTACTGAAAAGAAATGTCATGTTTAACTTTTACAGCAAGATACAGGAGAGGTGGCACCACGAAGTCTGGTTTTCCCATGATATCTTTCTGTCTGTTCTTAAACAATCCTTGACTTTCCATAACACCTTACATCACAAACCACACCTCTGTTCTGGTCCATCCACGAATCAGAAAGCTCTCAAATGAACCGGAAGTATAGCCCGTTTAAATGTGGCAACTTCCCAGTTCAACAGTAGAGTTGAGAAGAGATGGGTTACAGAGTTTCAGAGTTCAAGAGTTCAGAGTTCTGAAGGAGTTCAGAGTTCTTGGAATCCAGAATGCAGAGCTGAACCAGAGACGATTTTGGGAATTATAACTTCTGTTTGGATAACCTCGCACGACTCTCGAGGTATTTTAGCTGTTCTCAACGGAGACGCTGAAAGTGGCTGGAAGTAGGACTTCACGCCGACCTGATCTATCTTCAGAAAGGTAAAGTCGACCTTCACCCAAAAGTGTACCGTTTGGGACAAGCTGATTTCCAAAGAGCGTGCTGTTCTGGTTAAAACAGATAAATTCCCTCACACATCTCTCTGTAAGATAAATCTCAATTTTCCATCTTCAAACTCTCCTTTCTGCTAGAAAATTAATCCAGATGTTTTCATTAATGTCTGTGGTGAAGCAACGGAAAACCATGGCCGTATGGTTTTCCTGATTGATTAATTATGCTGTTGTTATTTTCACATTTTGCCAAATTAATGTAAATGTTTGATGTTAAACTTTGATTCTGTAAATAAATGACCGCATTCATTTTGATGGGTCAAAGATAAATAACGTCTCTCGTTACATTTCTGTTAAATTCAATGCACGCATGTTACACAGTTCAGAAAAATGAAGAACCCGTTTAATGTATGAATATATCTCAGCATCTGTTCATACTACAGTTCCCTGTGGGACCCCCGGTACTGCAGACCAGCCTGTCAGAGACACAGCCCTGTGTCCTCACTGTGGGCGACCAGTGAGGTAATCCAGTATCCACTGGGACATGTGGTGATCCACTCCTGATAACTCCAACTTGTCCCGTAGAAGTCTTGGCTGGATGGTGTTGAAAGCACTAGAGAAATCAAAGAACATGATCCTCACAGTGCTTCCAGGTTTCTTCAGGTGGGTCAGAGCTTGGTGCCTGAGATAGATAATGGCATCATCCACACCAATGCCAGGCCTGTAGGCAAACTGCAATGGATCCAACGAAGACCTCACCAGGTGGCGCAAATGGTTGAGGACCAGCCTCTCGAGGATCTTCATCAAATGTGAGGTCAGAGCCACTGTCCTGTAGCTACTGAGGTCCTTTGGATATTTGGTTTTTGGTACCGGTACCACACAGGAGGTCTTCCACAGTTGTGGAACTTTCTCCAGCTTCAAACTCAGATTGAAGATAAATGCCTTGATGCCACACAATAATTACATTATTAAAAACATTAATATGGAAGAACTTTTTTTTGTTTTGGGAAAAAACACGGATTACCCAAAGAAAACCCATGCAAACACGAGGAGCCCGTGCCCTCCCCAACCCCCCCCCCCCCCCCCAGTCCAATCTGAGGATTGAACACAGGACTTTGCTGTGAGGCAACAGTGTTAACCAATGAACAGTTGTACTGCTGTGCTGTTCCATCCATCCATCCATCCATCCATGCATGACATTAAAACGGAATCACTTATTTTGTTTGTTTTGGGAGAAAAACCGGATTACCCGTGGAAAACCCATGCAAACATGAGGAGACCATGCCATCTCCAAGACCCCCACCCACCCCACCCAGGACCTTGTTGTGAGGCAACAGTGTTAACCTCTGAGCTGTCAAGCTGCTGTGCTGTTTTGTTCAGCATCCTTCCATTCATCCCTAACTCTTCATGTCATTAATACGGAAGAACTTTGTTTTTGTTTTGGGAGAAAAACCCGATTACACGGGTAAAACCCATGCAAACACGAAGAGAACATGCCATCTCCAAAACCTGTCCCCCGAGTCCAACCCGAGGATCAAACCCAGGACCTTGCTGTGAGGCAATAGTGTTAACCACTGAGATGTAGTGCTGCTGTGCTGATTTATTCAGCATCCATCCATCCATCCATCCCTAACTATTCATGTCATTAATACGGAATAACTTTTTTTTTGTTTTGGGAGAAAAACCAGATTACCTGGGGAAAACCCATGCAAACACGAGGAGATCATGCCATCTCCAAGAACACCCCCACCCCAGTCCAAGCCGAGGATTGAACCCAGGACCTTGCTGTAAGTCTTTTAACCACTGAGCTGTAGTGCTGTTTTATTTGCCTGAAGGAAATTATAATTTTCCAACACTTTCATATGATGTAAAAAAAAAAAGTTCTAATTCCCTGTCAAGGTCAAGTGGAGAGGAAAAATTAATTGACTCTGGTATAACAGCGTTTCAAAGATGTCCATATCCTCTGGAAAACATTTTTCCTGGTTTTGGTGCATGCGTGAATAGCCAATTGAAATTTTAAACAGACGATAATATTTTCAGTAAATTTCTCGTCTTCTTTCATTGCTACTGTAAGCATCTCGCCTGTACCGTATATACGAAAAATATATTTTGTTACGTTTATTACAAACTTTTCAAGCTTATCTGGACAGATTTGAACACGTGAATAATAAGTATTCACTTCATGCACTATTTTGGATGTAAAATGCCTTAAATTCAATTCTGCTCCCAATCCTTTAGTGGCTTTTTTAAGTCGTGTAATTAAAGCAGATACAAGTTCATCTGCAGCTGGATTTTCAGAGTCACAACTATCAGTTGAACTATCTGAATCATTTCTACCCTCAGTTTGTGCAAAGGATCTCACACTGGAGGATGCAGATGCAAGTTCATTTCTTGCTGGATTTTCTGAGTCAAAATCAGTTGAACTATTCGAATCATTTACATCCTCAGTTTTCACAAAGGAGCACTCTGCGACGCGGGCTGAAGGTCTACGGGGCCTGTGACCCGAAAACCACAGAGCCTGTGGGGATAGCGGATGAATGGATGGAGTTTCAACACAGATTTTCTGGATATCTGTGTATTCCAGGAGCAGCTTGCCAATTAAACTTCTCACGGCATCTGTTGTGGAAACATACAGACAATCGGTGTCTAAATTGGTTAATTGTTCGCTCAGATTTTTCATGGCTTTAACGAACAAATTCAACAAACTTGTTCTCTCAGAAGCTCCAGACTGTTTAAATGTACCTAGAAGAAGAATGTGATCGTAGACCGTTTCTGTGAGGTCTTTCACAAATTTCTGGATGTCATCCTTGGCTAAAATATCCTCCAAATTCAAAGGCTCCCCTGACAATTTGATGTTCTCAACCAGCCGAACAAACGTTAAACTTTTCAAGTTTAAATCTGTTATCACGGATGGTTTGGGTCGTGATTCGAGCGATTGGCTGGACAAATCTGATTCGAACTCCGGCACACACCCGGGAAAGCAAATTTCTGAATGTTTCATTGAATTTGCCATTTTCTCTCAGTTGTTGGCTGTTGTTTTCTGCAGTTGCATCCTTCAAACTTGCTTTCCTAATGAAAAGAAAAGTCAAAATAACTTTCAACTGAAGGCACTCGTATGTTAAAATGAGCGTGCATCATGGTGACTATCAAAGTTTGTGAAGTGCGCACTTGGTAACGTGACGTCAGATCTGCGCTGAGTTACGTTATCTCTTGGTAACGTCGCGTGACGTCAGATCTGGACGGCTAGAATTCTGTCCATATCGAACGTGACGTCACGTCAGAGTTCAATCTGATCTGGACTCAGCACTCAGCTCTCGTCAAAGGCTGCCGCCCGCGATTAGTCTGGTGGGCGGAGTTTTCCCATCAAATCCGGAAACACGTACAAATTTTTTTTTCCCCCAAAAAATTATTTGCATCAATAAATTACAGCAACACTAACATAGCTGAATAGCCAGGGGTCGCATAAGTTAAACAAAATAATAATGATCCTCAGGGATGGTTATACCCAGAGCCCTATAAAGAGAGAATTGCGACACTCCCATAGAAAGAATGGAAGTGTAAGTCACGTGGGTCATGCAGCGGTAAATAGTTCCAAACAGCAGCGGTTCGGCATTGAACGTAGTTCATTCTCTGTGTTTTCTCCGGTAAGTTGATGAAAATACGACACTTTTTTGCATTGTGAAGCGTTATCTGACTGTTCTGTACCTCAATTTATCAACATTAATACTTAATGTCGCCAGTTTTAGTTAATGAAACGTGTTAAATTGCTAGTTGTGTTTTAACTGCAGCTGCTCTGCAACACGACGGTTTAAACGGGTCTATTTCTAATTCAGCGTTTTAAAATATCTATTACTGCTTAAATTTTGAAAGGTGGTCTTTTTTAAATTTATGGTAATTCCAGTTACTGAACTCAACTAGAAAATATTTGGCCTTTTTTTCTGAGAGATTCATACAACCTTTATTTAGACAGGTAAGTCCATTGAGCCTCGAGGACTCATTTACAAGAGAGACCTGATTTCAACAAAGAATGATGACAACATAACAACAAGATTGACGTAATTTAGTTAAAGTTATAGATCATTTGTCAAAGACTGCAGCATAAATTGTGACATTATCATTAAAGAAAAACGTAATCATGGAGGGGCAGCACGGTGGCGCAACTGGTAGAGCTGCTGCCTCACAGCGAGCAGGTCCTTGGTTCAAACCCCGGTCCAGGGCCTTCTGGGTGGAGTTTGCATGTTCTCTCCGTGCATGCATGTTAGGCTAATTGGTAACTCTAAATTGTCCATGGGTGTGAGTGGGAGAGTGAATGGTTGTTTGTCTCGTTTGTCTCTATGTGGCCCTGTGATGGACCTGCGACCTGTCCAGGGTGTACCCCGCCCCTCGCACAGTGATTGCTGGACATGGGCACCAGCGACCCCCGTGACCCAAAATGGAATAAGAGGGTAAAGATAATGGATGGATGGATGGGTGATCGTGGAGATGAGTCAATTTTTTTCATGTTTTCCAGGTAAACCACAGGAGAATGACTTCATGAACTGAATGTTGCATTCAAAGTATCACAAAGGTACAAGATCTCATTTTCTGTCTTCCAAATCAGTAACAGCTTAATCAAGATGTTTGAATAAAATTACTTTAACACCATAACCTTCACAAAGTTGGTATTTACTGTAGGACTGTTAAATTACATTAGTTTTATATTATTAGTTTAGTGTTTGGTAATCATGGGTCAAGTTGAGATGAGACTCTTTCAAGACAGAACAAGAAATAAAAATTATTACCAAGAATATATCAGCATCAATAAACTGTAGAACAGTAACACAAAAACTTATTAAACTATCATGCTTTAAACTTTAAATGTTTTTATTAATTCTCCAGTTATTATTATTAGTGTATTGTGTGTATATATATATTTTTTTCTGTCTTTAATTTTACTCATTGATTGTTGTTGTTGTTATTGTTGTCGTTGTTGTTGTTAAGCACTTTGATAACAGGTTCTGTTTTAAATGTGCTCTATAAATAAAGTTGACTTGACTATCACAGGTACATTGAGATGGAGCTGGGAAGTTATTCTTCATGCCAGTTGTCTTCATCTGATCTTTTGTAAAAATATGTCAGAATTTATTTTCCATTAACATTTTTCTTCGCAGGACTGCGTTAATTTTCTTGTCTGAGTTTCTTCTATCCTGCTTATGTATTTTTTGTGTTCTAATTGTTCCCTCAGGTTTTTCATCTCTGTTCCCTGACTGCCTGTTGATCCATCCTCCTGGTCCTGTTGATCCTGGATCATCAGTTCCTGACATGTCTCTGTCCTCTGAGGACACATTTTCATCTTTCCCTCATCTCACTCGCCTCATTTCTGTTTCTTCCTCAGTCTCTGAAATTACAACGTCACTGTTAGAATGAAGATTAATGTTCAATAAAAAAATATGACATGTCTTATTTAACACTGTTCATACCAAAGTTTAATTTAGAACAACATGTGTGATCACTGGTCAGATCACTGGTCAATGGATCAACATGCAGTGGAAGTTCTGCTGTTCTTCTCATCTGGTTCTGGTCCATGAACAACTGGTTGAACCTCCTTCAGTCTCACTCGTCCTCACTGTGTCTCTGTGAACTGTCCTCTCTCTAAATGTGCCTGTAGAGTGACATTAGTTTATTTTCTTGCACATTTCTTTGACAGTTAAACATTTTGAGCCCTGATTGAAAATGTTTGTGCAGATTAAATTTACAGCTCTCACTTTGTGTTGTTGTGATGATGATGATGGTGATGGTGCTGCTGACTTGAGATGATGTCATTAATAAACAGTATAAATGGCAGTAAAAGTACTTTATTAAAGCTTGTTTTACATTTTACATATTTTATAATAAATTGTTTGGAAATTAATTTTTGCACAATTAACACTTATTTTGTCATCTGTTATGATTTTAACTAGAAACAGTTTCATTTAAATTAACATTTTATTCAATGAATTACAGTTTTACAATAGTTGTCAGGCTACAATCAACTCAGTTATCAGGTACTTGGTTGCCATAAAAAAACGACAAATACAACAATTATATTCAAGTCTCTCATGTAAATGAGTCCTCGTGACTCAATGGGACGAACCTGTTTAAATAAAGGTTGAATTAATATCTTATATAGAAATCAAGAATTCATCCAGATGTTCTAAGGTAAGCTGGAGCAGATCTGAACTACTGGCATGGAGGACAAGGTGGAGCATTCTCATGCAGAGAACATCAGAAATAACTTTATAACAGGTGTTACTCTGATCTTTTTTTTTACATGTGTAACGTTATAAAACATTGACATGACTATATTGATC
Organism: Nematolebias whitei; assembly: GCF_014905685.2. NCBI lineage: Eukaryota > Metazoa > Chordata > Actinopteri > Cyprinodontiformes > Rivulidae > Nematolebias > Nematolebias whitei. Next base: position 23,471,621 of record NC_056511.1, on the reverse strand, counting down.
ACTGTATTACATATACATTTTTTTTCTAACAAATGTGTGTTTGCAGTCTCGTTTCCTTCTAAAATTTAATGATAAATGTATCAACCGCTTCTAAAAATGCTTTGATAAAATGCATAGTCTGTGAAATAATCAATAATCAGTTTGTTGCTGCTCAATAGTTACTGAAAGACGCCAGGTAAAGTAAGAAAAGTCGATTTTTGTGTTATGTTGCACCAGCAACCGCTCAAACTGACTGACAGCGATGAACTGTTTGGAACTATGGGGAGCTGCATGAACCACGTGACCACGTATCAGCGAGTTCAAAGAGTGTCGCAACTCTCTCTTTATAGGGCTCTGGTTATACCTAAATAGATTACCTCATTTTTAACTGAGGTTTTGGAGCAGTCCGTAACAGCTATTATTTCACATTTATTGAGGTTAAGATAAAGACCAGAGGCTTTGGAGAAAGTTCTAACTTATTTGATTGCTAAAGGGATTTTATTCTAGTCCTTTAAATATAAGGTAGCCTTATCTGCCACGTACAGTTGTGTTATTAAAGTAACCACTTTTTCAGCAATTGAGATCCCTTTTAAAGGGATGGGCCAGAAGCTGAGCTACTAAAAGAAACAGATAGGGGGAGACAGGACACCCATGTCTGATTCCTCTACAGATGCTCTAGGAGAGGAGCCTTTTCTTGGTTTGATGGAGCTGTTATTGTTTTGGTACAAGGTTTTAATGATAGAAGTAAATAATTTCCCAAATCCAAACTTATTCAGATTTTGAAAAATAAAACTGTGTTGGGCGGCTGTGGCTGAGTGGTTATGGTAATGCAAAGGCTGGGGGTTCAAATCCACCAGCAGTCACATGTCGAAGCATCCCTGGGCAAGACACTGAACTCCTCATTGCCTCCGATGTGTGTCCCGTTGAGGTATGACTGTGATAAAGCACTGATTAGTCTCTTTAGAATGATTTGTTCAGGTATCTTTGTAGTATAGTAGAGTGCTGTATGAATGGGTAAATGAGGGCACAGATTGTTGTAAAGCACTTTGAGTATCTTGATTAGACATAAAGGTGCTATAAAAGTACAGTTCATTTACCAAAACACAGGCTCTATTCAGACATAACTAGGTATTTCACTTGACTCGAAAAAATGTTCAGCCTTATGAGTTGACTTGGATTTTTACACCAGTGACTTGAACTGGACTTTGACCTGTTTACTTGAAAAGACTTGATATTTTACCCATAATCTAAAGTTTAAAACATATTTAAAAAGTGTGCCTCATTAATTAATTTCATTCATTCTGTATTAACAAACGCAGACCATCTCTCTGTCACACTAAAAGTCAGATCTAAAGAAACTATTGTGGCTTTTCTGATTTTGTGCATGTGCATACAGTATAAAGTTCCATTTTCCATTGACAACAGAATAGTTAGGTGTTTTTTTTTTTTTTTGGAAAGTATAAAAATAAGGATACTTCTGATAGAATTTATATATTGCTTCAGTAAATAAAACCCAATATCTGCAGGAAAAATTGTGTCATGCTGTAAAAAGAAAAGGAGAAAAACCTGCTAACCTTTTCAAACGTGCATGAGTTGTCTGGTGCTAATGAGTCTTGCTGAGAGAACAAGCATGGTAGAAGTTAAAATTCATTCAACCTTTATTTATACAGGTTAATGGGCAGAAGTTCAGTACTTCAAGAAATACTTAATTGGGAAAACCGTTTAATGGTTTAATAATAAAATTAATTATTTCAGATGAATGTCTATTCACAAAAAAAATGAGGCCTCATTCGAACAGTGTGTTGTTCTGAAGATCATTGCGTGTCCTGAGGATCATTGATGGAATATGTAATTTTTGAGGATGCACTTTTGAAACTAATTACAGAAAAGCTACGATCTTCTTTAATCAAAAACTTGTTGAAAATAAAATGAAGTTGAAAATGTAAAACAACATCTCCATCTTTTACTGCTTGTTCGTTTCATTTTTTTTCAGTCCAGATCCAAACCTCATGTAGGTGAGGGTTAAAATGTAGACACAGCTGTAAATTCAGCGCTTTGCCTTCGACTCAACTCTTTATTCACCACGAACAACCAAAGCAACATCCTTATTATTGAGGACTAGGCAGGCCCTGATCCAATGATCCATCTCCGGCTCCGTCCTACCATCACTCAGGAACAAGACGCCCAGATAGTTGAACTCCTCCTGTACGGTGTAAGGCAGCTTTCTGAGGCAAAGACTCCCCTCTGACCTGGAGGAGGCATTCCAGCTCTTTACTGTTGAGAACCATGAGAGTAAGGGGGAGCTGACTCTCATCCCAGCTGCTTCACACACACAAAAACAACTAAATAAATAATAATAATACAGCAAGGACCTGACACAAGACCTGAGAGATGCATCATCATCCAGTTCATCCTTGACTGACAAGTTTTCAACTAATAGCGTTCTTGATGATAAAGAACTATTTTATGTCAAACTGTGTTATTTTTGGTTTGTAATAAAGATTCAAAATCAACATCAGCAACAAAAACAATAGTAAACTTTGTCAAAATGTAGCTATAGTGCCTTGTAATACCAGTAGTTCCCAACCCTAGTTCCCAATCCTTGACGCACACCATCTTGCATGTTTTAGTTGCAAAACATGATGAAGTAATTAAGTCACTGAATCAGGCATGTTGGAGCAGGGAAACAACTAAAACATGCAGGATGGTGTTCCTCAGGGACCAGGGTTGGGAAACACTTTGCTATGCAATAAATTTAGCTGGCCAGCGAGTACTTTAGCTATAGTTAGCTACTTAAAAGTAAAACTGGTGTATTTCTTAGTTGTTAGTTTTATTGACACAATAATTGATTATCTCATGCTTAGGTATGTCGTGATAAACAATAAATCAATTAATTGCATAATAAATTAAAATTATCAACCTCATTTTCATTTATCGGCTTTATCGTTTCCTCATGTCTCTCTCTTTCTACTGGACACCGGATGACAAAAGGCTCAACTTTGGTGCTCTTCACTGACCCCTGCCTTTCTCTTTAAAATACATTTTAACCGCCCAAAATTGCATTTTTGGATCGTTAAAAGCAGCTAAGCTAAGAAGCTAAGCTAACAGGCCGACCTTGGGAAAGAACCTCCGTCTTGTCAAAGCTCCAGAATTCACGGTTGAAACCCGTGCCTTCGTCTAAAAAGTTTTTTTTTCTCTCTGCAAAAAGAAGCTGAGAACTTAAACTGATTTTTTAATTAAAAGCTTTGTGTGAAAAATGCTATGCTAAAGAATCCAAACCACACCGAGCCTCCGCCATTTTGAGAAACGAAGAGACAGCCCATGTCACGTCAAGGGGCCTCCCTACCATTTTTCGTAAAGAGACATGCTGCTTGCTCCCTCACTAGCCATCCTTCGGTTAAAACAGTCTTATACTGCCATCTGGTGGTCAAAAAAAGTACTACATGCAAAACAAATTAACACACATTTCTTCTTAAATATGACAATAATTACTGATTATTGTCAAATTTCTAACAATATTATCAATTATTGCAATAATTTCTGAGACAATTGCCCTGCAAAATTTACTGTGACAGGCCTTCTCATGCTGCTGTATTCATTCATACCCATCTGCTCAGCACAGACTCATGTTCGGGCTGCTGTTGTTACGCTGTATTGTTTTACATATTTTTTACATTATTTTTATGTTTTACATTATTATTAATCAGGTCTCTCTTGTAAATGAGTCCTCGAGGCTCAGTGAGATTTACCTGTCTAAATAAAGGTTGAATGAATTATTAGTGTTTAGCATGTATCTTTGATCTTTTAGCGTACCGTCTGGTGTTTGTTTAGCGTATATCTTAGTGTATATCTTAGATCCTTATTACTAATTCTTTTCATACTTTATATGTTGCTGTTTTTGAGTGTAACTGGGACCCTGTACACAATTTCGTTCCACCTCATGTACCACATGTGATGGCAATGACAATAACTTGACTTGACAACACAGCTTCATTTCTTCAGTTATCTTTCTTGGACCTGAAAGGTTTGTCAGAATTAAGAGGCATAAAAAAACAAATCTTCAGATAGCTTGAAAACTTTAAACCACTTTAAAAGGTTACAAGAAAATCTGAGAGATTACTTCAGACATTTGCACTGATTGAGTTACACAAGAATAACGATACAGTAGTTTTAGAAATGTGACAAAAAAACAATAATGTTCTTGGCTGAATATACTCTGAACTGACGTTCTGTCAGGATGTAAGAGTAGGAGAGAGATTTGCATTAAACCCACCTCTGAGTTAGAAAATAAACCACACATTTGTTCATGCATATTTTATTCAAGAGTAAAAAAATGTGATTTGTCCCATAGGGCATGCTTACAGTGTGTGTATTATTTAGGAAGTCAAATGCCAAAACATATTTCCATAGATTTAAAAAAAAATGTTGCAAGAAAATCCATTATAGTTCTTTGTTGATGTATGCATTTAGACTATACGAGAACCAGAAACGGAGGAATGAAAAGAACCAGAAGCTAAATTGTAACGATAATAATAATGATGATGATAATAATCATAATATCAGCAGTAAATATAACCAGAATACAATGTTTCCTGTTAAATGTGTGACACCTGATTTTCTTTGTGTCCTTTTCTTTTACATTTGAAAACCATGCTATCATGCTTTGGCAGCCTGAAAAGTTGCTTTTCAATGAGAATATATTCATTCACACACTATAGAACATTTTCTGTACATCAGTACCACAGAAATAAAAATATAAATATAGCACAAGGCTTCACACCTTAGAAGGGCATCTCTGCATACAATGAACCAATATAAAATTAAAAGCAACGGTGGTAAATAAAAATGAAAAAAAAAATGTTTAAATAAAAATAAGTGGACAAAAACAATCAAAGGAAGCCTATTTATAAAATGTATAAAACAAGACAAAACCTACAAATGTAATTAAAAAATAAATCAATTCAAGTTTACTATTTAAAATACACCTAACACGATTATAACCTCACATAACAATTAGGAACTTAATTGCATGCATTGATGCATTCCATATCATAGATGCTGTGTTAAGTCACTTTTGTCCACCTTTAATTCATAAACCTTCATCACTGAAAAGAAAGATGCCATATAATCTGGAAAAATATATTAAGTGATGACAGGAAATTCTGGAAATTTGTTGAACGGCGGGTGGTTGGAGCTTTGCCAGTGTCTGCATCTTAGATATTTTAAAGGAATCGATGTTTCCCGATGTCAAATGACAACGTGAATTTGCCACATTTTGTATCAATTCTAATTTGATCATATTCTGATTTAATCTTTATCCTTAATTGCTGCTTA
>NC_056511.1:23456015-23466208 GCF_014905685.2 Nematolebias whitei | reverse complement strand
ATATATATATATATACATATATATATATATATATATATATCTATATACATATATATATATAAATATATATATAGTACTACTGATCATTTCTAATCAATCTCTGATAACATTTTGATTTTAAGTAGCAATGCAAAACTAAAATATGACTCCGTTATCAATCATTTGACTCTGGCTCACAAATTCCAAATGACATACTGACTGGATAATTGTTTATGTGTAAATAATATTATAAATGAACAAATATCTAGAACTTCCCTTTCCATCTGATATAATTTGCTTGTGTAGGCATAACTTCTTCGTTACCAGCACAACCAAAAACAGAAGTATGCAGTGAGCCCATTGTTAGGGTCTCTGCAGTAAGCTGAGCTGAGAAAAGTACCGTAGTGTCTCATTAGCAGGGCGGGTCCCAACATTCAAAAGTTCTGTCCTAAATAATTTTGATCATTTGAAGTGGGATTCTTTGGAAAGTTTATAAACAATAACTATCGTATCTGTTGCAGATAGCTCTTTGAACGACCTCAGTTTAGTAAAGTTGAATTTAATTCTGATGCGCTTGACAAGCTAACGGCTAATCCAGGTGAAGCCAACACCAAAGTGCATTGCTGTAATCTAAAAATGACTCCAATTTTTAACATTTCAGAGATTCATGCAAACATTAATTTGTAAACCTTTATGTTACAGCCAGTTTCTTATTTCATAGTTATTCTGGCAAAAATCTTTAATATTCATGCAGGACGCATACAAGGTTGCACCAGAAATGCTACAGCTAGCTGTTGTTGCTTGCAAAAAAACATACAAGTCTACGTTAACAATCATGTATTACAAAACAAAAAAATCAAACTATTATCAATTATTTTTGACATAAACGGCTTTAAAATTTTTGAAAGTGGAGTTGTTTTAAACCAGCATCAACCCATTTTGTTTGTGCTGCTGTTGTTTGGTGTATTGTTTTGCACTATTGGTGATTAGAGCATGTCTTGGATCTTTTGGCGTGCCATTTCGCATGTATCGTTGTGTATATTTTGGATCCTTATTTACTGTTTCTTTTTACACTTTATATTTTTGCTATTGTTGGATGTAACTGGGACCCTGTGTACACAATTTCATTCCACCTCATGTGCCACTTGTGATGCGAATGACAATAAAGATCCTTGAACCTTGATTTTGGGCTCGGCTCATCAATCTGTCCAAAATGAAACTAATTACCCAAACTGAGGCTGTTCAGAGAACTATCTACAATACAACTGCTTATAACTGTTCCAAAGAACCTCACTTCAAAACAGGAACTATCACTTTACTGCAGAAAGAAAGCCTTCCTCACAATTTGCATTTTCCAGAGAATGAGCTGTCTGATTTTTTTTGCCATGTGAGGTGAAGCGGTATTAAAGGCCATGCTGCTGTGATGTAAACTCGGAAAACCTTTGAAAGAGAGGTAAATCACTTTACGGATGCTCTGGATAGAATTAAAACCCACTGAAATTAATTTCTAATGAGGGTAAATGTCTAATCTTGGCGTTGAATCAGAGGTTCTTTCGGTAACGGAGCTTTTCAGTCGTACTTTTCATTCCCTCTCTTCAATGCCTCGTCCCCTTCAGGTTACATCCCACTGAGAGGTGACTCATATTGAAGCAGTGCTGGAGAATAATAAGGTGGATTTTGCTCTCAGACAGCAGTGGTTTAGTCCATTGTTTGCACACATGAGCTCTCTGTCCTCTTTCCCTTTCAGGAACATCTTACAACAAGGTAAATCAATAAATTTAAGTCCACTGGTAAGATGGTGCTCTGTGGGGTTGAAGAGGTGCACGCTTTACTTGTTGCTTCCTTCCATTTTAGTGATGTGACCTAATACTAGCAAAACATTTAGATAAAGAAGTTTGTTTTCCTCTTGAAGTGCATTTGTGTGATTCATATTAAATACTTTATAAAACAGTAAGATGATGTATTTGTGGCATGGATACTGCAAGTATGTCTTCAGTCAGGCCTCGTGATGAAGGAGCACAAGCATGTCAGTACTCAAAGCAACAAAATCCCCAACAATTCAGTCCGTAGTTGAATTGAGAAAGGGCCTACGGTCAGACGCAACTCTCAGCCACACATTCTTTGCGGTCAAGCTGTAGCCTGTGGGTTCTTGCAAACCCCACGTCCCCCCTCCCCCAACAGTGCGATGACACTTTGTCATGAAATAAATGACTGTTTCACCTGTTTTTAGATTTGCCACAGATTTCATCTTCTATCTGCGGCCCTGTTTTATGTCTAAGTTCTGAGGCCTGAATTTCCGATCAAGCAAAGTCTTGCTGCACAGCGCAGTGGTGGCACGGTTCTGAGGCCCAGACAGCACATCACTGGATGTTGCTGTTGTCTTCTGTGCCATTTGCCTCTGACATATTCATCTTGCCCATGGAGTGACCCACATGGTTCACCCCGTCCTTGCGGGGTGGCATGCGCTCATTGATGCGGTCTAAGCCCTTTGCCTCCTCAAAGCTGGTGATCTTGTGCTGCGGGGAGAACCCACGGATAGCTGAAGGAGAGAAAACACATTTGCAAAAGTCAGGTTTGTGCATTGGAGCAACATGATACTCATATTATCTTCTGACTAGTATCAACAATTAGTAAGAATTCCAAAGATATGAGCACTCACTGATCAAAAAAAGTTAAGCACCTAGACGGTGTGGTGAAAAATAAATGAATATCATATGATTGCACTGCAATGATTATAATATCAGATCCAACAAATGACAGAAATGGCACTACGGGTGCCCTGCTGGTATTATCTCAGCAGGGTGTGGCACCTCCTCGGGCTTGGCTATAAGTAAAAATTCAGAGTAGAAAAGAATTGTGAAGTCAGCAAAACATCCCACAGCTGTTGTAAGTGGGCCTTGAGATCAGGCAGATTGTCGCTGGGTCAGATTTGGTGTTTAATGGTGATCTCACACATGTCTGACTGGCAAAAAATCAGAGGACATGGCACGACCATGTCCAGCCAGGTTCAATGGTCATCCAACATTATACAGAACCAGAATTCATAAAGTATTACACAGCCAGTTCATAGACACATGCCATGTGAAGATGGGTGTTGTCCTGAAAGGTTGTACTAACTTTAAAAACAAAGGATGTCACTGACAACAGCGCTGTACCATCCCCTGAATTGCAGTGAGAGGTAACCTGAAGTCAACCCAGTGGCTCCCTACACCATGGTGCAATGAGTAATGCCAGTAGGCTTTCATAAGACAGTTCTGTGAACTGGCAGCACAGACCAATCTGCCTTTATCCTCCCTCTGACATAAACCACAGCTGGCCACTTCCTGCTCAGATGTGAGCATTCAGAAATGAAGCTGGCAGAGTGGAACCAAAAGAGGTATGGAGCAGAACTCAGCTGGGCTGAAGTGGAGCTGAATGTGTCGACATCTCCCGCGAGTCATTTATTAAACTTAATAAATTAACTCACTTTGACAATCTTCTTAATGGTTAACTATTTTTAAACTAAATACAAAGTTCCTGTGTGTCATCTTCAATATCCCTTCATTAATAAATCAGTTTGTGTGTGTTGTTTAATCCCACGAGCACATCAGTTCATCACATTACTGAGCCATGGCATAATTTATTTTATTTTTCACGTCAGCTAGTCTGGCTTTTTTACTGCCTTGCTTGGCAGCACAGAAGGGACCAGAGATGGGTTTCGACCTCCTCGCCACCTTGGCGTGTCTTATGGACTGAGGCGGCAGAACACCTCTCATTCCGTGACTGAGGTGTCTTGTGAATGAGTCCAGTGTCTCTTCACAACATCAACAGGATTGAGTCTCATCTTAAGCACCACCACATACACAATGGTCCTTCAATGTAATGCAGACCCAAGATTCACTGCTGAACTTGGTATGTCGCCACTCGTAATCAGCCCATGCCTCCTGGTTATGGCCCCACTCCAAATGCATCTGCCTCTGCTTTGGCATTAATGGCACTGAATGGTGAACTCGTACTCGGGCTGATGGCAGTTGTCTAGACATGATGCAGGATGACTCAGAGTATTAGAGTCCAGTACCTGTGTTCGGATGGCAGGTACAGATAAGGTTCATGTAACAGTGCATGCCACAACAATCCTCCCCTGGTGGTCCGTTTTATGCAACTTTAATCTTCAGGATGTATGTGGATGCCTTCACATACCCATTGGTTCTAACAACAGGCAACTGTGACATCTGTATATCCCACATGTTGAGCCGTTGTACGATACAAGCATTTGGCCTCCTGTGAACCCAATGTAACCCCTGTTGAACATTGTGAAGTACTGGTAATTCTGTCTAGTGTGTCTATGGGACATCCTCTGTTTGGTGACCTTTACTCACAGCTTTTGGCTGACTGTTGGATGCTGACACTTAGGGGGAGTGGTGGTGCAGAGGTTAGCAAAGGTGAGCCTGTGATTGGAAGGTCAGCGGTTCAACTCTCCAGACAGACAACGTCAAAAATGTGGATGGGAAAGGTGCAACACCCACACCTGTCTCCACCATAATTTGCCCCACTCTGGGCCCTTGAGCAAAGCCCCTACTTACCACCATCTGCTCCCCCAGGTGCCCTAGCTGGCAGCTCTCTGCGCCACAGAGAGGGCTGAGGTTTCTTGGTGGTCTCTGGTTGCGTCAGAATGGGCAAACGGCGTAAAAACAATCGCCAAGTCTTTGTGCAAGTTAGTTTGCTGTGGCAACCCCTGAAGAAGGGAGCAGCTGAAAGAAGAATACGTTGGATGCTAACACTTACTGTTTGTTTCTCTGGTTCCCATGTTAGACATGCTGGTTTGCACCTGCATCAAATTACATCTAAATCAAATAATTACTTCTGGGTGCTTAACTCCTTTTTTTTTCTCAGTGAGTGTATCCAAATAAAATGTTCAAAATATGAAGGTGCACCTGAGCAGAAAATGAACTTTTCTAAGAATTAAAATAAAAAAAATCTTAACGGACGCATCCTATTGCTCCGGTTTTCAGTTTGAGCAGAAAATACGTTTAGAAAAGAAAATAATTGTCCCCATAATCCTGTACCATTGTGATTTGTGAGCTTTTTATTTTATTTTATTTTTTGTATTTTGCATTTTTTAAATCATTTTTGTAGTAAACAGCCATAAAACTGACTTAACATACCATTTATTTAGGGTAACATTTCTACTTAAATTAAGACTTAACACATGGAAAAAAAAAAACTATTTTTGCAGCTTTTTTGTTAGTTTGTGAGTAAACATTCGTTTAGTGACTTGATATTTAGGTTGCATATTTCATGTTGATGCTCTGGACTTTTCCTCTTCTCATGCATGCAACGTGTTTCAGAGCCAGATGGAGGCCATTTACAAGCCAAACCCAAACAATGTGTTTTAGTCATGCATCTCACAGTAGCACTTCACTTTGCAGGGTGTTAATTTATAATGAAAGTCTCTTAAGACATTATAACACTATATTTATATATTTTTTCTTCTCTTCTCTGGTTCTCTCACCAGCTGGTAATTACCAAATCCAAAATTACACTCCAGTTATTTGATGTGCAGGGCTTCCTTGATGCAGGCAGTGTAGGTGTTAAGAGCTACAATAAACGTCTCTGTTCTACAGCATGAGAGTTTCTGACTCAACAACTATAAGAACATGATATCTGAGAGGGTTTCCACCCTCCAAATACAGCAGGATGTGAGGTACACTTTTTTTTATCAGCACACATAAATTCATTAGAAAATACCTCTTTAGAAAATACATTTTGCAGAGTTAGGTTTACTTTCTTTAAAATGTGCTTTACCACAAAGTAAAGTGCCATCCATTCAAGTACAGAGCGCTCTACTGGAGAGAAGTTACTGCTGTGTAAGCTGCATAAACTGTCCAAAAGCCTCGAAGGACACCCTGTTATACAATAAAAGAGGTGGGAGAAGGAGCACCAGTTTACCTTCTCTGTCCTCATCATGCGTCTCGATGGCTTCAATGGCTTCAATGGTGGCTGAAGGGGGAGGAGGGGAGCAGGTTACTCCTGATAAAGCCATGCAAATGTTCAACGCAGCCCCAGGGAGACGGCAACTCATGTTTTTGGCCAGATGAGCTGAACGTGTTCATTGTCACTGAAGCCAAACTCAAAGGAGCGCCATGCACTGATACACTGATCAGATTAGTGTCAGTCTGGGGTTAGAAAACTCATATTCTGAGTAACAAGGACAGGTCCAGAGAGACAGAGGGACAGAGACGTGAGCCGATGAAGAGACGAGATGAGAGCACACACATTTATTTGACTCTGAACAGAAACATCAGATCTGTGCACGTGGAAGACACTAATCCTACCTGGGTCCAATCGAACTGTTTCTATTATTTTAAGAAGGTTTCTTATTATCTAACAGTCTTCATAAAATCAGTAGAAATGCTCTAAATGCTCAGAAAAGAAGCTTAAATGTTTTATAATCTTCTTTGACATAAGATAGACATATTTTTATAAAACCAAGGCCTTGCATCTGTAATTTAAAGTGATACTCAATTTTCATACAGATATAACCAAATAAATATGGCAAAAAGTTGACAGTAAGCAGGCCGTGGTAATATTGTCCTCTGTCTCTATTTTGATTCACAAATCTGAAGAAGTAATGTTTTAGATTCTAATTTTCAGTTAATTCACGTATACTGAGCTGATGTTTGGTGTGGTAGTAGTTGAGAATCATCCCAAACACATACTTAGAGCACCAGCAGATCGATCAAGACCTCTAAAATTGCTTGATGTTATCTTTAAGATTTGCTCCAAACAGATTTAGTTATTTATTTGAACACTTTGGTTTGAAAGGTGACTGGTGATGTGAATCCTGCAAGAAACGTTCGACCCTGAATTCTTGTCTGCTATTCACTATTTGTCCTCTTGATGATTTAGTTTTTAATGCGGAGAAGTTATAAAGACAGGAGCTGTGAGAAAATTACAAAAAGTGCTGCAGCACTTTGTAAGAGCACATATGTTGTTTGTTTTTAACTAACCTACAGATTTTAAAACCAATATACATAAAAATCAACCTGTAAATGATTGTGAAATAGTCTATAGGGCAAACGGTTATTTTTCTACATTAGCTGTGCTATTTGTACTCATATATTTGCAGTGTACAGGTATTTTATTCTAAAATAGTTTGTGTGCCACCTCTAAAGTATAAATCATCCTAAAGCTCATGTTCGACCTTCCTGAGGTGGTTCCATTTCAAAATGCTTTCATCCATCATGCGACCGGAGCACCACCAAGAGGCTAAAGCTCGACTTGTCGGCTGGTTTTTATCTGAGGTCTGGAGGAGAAGTAAACATATAAGGAGAAAAAGGAAAAAAAAAAACAGGACTACAGGTAGAACTGGGAATGCTGATGAGGAACAGAAACGACAAAACAGAGAGCAAACAGGCTCAGAGCGAGCCAGCACTCACCACTCTGCAGCGTCTGTCTGCCTCCAGAGAGAACCCCGCTTGGCAGCATGCCGGTGGGCGTCAGGCCCTTCAGCGTCAACACATTTTCACTCTCCTCTCTGCAGGAGGAGGAAAACGAGTCCGGAAATTATAACGAAACCCGATCAAACCGGAGAAAAACACCCAGTTTCAGAAGGTGAACCCCACATTGACACACTTACGAAAATAAAAGCCCACCTGAGAACTGAGAACATTTTGGCCATTTTCCCTATAGCACGGATCTTGTTTTTGATCACTTCTTTGCGAGCTGCTGCTGCGTTTGCTGCAAAGAAATATCCAAGCATTAAAAAAAAACAGACAAACAAAAAAAAACAAACAGGTACAATACAGTTTTAAGCTGTTGTAAAAATTCCAGAAGCTATTTTTGGTGTTTAAGAGCACACAAAACATACTGTATACGATAATATGCAGACTGTGCACTCAGGGAACAACAGAATCTATCACATTAATGTGATTATATAGAAAATTACCAGCACATGTTTTCTACATATCGTATTTTCCAGCCTATAAGTTCTAAGTTTTTTCATAATTTACAAGCCCTGCGACATATACACTGAAGCAACATATTTATGGATTTTTTACCATATTTATAAACCAATTTTTGGCTAAGATATGACTGTTTTCATTCATTCTGACATTGAAAATATTGAACACTACCATTTTCAGCTGCTAGATGGCACTTGAGTGGTATGGCATGCTGTTGTGTCATGTAATAGTTAAAAGTGGCTATTAATGACACAGTCAGCTTGCCACAGCGGCCACCTTCGTCCAGCTCGCCTGTAGCAACTGTCAAACTAGTTTCATTTTCCTGCGGCGCCCTGGCGAAATGCAGTTAATTTGACCACTGAAGTGCATTTAGTAAGTGAAAGTTCAACTGAGACACACCTTTACTATAATGTTGATTTGTTTTAGGTGTTTGTCTTGTTAAATTTCTAAGAAATGTGCAGCGTTCCTCCTTCCTGATTTCCTCCCTGTCTGCGTGCTCCCGGAGCACCGAGGCAGCGAATACTTTTGAAATGCAGCTGATTTTACCGTTAAAGCCCTTTTATTAAGGAAACGTTAAACTGAGACACACCTTCACTATACTGTCGAGCAAACAATTAATTGTTTTTAAGTGTTAATCTTGTTAAATTCTTGATAAAGTCCTCCCGTGCACGCTCCCGCGATTGCCATTTGGCAGCCAATCAATTTTTGGCGCAACACCGGCCCACATTTCTGGGTTGTCAGCGGTGATGCATAATAGATGTGACGTATACGGCAAAGCGACTTATTTATGTTTTTTTTTTTCACTTTATTAGACAAATTTGGACTGATGCGACTTATACTGCGGTGCCACGTGTATGGCAGAAAATAAGGTAAGAAGTTCAGGTTGCTGCGGTGTGTGACGCACCAATGATAAACACAAGAACTGGATCATGAAATGTGCCTTTGAGGACTTCTCACCATCGAAGATCTCATCTTCATCATTCATGAGCTCATCATCGGAGCAGATGCTCAGCACGTTCACCAGCATCTCCGTGACTGTGTGAGGGAAACGTGTGAATTTGTGCAGGTAGTCGCTGAGAACAGATCGGAACGTATGAGGACTCGTCGAACGGCTCCGTACCTTTCTCCCCAACGAACGGCAAAGACCAGGTGAAGACGTCCATGAAGTTGGGCAGCCAGTAGGGATGGGGTGAGCAGTTGAACTGTCGGATGTTCATCACGTTGTTTTCATATTTCAGGACAGCAGCTGGTGGGGAGGAAGCACAGGAACTGGTGAAGACTCTCAGTCATACAGGTCAGTCCAAAAAAATAAGATGAAAGACAAATCAACTGGATTTCTATTCTGAAGCTGAAGATGTTTAGATTCTTATCCAGGAGGTTTTATCAATTCAAAGGAGCCAAGGGGAGTAAAATGCTTCACTTACTTCAGACTAAATGTAGCCGTTACACACCTTAATACAGTTTATTTACACAAATATCCCTTTATACTGTAGAACACTGGATTACTCAACTAGAGTGAAGAATACTGGAAAAAGTTTAGATTCAACTAAAGTTTATAGCTTTATTTGGGGGCTATAGAGTCATGTTTGCTTCTTTGACATGAAACATCTTAGTGTCCCACGTTGTGGAAGAGGGGGAACTGGAAGTACCATCAGTCCATTCATGTTCTGAGAATGATAACTTGATAAATATGTGAGGTGCCAAATACCTATAAATAAAGCTTTCTGGGTGGAGTTTGCATGTTCTCTCTGTGCATGTGTGGGTTTCCTCCCACAGACCAAAAACAATGGTAACTCTATTGTCCATAGGTGTGAGTGAGAGAGTGAATAGTTGTCTCGTTCTCTATGTGTCCCTGTAATGGACTGGAGACCTGTCCAGGGTGTCCCCCACCTCTCACACAATGACTGCTGGGTACTGATATCAGTGAGCTCCGTGACCCAGAAAGGAGGGAGCAGGTCAAGATAATGGATGGACTGATGGATGGATGGATATCTATCTGTCATTGAACCTGGTAATGGATAAAATTGCTCCCTTTACCGGTTAGGATCCAACACTCCGCACTGCCTCAGAAACCTTCCTCTGTTCTGTACATTCATATAGGACGGTGGCCACCTTGGATTTTGATGTGGCAACCCAATTTTTGATTCAATTCATTTCAGTTTATTTATATAGCGCTAAGTCACAACAGAAGTCATCTCAGGGCACTGAACAGAAACATTTATATACAGTAGTCCCTCGTTTATCGCGGGGGATCTGTACCCTGAAGACCCA
>NC_056511.1:23452705-23455915 GCF_014905685.2 Nematolebias whitei | reverse complement strand
ATATATATATATATATATATATATATATATATATATATATATATATAGTATATATATGTAAAAATATATAAGTCGTCTTAAATCTTTCCCACTCTTACAATATTCTAAAAAAAAAATTCTAAACTCAAGATGCTTTAAAAGAGCAAAGAATGTCATGATTGCAGCTCCCTGCATCCTCTGCTCTTTGCCACCTGCAAGCGCTCTTGGCTACGCCCACATCTCCGCTTTGCACGCAGAACAGCTGATCAGCTGCAGCAAGAAATTTATCCTGCAGTTCTGTGCAGCAGGTGCTAAATCATTTTAAATAATTTATTTTAAATAAAAGATCCATGCCGATCGTGCGGCTCATCCATAAATCAGCCAGTTGTGTGTCATGTCCAATCTTATTTTGAAAATCCGCGATAGAGCCAGTCCGCGATAAACAAACCGCCAAGTAGCGAGGGACTGCAGTACATAAAAAGTAAGTTAATAACATTTATTATCTGAGGAGCGGACTGCTTTGAATTTAACTCCATCTCATACTCTCATCTTGAGCAAGCAATAAGGCGACAGTGGAAAGGACAAACTCCCTCATGAGGAAGAAACCTTTAGCAGAACCAGGCTCCTTTTTGTACACCTAGATGCAGCAACACACTGAAACAGAAGTCAGTACCTCACTTATTTTTTAAGTTATCATGCTCACAACATGCACTGACAGATGAAAGGACAGACAGATGCACAGAGGGTATTTACAATTCCCTCTCTTTGCTCTGAGATGAGGGACAAAATTACTAATTTTGCAGAAAAAAAAAAACATATCTAACAAAAAAAAAGATATTGCCTTAACAACAAAGTCCATGTTCAATAATCCAGGTATACAATCCAACATTTTTCAGTCAGGTGATCTGGACAGTTTCTTTTTTTGTGCTGAAATATTTCGCCTTCGATCCGGAAGGCTTCATCAGTCAAAGAAACAATCAGTTTTGTTGTGTTTCCTTGACTGATGAAGCCTTCCGGATCGAAGGCGAAACGTTTCAACACAAAAAAAGAAACTGTCCATATTTTGCCTTAACTCTTAAAATCAGTTTCTATAGCTGAAAATAGTTAATAAATTACCGTATATTTTAGCTAAATTAGCCTCAACATAATAATTTTATTTTTTTAATTTGTTTTGCACAGTGAAAATAAATCTCATATTTCACCACAAGGTGGCCCAGCTGAGGCCAGGCTGCTCTGACACTATCAGGAGGCATAAAGCCACATGGAGACATTCAGCAGAGCTGACAGTCCCTCCCACGTGCCCCATCTCCCATAGCCCATGGCAACTAGACACAGATCCGAACACAAACAAACGGGGGCTCCCTGATGCTTCCTCATGGCTGCTCGCAGCTAAAGACAGCTACTGGATCTCACGCACTTTTGTCTGTGTGTCAAAAACATTTCCACAAATAAGAGAAAACAACCCATAGAATCACTCGTCATGTTTACAAGAGTCTAAATGCCAATTTGTCCTTTAGTGATGCAGCATTCTGTGGAGTTTGTCAGTCACTGAACCAGCAGGGGATGCAGATAAAACACAACGAGGCACCTTTTTTTACATCAGCTTCACAATTTAATCATTTAACTTTTATTTTAAGAGCAAGTTATTATATTTTTACGTTTTCAGATTTTAAGATCTAAGTGAGTCATAGGTTTAATACATTCCAACAGCAAGCATTACATCAATGCCCCCCCCCCCCCCCGTCTTTGAGGGATTTGAATAGTGAATGTTTGTAGTTTTTGAGATGAGTGTTTTTCTAGGCTAGAACTGAATGGGGACTGTAAGTGGACCCTAATGGTTTTTTTTTCATTCAAACTTTATTTAGACAGGTAATTCCATTGAGCCTCGAGGACTCATTTACAAGAGAGACCTGATTTTGCTGCAAATGTTCAAGTGAGGAGTTACAGTGTGGAGAAGAAAAGTAGTTTTTTTTTTCTCGTTCGAGGCAGAGAAGAGTGACGGATCCTGGCGAGTGTAATTTTATCCACAACCAGGTGCAATAGTGGAGCCAGGGGGTGGCCAGTGGTGGGATTGGCCCTCATAGATTAATCTTCAGCCACCCCCAAGGACCACCACAATCATTTGATTAAAATATACTTTTGAACAACATTAAAAAAATGAGAAGTATTGCTCAGTTTGCAAATGCTTAAATGCTGGTGACCATCTTGGATTTTGACATGGCAACCCAACTTCCAAAAGGAACTTTTCTTACGCCTAGAAGCAACCACACACAAAAATGGAAGTTGGTACGACACTTATTTTCTAGTTATTGTCACAACATGCAACAACAGGTGGACCGATAGAAGGATGGACGGACAGAGGGTATTTCCAGTTCCCCCTCTTCGCCCCACAGAGGGGGGCGATTAAGGCATAGCAAAGCTTTTCTCATGCTGGTTTCCAGTCCTGAGTTTTAAACATAAACTATCTGATAGCTATTATTCTCGATTACCTCTGGTGGCCATCTTGAATTGGCTCAACTATCAAAGTTAATGACTTACAGACACACATCGATTACTTTCTGAAGGTTTCATTAAATGTTCATCCAGTGGTTCATGGGATATTTTGCTAACAGATAAACAGGGTTGCCATCAACAGTTAATGTCAAAGTTTTAGGGAAGACATCATGCAATATGTAGTGCTAAAAGAATGTGTTGGGATTGAAAATCAGGCAGAACTACACTTAAATGTCCTTAAAATTGTCTGTGACCAATTTTGTGTTTGTAAGTTGGCATTGGTGGCCATCTTGATTTGAATTGACTCCAAAAGCTCAGTTGTAAACCAACATCCTAAGATCACTTTTTGAGTGTTTGATTAAAATCCATCTAGAAGCTCATGAGACGTTCTGTTAATGTACAGTAGTCCCTCGTTTATCGCGGGGGATCTGTATCCTGAAGCCCCCCGATAAGTGAAAAACCGTGAAGTAGGAATAGTAGTACAAGTAGTAAGTAGTAATTTATTTTAGTATTCATATATATATATGTAGCAGCACGGTGGCACAACTGGTAGAGCTGCTGCCTCTCAGCGAGCAGGTCCTTGGTTCAAACCCCGGTCCAGGGGCCTTTCTGGGTGGAGTTTGCATGTTCTCTCCGTGCATGCGTGGGTTTTCCCCAAGTGCTCCGGTTTCCTCCCACAGACCAAAAACATGCATGTTAGGCTGATTGGTAACTCTAAATTGTCCCTAGGTGTGAGTG
>NC_056511.1:23448044-23452605 GCF_014905685.2 Nematolebias whitei | reverse complement strand
TGTGGTGGAACGAAACTGTGTACACAGGGTCCCAGTTACATCCATCAAAAGTATAAATTGTAAAGAAGAACAGTAATAAGTTCTAAGATATGAACTAAGAAATATGTTCAACTAAGAATACACAAGCACAAATAGTGCAAAAACAATACGCTGAACAACAGTAGCATGAACATGAGTCCGTGTGAGCATCCATCCATCCATCCATTATCTTTATTCACTTATTCCATTTTGGGTCACGGGGGTCGCTGGTGCCCATGTCCAGCAATCACTGTGCGAGGGGCGGGGTACACCCTGGACGGGTCGCAAGTCCATCACAGAGCCAGATAGAGACAAACGAGACAAACAACCATTCACTCTCTCACTCACACCTAGGGACAATTTAGAGTTACCAATCAGCCTAACATGCATGTTATTGGACTGTGGGAGGAAACCGGAGCACCCGGAGAAAACCCATGCATGCACGGAGAGAACACGCAAACTCCACCCAGAAAGGCCCCTGGACCGGGGTTTGAACCAAGGACCTGCTCGCTGAGAGGCATCCATGTGAGCAGATGAGTACAAATGAACACAGCAGCATGAAATAGATCAGCAGCATGATATCAGCAGCATGGATAGTCAGCAGCACATATCAACAAGTGGTATTACAGTGATTTTTTTTTTCTTCACAGTGATTGTCCTGGTTAGAGATTCATGAGTCTAACAGCCTCAGGGTAGAAGCAGTTCCTCAGTCAAGTGGTTCTACACTTAATGCTCCTTAACCTCCTTCCTGAGGGGAGCAGGGCAAAAAGTGTGTGTGCTGGTTGAGTGGGGTCCTTCATGATTCATGTGACTCTCTTCCTGCATCTGGAGGTGTAGATGTCTGTGATGGTGGGGAGACTGACTCCAACAGTCTTCTGTGCAGCCTTCACCACTCTCTGCAAAGCTTTTCTTTCCTCAGCTGTGTATACATGTTGAAGCATCGAGTCCAAATCTTAATATTTGTTCTGCAGTTGTGTTTCTGTTGTAAATTCCTTTAAAAGCTTCACTCAGTCTTATACAGAACATTTCTTCTTTCTTTTTTCACTTTTTCCACTGCACGGTGGCATTTTATTTTTTTATCTTTTTTATTTTTCAGTTTCTGAAAAGAACTCAAAGCTTAAATACCAGTCGAGCCATCCTGCTGCTGCAGAGCTGATCAATAAAAACATTCAGCCTCACGTTGCTGCTTTGTGTTGGTCCAACAGGAAGTTTGCTGTCAGCTGCCTGCAACACTTTCAGTTAATCTGCTTTAAAACAAAACAATGTTTGTAGTTTTGTTTGTTCAGTTTTCAAAAGAGCCTTTCCTCTGTAAAATTTGAAAACATCATTATAACATTTATGGCGTTGGATTAATTAAACCACATTGTTTAATTCTTGTTTCATTAAGTTAGCAAGAAGTGAAACATTTTTCTTTTCTGTGTGATTTATTATTGTGTTCTGGCTCATAAGGCAGCTCATTCTTTCTTTATAATTTACATAAAAATAAAGAAAACCTGTTTTTAAAATGTCTAGAATGAAAAACTAGTGGATTCATAAGTTTATCTTTGGCTCAGTAATAAATTTCTGAACAGTTGTAAAATTTTTGGAAAATGTCAATTTTTTTCCCAAAACCTAAGTTTTTATTAGAAAATTTACTGCTCGTTAAAAAAAGCTTTCTCGTCTTTAACTTATGAGGAATTAAGAAGTTCTTTAGCCTTTTCTAAAGTTGTCTGAAATATTTAACGTCTAAATTTTCATTTAAAAATCATGCAAACTAACAGGCATTATTTTGCTAACACATCTTCTGTAAGGTGTTTAAACGCTGAGTTTGCCAAACCTGAGCAATAAAGTGGGATTATTCTTTGTGTCTTATCACCTTTTTTCTGCTTGAATAAACCTTTTCTAGTTTACAAAATAAAATGTCCTTGCTTTACTTGTAAAATCAATGTAATAAAGGCTAAAACTGTAAGTTAGTGACTCTTAAACATATATAGGCTAAGCTAAAGGTACAGCTGCAGGTTTCCTCCTTTTAACAAAGTTGTTCCGGTCCACTCAGGATGGAAGATTGTCATGAAGGGTAAACTGAGCGCAGCCTGCTGGTTTCCTCAGAGAGATTTTACATAAACTGCATTTTAAATACAGAATGGGATTCTCATTTGCATTGACTCTGAATTCACTTTGACTTAAAAAAATAAAGTTCATGCTCAATAATCCAAAATAACTTTGGTGTTTTGAACCACTTGGGCATGACTGCCTCAGAGGAGTTGATGGGGGAGAGGGCGGGCCCCGGAGGCCATCTTATCACCAGCAAACTGGGTTGTTGTTTTTTTCCACTATGGGAGTGTGCTGTTTGTGGGACTCAAGTTTGTTGGTGGCTCCTCAGATTGAAGAAGTCCTTTGGATGAAGGATGAAACTTCTGAAACAGAAAGGAGTTGAACAGGAAGTGTCACAGGCTTCACAGGAAGCAGGGGTGCTTTAAGAACACCGTTTTATAATGTATACATGTTTTTTTTTCTATATATATACATGTATCACTTCTTTTAAATGCTTTTCATTTATATGCTTTCATATGTTTATTTTTATGTGTACCTCATTTATGGTTTTTGTTCTTGCTGCCCCTTTTCCACTGTCACGGCGCAGGTCGGATATTTCTGGCTTGACGCGCGTTTGTGGTCTTTTCCATGGTTCTTGGGACCGGCTCGCCTCCCTACCTGTTTAAATAAAGGTTGAATGAATGAAAAAATAATGTTTTTTAAATGGTGGCAACCAGAGGTTGTAACAGAATATCAGGAGTTTTATTTTATTTTTTTACAATGTTCTCATTAAAGGGCAGTCAGGTAAATATGGCAGTGAGACAGTTCAGGAATCATCATGCCAAAGTTTTTAAATTAAAATTTTGTGCAATCTGTTAGCACTCAAAGTATACGACAGAATGACTCTCAGCTACAACCCCATCACATTTTACCTTGCTGCCTGTAAAACTAACTCAGATATAGATATTTTTGATGGGGACTGAGGAGGCTACAACATTTATTAAACACAGAAATAAACAGGTGGAGGAGTTCAGGTATGTGAGCGTCTTGTTCCTGAGTGGTGGTAGGATGGAGCGGGGCCTCGTCCTAAGTAATGAGGGCGTTGCTTTGGTCAGTTGTGGTGAAGAAAGAGCTGAGTCAAAAGGCAAAGTTCTGGATTTACTGCTCTGTCTACATTCCAACCCTCACCTGTGGTCTTGAGGTCTGGATCAGGACCAAAAGAACCAGATCCTGAATTTGATTGGCCAAACTTAACTTCCTTTGGAGGGTGGGGGGCTCAGCCTTAGAAATGGGGTGAGGAGCTCTGTCATCGGAGTAGAGCTGCTGCTCTTCTACATCAAAAGACCTCAGCTGAGGTGGTTCATCTGACCAGGAGGTCTCCCTTTGGATGTTTTGTGAGTATGTCCCACTCATAGGATGCTCCGGGGCAGACCCAGAAGTCTGGAGGGATTGTGTATCTTGTAACTCCTCAGGGACCCCCAGGAGGAGTTGGAGAGTATCTCTGGGGAGATGGAGTTCTGGGTTTCTCTCCTGGACCTATTGCCTCCACGACCCAATTACTGACAAGCAGTAGAAGATGGAGAGAAACTGTCAAGACGGCAAACAAACCAAAAGGCACGAGTCCAGAAGAACCACGAGGAAGGTTTAAAACAGGGAGGTGTGATGAGATGAGCTGAAGAAACAAGTGACGAGTGATCCAGAAACCAAACAAGTTGGAACATAAACCCAGGGAGATGTTTTCCTTTAGGTGGCTCCGTTCTGCAGAGGTCGCCACAACAAGTGAACTCACATGTAAGAATTGGCAGGATTAGGTTTTTTGCGCCGGATGCTCTTCTTGACTCAACCTTGGCTCAAACCTGCAGCCTCAGGTTTAAAGGGTTGCAACAAGTCGTCAAGTCAAGTCAGATTTATTTATAGAGCACATTTAAAACAGAAACTGTTACCAAAGTGCTTAACAAAAATATCACATCATCAAATAAAAAGTAGCAAGATATATTTACAGCACATGGAATAAAAATATAAAACCAAAAACAATTAGAAACAATGAAATACTAAATCAGATCATGTTGTGTCAAAAGTCAAGGAAATAATAACAAAAAGCATAAACTCAGTCAGAAACAATGAAATACTAAATCAGATCTGATGACCTTGTGTTAAATAGGAATAATAACAAAAGCATAAACAGAATCAGTATAAATGAAAAACTAGATCTAAATCCTATCACCCTGTGTTAAATGTCAATGAGTACAGATGTGTTTTTAGGAGAGATTTAAAAGCAGAGACTGAGGTGGCCTGTCGAATGTTGATGGGCAGATTGTTCCAGAGTTTAGGGCCCATGACTGAAAACGCTCGATCTCCTCTGAGCTTCAGCCTGGTTTTTGGTACGGCCAAAAGCAGCTGGTCTGATGATCTCAAAGCCCGAGAAGGAGTATAAGGATGAAGAAGGTCAGAGAGGTGTAGTGAACTTAACCTGATGTCAAAATTAAGCCTAAGGTCAAAACCCTTGACCTTAAGAACCTTGTGGGACAGA
>NC_056511.1:23444399-23448034 GCF_014905685.2 Nematolebias whitei | reverse complement strand
GAATCCGTTTTAATTGATGAATATATCTCAGCATCTGTTCATCTACAGAGGTATGATGGCACAAGGCCGTTAATGCACTTGAATGTCAGCAGGAGAATTTTAAAATCAACTCTGACATGTACAGGAAGCCAGTGAAGGGAGGACAGAACCGGAGTAATGTACTCAAACCTGTGAGTTCCTGTTAAAAGCCGAGCTGCAGCATTTTGTACGAGCTGGAGACGTGAAAGTGAAGCCTGACTGACCCCAACATAAAGTGAATTACAGTAGTCCAGCCGGGTTGTAATAAATGCATGGACTAGTTTTTCAAGGTCAGATCTGGACAGAACGGACTTAAGCTTTGCTATTTGCCTTAGCTGAAAGAAGCTTTTTTGTAGAACAGAGTTGATCTGTTTATTAAACTTAAAGTCCGAGTCTAACACTACCCCGAGATTGGTAACCGACTGCTTTAGATGAGGCTGAAGGGAGTGCAGGTTTACAGGATCAGTGACAGTGGTAGAGCTCGGGTTAAACACAATGACCTCAGTCTTCTGATCATTAAAACTCAAGAAGTTTGCAGCCATCCAAGTCTTGATGTCATCAAGACATTTTAGCAAAGGGTGGATGGAGCAGGAACTGTTTGGTTTTAAAGGCAGATAGATCTGAGAATCATTGGCGTAACAGTGAAACAAAATACCATGTTTCCTCAGGATTGACCCCAAGGGGAGCAGATACAATGAGAACAGAAGGGGTCCAAGAATGGAGTCTTGTTGGACCCCACAGGAAAGAGGGACAGAAGCAGAAAAATGATTGTCAAAGTTAACACAGAAACTCCTGTCACCCAGATACGAACAGAACCATTCTAGCGCCACCCCTGTAATCCCAACCCAGTGTTCTAGCCGTGACATAAGGATGCTGTGATCAACAGTGTCAAATGCAGCGGTAAGGTCGAGGAGTACCAGGATCACAGACTGACCAGAGTCATCCGCTAGCAGAATGTCATTACAGACCCTTACTAAAGCTGTCTCGGTGCTGTGCAGTTGTTTAAATCCTGACTGAAAAATCTCAAAAATTCCATTTTCCATTCACCGTTGTGGTGAAGAGGGAGCTGAGCTGTAAGGCAAAGCTCTCTGTTCACCAGTCAGTCTATGTTCCTGCCCTCGCCGATGCTCCCAAAGACTGAAAGAAAGAGATCCTGGGTCCAGGAGGTCGAAAGGAGGTTTTTTTTCTGTAGGACTCAGAGATCGGGTGAGAAGTTCATTAATCCAGGAGAGACTCAGAGAACCACTGCTCCTCCACATCCAGAGGAGCCAGTTGAGGTGGTCCAAACATTGGAGGCCTGGAATATTTTTTTTTTCCATTCTGCACCATTTGATATAGTTCAGGCTAACTAAGCCGAGTGTTTAGTGTTAGCTTGTTCCGGTAAGATGGCGCCTGTGTACATGGCTTGCAATCCACCTCTGCTGATGGTGTTCATATTTTTGGTGGTTTTTTTTTCATTTCTCATCTGTGACATCAACGCTCTGCTGGTGCATGAACGAAAACAACTTTTGGATCTTCGACTTTGTGGCACCAATGTCGCTTATTTTGATCATTATGAGCGTAACTCTGGACACCCCCCCACCCCCGTCCCCCCGCTGCTGGCAGACGTGCCTGCTTACCTGCAGCAAGCCGCGCACCTGCCTCCCCGGAGACGTCGCTCCAGACGCCGTGGAAAACACGCTGGCCGGCTGGTGAAACTTAAAGCCCTGCTTGCTGCCTCTGAAACATCCTCTCCAGCTGATGGTGAGCGTTTCCACCTCAGCTCCTGGCGCTGTAGAGATCCTGTGGCGCGCTGTCTGGTCCCGCTGTCGGGGTCCCATCATCACACTGGGTTTCCTGCCGGAGGCACGCGTCTAACTCTGCAAATCTGAGGCCGCTGGACTGGACACTGCAATCATCTCCTCCTGTGGTGGATTCTACGAGGATGGCCCTGATAAATGCCAGATCACTGGCTAATAAAACTTTTATTTTGAACGACTTTTTCTGCTGCAACCGACTGGACTTTCTTTTCATCACTGAGACTTGGATCTGCCCTGGTGAGTTCAGTGTTTTTCTGGAATTACTACCTCCGGATTGTTCCTTTTTCAATGCTCCAAGGACAACTGGTCGTGGTGGAGGATTATTGGCTGTTTTTCAGAAACATTTGCACAGCAGGCAGCTCCATGGTTCAGCTAATTATTCGAGTTTTGAACTGCTCTGTTGTGAGCTGGGCCGCTCCAACCCAGTTCTGTGTGCTATTTTTTACAGACCCACCCGGATACCATAAACAGTTTTTAAACGAACTATCTGACTTTCTAACTGGTATTCTGCTCCAATGTGATCGGGTTTTGATTTTAGGTGACTTTAATATCCACGTGTGCTGCCCTGATAAACCATTAGCTCAGGACTTTCTAGACCTCATCCAGTCCTTTAACTTTGTTCAGAGTGTTGTTGGTCCGACTCACCAGCAGGGCCACACTCTAGACTTAGTTTTAACACATGGTTTGTCTGTTTCTGGTTTAGAAATTGGTGACACTGTTTGTTCCGACCACAAACCGGTTTTATTCAACACCTCACTGATTTGTGAACCTGCACCTCCCCCCACACCTAAGCCCTGGAGGATTTTTAACCCTTCCACCGCCACACTCTTCTCTTCCATCTTTGCTGGTAATTCTATTTCAGACTCTGAACTCTCCGCGGGTCTTACTACAAAGGAGTTGCTTTCTCAGCATCAGGAGGCGTGTGTACAGATCCTGGACTCAGTCGCCCTGTTAAAGCTCAGGAATCGAAAACGCACGCCCCACCCTTGGGTAAATGAGACCACACGAGAGGCAAGACGCTTGTGCAGAAGGGCTGAACGTCGATGGAAAAAAGATATACTTCAGGTGTCTTTTGAGACGTTAAAAACATGTTGGAAAGCCTATCAGACCACCGTTAAACAGGAGAAAAACAAATATTTCTCAAAAATTATCAACTCAAACAGTCACAACCCCTGCGTTCTTTTCAGCACCATTAACACCATTCTAAACGTGCCTCAGTCTGCCACCATTGAGGCTTCTGTCAACACCTGTAATAAGTTTGTCAGGCATTTTGTTGAAAAGGTTGAGTCGATTAGGTCATCAATTCCACAACTCCACAGCCGACCCTTCAGTTCTTGTCCCCTGCTCAGCAGTTTTCAGTCACTTTGACTCCATCTCACTCTCATTTTTAAATGAGGTCGTTGGTCACATGAAACCCTCAGGCTCCCCTGCTGATCCCATCCCTGCTGCATTTTTTAAACAGGTTCTACCGTCAACTGGACCCTCTGTTCTTGCCATTATTAACAGCAGTTTGGCTACAGGTGTGGTCCCCGATGTTTTAAAACATGCAGTGGTAACTCCATTAATTAAAAAAACCCGGACTTGACCCTGCAGCTTGTTCAAACTTCAGGCCAATCTCAAAACTTCCATTTCTTTATAAAATCTTGGAGAAAATAGTTTTTAGTCAACTAACCAAGTTTTCACCTTGTTGAGCTTTGACCATTGATCAAACTCTCCTCCAGCATCTCTGAATAGACCAGGAGAAGAGGAAGGTGGTCCCGCTGTAAATGAAACACATGTCCCCCTTTTTAAAGACGGGAATCACCACACCAGCCTGCC
>NC_056511.1:23442432-23444299 GCF_014905685.2 Nematolebias whitei | reverse complement strand
ATATATATATATATATATATATATAGGCATTTTAAACCCTTCCCATACTCTTGCAATATTCTAAACAATGTTTCTAAACTCTAAACGCTCTAAAAGAGCAAAGCATGTCATGAACTCAGCTCTCTGCCATGGCTGTACTCTGCACTCTTGGCCACGCCCACTTGGAGGAGGAGCTGCAGGAGGAAGTTTCTTCTGCAGTGTGCTCTGCACAAATGTGCAGCAGGTGCTAAAAAATTTTAAATGATTTATTTTAAATAAAAATTACCTGCCGATCGTGAGGCCCATCCATCAATCAGCCAACTGTGTGTCATGTCCAATCTTATTTTGAAAAACCACGATAGAGTGAGTCTGCGAGAAACGAACCGTGAAGTAGCAAGGGACTACTGTATTAGCTAATGGCAAAGTTTTAAAAACAAATGTCAGGTGATCATCTAGTGCTCAGAGTTTGTGTGGAAAAAGACCAAGTTTAAAAATGAGTTCAAAATGGCTGAGTTGTTGCCATTTTTGAGTCTTGGCTTGACTTTAGGCCTTCGGCAGGGGGCGATAATAACATTGTACAAGATCTGACTTACAAGATCATGTCATCTGCTCACACAGACTCATGTTCATGCTGCTGTTGTTCGGTGTATTGTTGTTTTTACACTATTACGTGTTTAGTGTATTCTTAGTTTAGCATTTTTCTTAGCTTATATCTTAGATCTTTATTATTGTTTTCTTTTACAATTTACACTTTTGCTGGATGTAACTGGGACCCTGTGTACACAATTTCCTTCCACCTCATGTACCACATGTGAACGAATGACAATAAAGAACCTTGACCTTGATTTTGTGATTCCAAAGTCAATAAGAAAGCCTAAAACAACAAGAACAGATTGCTGACCTTTGTTATTGTAAACATCCAGGTAGTTAGGCGCTGAGAAGATGGTGATGAGGGATGGGAACCCAGTGGTCTGACTCTTACGGTACATCCGGTAGCTTCAAGTGTGGTCCAAAGGCAGAAAACAACAACAGAAAAAAACGGTTTACGTATATTTATTTGAGTCAGCAAGTGAGCGTTTCCTCTTTTGAGCTGAAGCTGAGACATACCCGGCATCTTGCGCTTCGTGTGCTCGGATGATGGATAATAAATTATTGCTCTGCAGGAACTCGCAGACAGCTGGATAACTGCGAAAGAGTTCAAACAAACAAAAAGAGCATTGAAGGGAAATGTGAACATTTACTCGAAGCTACAAAAGCAGATTTCGAAGAACTAAAAGCAACAAAAGCTAAAATGTGAGATTAAGTTTAAAACAGTAGGTCACTGGTTTTATGGCTAGACAATAGATTAAACAGACACTTTTATCACTCGTTCATTTATGCAGAAACTCCGAGCAGGGGGTGATGCAAGGCTGTGAAAATCAAACCTGTACCTGAAGCAAGAAAAAAAAAAAAAAAGACATGGAGCAGAACTTCCTGCCCCCCAGCTCTGACAGAAAACAAAGCCCTTAAGCTACAACAATGTCAATGGCCCCCATCACTGAGGAATTTGAATAGTGAAAGTTTGTAGTTCTGGAGATGAGTGTTTTTCTGGACTGATACTGAACAGAGAATGCCAGTAAACCTAAATGTTTTTATATTCAAGTGAGGAGGAGTTACACCGTGGAGAACAGAGGGAGTTTATTTTCTTCTTGTCCGAGGCAGAGCAGAGTGACGGATCCTGCAGAGTGGAGGTAGGTGCAATGGTGGAGCCAGGGGGTGGCCATTGGTGGCCTTGGCCCCCATAGATTAATCTTCAGCCACTCCAATCATTTGAGAAATATATACTTTTAAACAAAATGAAAAATTGCAAAGCATAGTTTCCTTAAATGATCAGGGTGGTTGGTATATA
>NC_056511.1:23437493-23442332 GCF_014905685.2 Nematolebias whitei | reverse complement strand
TATATATATATAAATTTTGAATGCATAAATAGTTTTTCTGTGTCGATGTGTGGGAGAGATGTGGCTCGTGCTGAAGGGACAACACTGTTAGTTTTGGAGGGTGATGGGTATTTGGATGTAATATTTCTCTCCTTGTAAGTTTCTTCTCATACATTTTGTCAAAACATCAATCCTGGACTCCTGAGTGATTAAATTAAATCAGAAGAATTTCTTTCTCAAACCAGCTCACAATACTAATATGGAGGCAGCCATCTTGAGTTTTGACATGGCATCCCAGAACCTTTCTTACGCCTACATGCAACCACACACAAAAATGGAAGTCTGTACCTCGCATGTATTTTTCAAGTTACCATGCTCACAACGTGCACGGATGGACAAACAGACTAAGGGTATTTCTAGTTCTTCCTCTTTGCCCCTCAGCGGGGGACAAAAAACAACCTTCTCTTCATCATGCAGGTGTCCATTTTGTACAATTCTGCAAACTGATGAAGTTATTTAAGCAACTTCTCTCCACTGGCCACCACTGAGGATGACGGTGGAGTGAAAATATTGATCTGAGATGATCTGCACAGGTTTCTAGTAGTCCTCCATGTTTTCTTCTTCTGTCCAGATGGACAATGAGCTGTCCCACAGAAACCGATGACAAAAAAACACAGAACTTACAATGTGTCAGTTTGGACCAGAACTGCAAGGCCACAAATCAGACAAAAAGCCCGTACGGTGGCAAAAATTGTTCCCCGGAAGAAGAAGAAGAAAAGAGAGTCTGTGTGATTTATTTAGCAAACAGAAAACATCAGTCTTGTGTCACACAGGAGGGAGAAACAACATCCTTCTGGCTCGCAGGCTATCGTGTTCGCAGCAGCGTTTCCAGGAGACACCTCCAGGGTTATCTTTTGACATCCAGATATCACATAATCTACTTTGTAACTTGAAAAGAAAAAAAAAAAGTTTTTTTTTTTTTTAATGATTTATTTATTTAAAAAATATTTAAATATGATTTTTTAAAAATCTACAACCTTCTTTAGAAACAAAAATGTTTTAATACAACTTGCAAATGAGCTCCTTGCATTATTGTCACTTTTTAAATTATTTTTTTTAACTTTTCTACATTGTTTATGGGCTGGGGAGTGGTGGTGCAGAGGCTAGAGAAGGCGAGCCTGTGATCAAAATGTTGCTGGTTCGAATCCCTTGGCAGACAACAACAACAAAAGTTGTCTTTCCTCTAAGTGGGAAAGGTGAAGCACCCACTCCAGCCTCATTCGCTCCAGTCTTGAACACTGAGAAGAGGAGGAATTGGAAATACCGTCCGCCTATGTTGTGAGCATGATAACTTGAAAAATAAGCAATGTGCCGACTTCTGTTTTACTGTGTGGCTGCATGTAGGCGTTAGAAAGGTTTATGAAATATATACACATATACATACATAAATATACATACATACATATATATAAATATAAATAAATATATATTTATATATATATATTTTTTTTTTGTTTGTTTGTTTTGTTTTGTTTTATGCTTGAGGTTACTGGTTAAATAAACTTTAAGCAACAGTAACATATTTTTCAGACTATAAGGCGCACCGGATTATAAGGCACATTAAGCAAAACAAAATAGGCAGATACGTCAAACTTTATTCAGCTCATTCACAATAACCACATAAAATCTGTTCGAGGTCAGTAAGCGCAACCATTATTAATACATAAGGCTCACTGTCAATTTTTGAGAAAATTAAAGGATTTTAAGTGTCCGAAAAATACGATAATTATGTAAATCTGGCTTTACGAAACTCCAAATTAAAAATTGAAGTTCCACAGCCTAATATG
The DNA here is from genome assembly GCF_014905685.2 of Nematolebias whitei. NCBI lineage: Eukaryota > Metazoa > Chordata > Actinopteri > Cyprinodontiformes > Rivulidae > Nematolebias > Nematolebias whitei. The sequence goes on along the minus strand of NC_056511.1, from coordinate 23,440,506 downwards.
AGATTAATCTAACAATGTACAGTAAATATCGCCTCCTCCTGCTCCTTCCCAGCAGCTGCTGCCGTCCTCAGGCCCATCAAACTTTCACAGGTCTCTGAAATATTAAAGTGTGCAAAGGTTTGTGCCGGAAGAAAAACAAGGCATGACTAAAGCGCACAGAGGAACGGTGCAATCCTTCCCATTTATCTGGGTCACACCGTTAACCTTCTCTGAGTGGCTCAAAGATACATTTATCTGTTTTCCACAATGCATATTTGCACATTTTGACTTGTTGGTCCCTGCAGGAGAAGGCAGTGTGCACTGCATTCCTTCCCTGCGCTTCATGAAAACGCACACTAATGTGTTGCTGAGCCTGTGAGTGAGAGCGAGTGAGGAATCTGACGAGTGAGTATGAGCGAAAGAGACAAAGAGGGATGGAAGTGCTGCGTCGTGAGTGTGAAACTGAGACTTTTTTTCTTCTTCTTCTTCTTTCACATAAGACAAACCATCTGTGAGGCTGGCCATCATCAGATTTATTTCCCACAGTGTATAACAATATATAGTTTATCATTCATTATTAAACCTGTCCTCAGGAGTTTAGCACTAAAGAGGAACATGTAGGTTAGGATCAAATTAATTAATTTAATACGTGTTGGACTCAGAAGGAGTCTTGACTTCATTATCTGGAACAGTCTGAATGTTTCTGAATCATTCTCAATATTCAGATCCGTTTTTCTTCCGTACGGTTTTCAGCTCTTAACTCGTTCTTCAGTTTCTGTTCTATTTTAACAATTCATAAATCAAAACGTTCAGCTAACTTTTGGTATTTGAGCATTTTTTTTTTCCATTTTGAAGTATTTATCTTTGTCGGACATGTTTTTCTCATTGAAAATGAATGGAGTTCTTTTCACATCCTTCGAACACTTTGAGCAGTTTACAACATTTTACTGATCATTTCAGCTTTTTCTGCTCCTTTCAGCTTCCATCCATCCATCCATTATCTTTACCTGCTTCTTCCTTTCTGGATCACTGGTGCCCACATTCCTGTCTCTTTTCAGATTCTTTCTACAAATTCAGCTTTTCCAGCTCATTTGTAATTTTCTGCCCGTTTTAGCTTTTTTTCAGCTGCTCTTATGCTAATTTCCTCTTTTTGAGTCCCTCTTTAATAATTTCAACTTTTTATGTTCCTTTCAGCTTCTTTCTTCTAAGTTTAGCTTTTTCATCTACTTATTTTTTAGTTTTTTTGGTTAATTTTGGTTTATTTTATTTATTTATTGCTAATTTCTGATTATTATTATTATTATTTTGGTATTGTATTCAGCTTCTCTGCTTATTTCAGCTTATTCTGTTCATTTCTGCTGCATTCAGCTTTTTCTACACATTTCAGCAGGTTTTCCGCTGCTTTCAGCTTCTATTTTCCTGCTTTCTGCTAATGTCATCTGTTCAAATTCCACTCGCATGAACTGCTGAGTGATGAAACCTTTTCAGCCGGTTTCAGCGTTCACAGGAAGTGACGTTTCCTCTGGTTAAATGGTTAATATGCGCCCTGTTTTCTCAGCCTTCTGTTTCAAATGGAGTTTTCTTTAGGAAATTTTCAGAACTCTCCAAGATGGTGTGGTGCTGTGTGCCGCATAAACACGGTACGGTGGGCAGGAGTGGTAATGATGGAGAGGTACGTTTGAGAGCGAAGGCAGAACAAAGCCAGGGGGAGATAGATGACTATAATAGCAGCATCCTCCACACGTTTACACAACCATCCTCACCCAGCTCGTCTCACTGCATAGCAATCGGTGACCGCTTCACAGGCTGGAGGAGGAGGAGGAAGCTGTTTGTCTTCATCGGTCTCGAGCATCTGCAGGGTTTTTGGTGATCGTATAGTTTTACAAAACTGCTTTAATTTGTCTCAGGTTGGTAACTAAAGTCATATTTTCAGGTATCTGAGATGCCTTTTGATTTTAAATGATCTTTGTGTTGCTTTGTGCAACAGTATCATAAATTATTGTGAAAAGACAACAAAATTACAAGATTTCTAGAAGAGAGGAGATTTGAACCCCTTGGACACCAACAGCTGGCACCATATCTGTCCTGTGAGCTCAACCTATCTGGACTGAAAAATATGTGTTTATTTAAAAACAAGGCAGAGTCTGAAACATGAATCCATTGTAGAGCATTTCTGAAATGGTTAATTACATCAGCACTCACCCAGAATAACACGCTGAAGCTCAGCACCAAGAGGAAACATGGTCGAGCGCTCAAAAGTAACACAACTACGTGCCTTAGTGAGATGCAAGATGGTATAAAAGCCCAAAATACCAAGTTTGAGTCCCACCAAAGACACATTTGTTTTTCTTGCCAATATCTGTGTCATGCAAACATCTATTTACCGTCAACCAGGCATCTGCAAAACTTTAAAGTTGACACCAAATTTGGTTCAATTTGAGCCAAAATGTTTACCGGATGTTTTGATGTCAATTAAATGTCTAGCCTTACTGCTTCCTGAGCCCTGTGTCGTAACAGCTCAACTCTCAAATCAGGGAGGCTGTAAAAAAGAAAAAGGAAATTAGCTTATGTTTTTAACTTCAAATGAGCAGCCGAAAGCTAACACAGTTAGCATCAATGAGCTGAGCAGTGATGAGCCCTAGTTGTTGGGCTTTCTGTGAAGCTGTTTTCCAGATGGAGCATTAGTTCACTGCAGATATGTTAAAGCTGTTTCATGTTTGTGCCTCATGTAGCTGCTCTGCAGTGAAACAGAAACAAAGCACATCTTTTAGCTAAACTAAGCAGCTACTGGCCCTGAGACTGTGTGCGTTCTGTAGTGAAATGAACTTGGAGTAGATATATGATGGTAATTTTCTTTAAATAACTTTGGATATAACAATATACCAATGCTTCATCCTTCGAATATTGAGTGAAGTCCAGCAAGGGTATATAAAGTACAAAGGTGCAGGCCAGGACTCTGCGGTCTACACTCATCTCCAGGCCAGCGGTCACTCTTTCAGGGATGAAGATGTTCACATCCTGGACAGAGAGGAAC
>NC_056511.1:23415936-23437393 GCF_014905685.2 Nematolebias whitei | reverse complement strand
TATATATATATATATATATATATATATATATATATATATATATTATAGACACTTTTGTTATGACTGACAAACACATGAAAATTACATTCAGGTACTAAAGTGACTCCCAGCTGCAGCTATCCTGCACACAGCATCCAGAGAATGGTCTCCTCTTCTTCAGAGGAGCACAGCGAGTCGTCCTGACTCATTCTGAGTGAAGCAGAAGTGCAGCTCCCATGCAGAGGTCTCTTCTGAGCCTTCATTAAGAAAACTCACTACAACTCCCACCTAATCTTTTCTCACCACCACACCTTCTTCCACAGCTCTCATCCATCCCACAACAGTATCAGATCAGTGCTCCCCTCTCAGATGTTCTTCCCTAACATGACTGACACTAAAATGATTTGAGGACTGAGTTTTCCGTCTCTTTGTTAAATGTGCTTTCTTTTAGAAAGGCTTTGTCACGTGCCTGATATCTATTGACAATCTAAAATTATAACATCTATTTTAAATATCCAGGGTGTGCACAGAATCAGTGTAACGCTGCTAATAGATGAAAGTAGATTAAATTAGTGTTATCTGTGCCACTCTCTTTCTTCCATCTTCTTTTTATGTGTAAAGAGATGTGCAGTGAGCCACATGGGAGCTAATGAGCTGATGCAACCAGTACACACTATGGAGTTAACGTGACAACAAAATGCAGCAACAACATATCAGATTAGGGATGTCTTCATTTATAAAGAACTCTGCAGTTATGAACTGTTATTGAATAAATAACATCTTATAGTTAACTCTTTTATTGAAGAAATAGAGTTTACTGTAATTCTGAGCAGCTTAACGAGCTAACTGCTAGTATGAGTGAGAACGCCGTTCTCAAAGTTTATAATAATAATTATAATAATTCTTTATTTCATTTCAAACAGTTAACATTTTCAACAAAACCATGAACAAATAAAAACATAAATATTACCACCAAAATATTCTGGAAACAAAACAAAAATGTTCAAAAAGGGAGCAGGAAGAAGCAATGGCTTATCCAGTCCTGTCACTAAATTTACATACAAATTCTGAACCAAACCGGTTTCGTTAAAAAAAAAATCAAGAACACAAAAACACAAAGTGTAGACAAAAAAAAAAGTGTCGGTAGAAGCACGAGCTTATTATACCTTCACTTTGTTATACATGAAAATCAAAGCAGCAGATTTTTTCCTATATAATTTTCTAAAACATATCAAGGAATTCCAGCTAAGTTGATCGACAAGCTCATAAAAAACAACACACAAAAAAAGAAAAGAGACAAAAAGAAAAATAAAACAATCCAAACCTTATTATATTTGTTTAGTAAATGGTTTTTTTTTTACATTTTTTTGTTTAAAGAGTGAAAAACAACTATTCCACACCTGAATCCCTTTGTTTTTAATATTTGTCCTAACCTTTTTTTTTTTAATAAATCCTTCTCTCTTAACTCAAAGTTTTTCTCTTTAATTTTGAACCACTATTGTATACACTTTGGAAGGAGTTTAGTATAGGCTTTGTACATAATCAGCGCTGTTCTGAGCTCTACTAAGTCATAATTTTTTTAAAATATGCAATGTAAGAAATATGTCATTTGTTGGATGAAAATAATCGGACGCAGTTATAATTCAAATAGCTTTCATCTGGAGCATGTAGACCGGTTTTGTGTTGGTTTTATACGAGTTTCCCCAGATCTCAACACAATTATTCATGTATGGATGTATGAAACAACAGTATTTTTTTCAGTATTGCAATAGTTTTTGACATTTTAGCTTTTACATTATCAATATGAGCTTTCCACTGCAATTTGTAATCAAGTATCACCCCCAAAAATCTGATTTCATACACTCGCTCTATTTTGATACTGTTTACCATGAGTTTTACATTATTTTTTATTTTCTTGTTACTAAATATTACTAATTTTGTTTTATCATAATTTAGTGATAATTTATTTTTGTCACACCATTTCTTTAATACTTGTAATTCTCCTTCCATTTTACCAAGAACCTGCTCAGGTTCATAGTGGTCATAAACATTTACACTGCTAGTTTCCCATTATGCTGATTATCACATAAAAATCTGTTTAAATATTTGTCAGCTCAAATAACAGCAGCAGATAGCTGTAGCACTTGCAGCAGGAATATCACATGAAATGTCAGTCTGATGCAGTCGGTTCATTTTGGTATTTGCTCCGCTCAGATTAGCTGTTAGCTCGTCACACTAGCTCTGTCTCTCCAAACTGAGACAGCAGGTAAGATATTTATTGCTTATAACTTTACCATATAACAACATTTCAAAGGATCTGAGCTATCCCTTTAAGTATCAAAGTAACAATATTAATAAGATGTTGCTTTTGGAACGATGCAAACCAGCAAGGCCCAGCTCACCTGTAAAAGTAGGAGCAGCCTCGCACCGTGTTGTGGCTGAAATACTCCTGTGTCTTCTCGTTGCCGAAGTCCTCCAGAGGATCCGACCACAGCAGGTCACACATGGGCCCGAACGCCGGCGGCTCCTTGAACCGATCCAACTTTAATCCGAAGAGGCAGAATTTAAGCGTGAGAACAGAGCATGGACAAAACGCTGCTAAAAGCGGGACGCTCTTACCTTTTTAATGTCGTCTAAGGTGTGTATTTCAGGTGAGAGGCCACCGTGGACACACAGGAACTGCTGGTTCATGAGTGCAGCCAGAGGAAGGCAGTCAAATGCATCCATGCATGAGTCATACACCTGCTCTGAGTACTTGATTTTACCTGATGAGAGAAGGAAATACAGCTTTTATGTTTGCAAACAGAAATAATTCTGACTTCTTATTTTAAGCAACAGTTCAGATATAACAACAAAACATCTGCAAAACGATGTTTACAAGTTCAACATGTCAAATGGGTCATTGGCGATGTGACTGATATTCGACTATTCGCAGACAGTTTTAGCTTTTTCTACTTGCACACGTTCAACTTGACGACCAAGGCTCTCCTGCAGAAGTGCTCCAGGCTACACATGACTCCACCATGACAGGAAGAAAAGAATAATATATAAAAATAAAATAAATTAAAAAATCTGCTGGAGTACTCACATTCTTGTTTGAAGGTGAAATATTCTGTCAAATGTCTACATTCATGATTTCCACGAAGTAAAAATAGAGTCTTTGGATAGAGGATTTTCAGCGACCAAAGGTATAAAACACACTGTCAGAACGAACACACACAGGGTTAGTTGTTAGAGCGACCAGTGATGCATGTTTCCTGTTGACTTTCCTCTTCACGTGCACAGAGGATGACCTCACCTCGATACTGAAGTAGCCACGGTCGACGTAGTCCCCGAGAAACAGGTACCGCGTTGTGGCCGGCGATCCTCCCACTTCAAACAGCTTCATTAGGTCAAAGAACTGCCCATGGATGTCCCCACAGACTAGAAGGCAACCAGAGGACAACACATCTACTGAGAAATAGCTCTTTGAACACCTTGGTTTATAGGCTGAGGTGTTTTCTGCGTAAGTATGAACCTCAGTGTTTTAGATATAAGCGCTGCGTTCAAGCTTTAGTCGTGCTTATTTTCCATTCAGAACATTTTCACAGCCTCAGTCACAACTCTAATGAAAGAAGGATGGTGTGTTTGTGAACATAGCATTAAGTCAAGAGTTTTAATGTAGACAAAAAATGTCTGTTTGAACAAGCGTTGCATCAAAGTTTTGGAAATGAGTGTTTTTCTGGACTGGAATTGAACAGGGAATTAAGTAGACCTTAATGTTTTGGGATCAAAGTATGCAAGTGGGGAGTAGTTACACAGTGGAGATAAACAGAGGGAGATTTTTGTCCCCCCCCTTGCAGAGCAAAGAAGTGGGTCTGGAAATGCAATCTGTTCATCCACCTGTTCTTTCGTCCATCTGTGCATGTTGTGAGAGTGATAACTTGTGGAAAATAAAAATAAAAAAACAAGTGATGTAGCAACTTCCTTTATGGTTTGGCATCTAGGCAAGGTTACTTTCAAAAATTGGGAAGCCAAGTTGAAAAATAAGCAAAGTGCCAACTTTAACTTTGTTGCGTGGCTGAATCTAGGTGAAAGACAGGTGGCCATGAGGTTGCCAAGTCAATATCCAAGATGGCCACCACCCTATATACAGTAAGGTAGTCCCTCGTTTATCGCGGGCGATCTGTATCCTGAAGACGCCCAATAAGTGAAAAACCGCAAAGTAGGAATAGTAGTACAAGTAGTAAGTAGTAGTTTATTTTAGTATTTATATAGAGAGAGATATTAAGGCATTTTAAACCCTTCCCACACTCTTGCAATATTCTAAACATTGTTTCTAAACTCGAAACGCTCTAAAAGAGCACAGAATGTCATGATTTCAGCTCTCTGCCTCTGCTGCTCTCAACCACCTGCAAGCGCTCTTGGCCACGCCCACTTCCATGTTCTGCACGTAGAACAGCTGATCAGCTGCAGCAGGAAGCTTATCCTGCAGTGTGGGCTGCACAAAGATGCAGCAGGTGCTAAATCATTTAAAATAATTTATTTGAAATAAAAATTCTAGGCTGATCGTGCGGCTCATCCATCAGTCAGCCAACCAATTTTATTTTTAAAAACTGTGATAGAGCGAATTCATGATAAACGCACTGCGAAGTAGCGACGGACTACTGTATATGTAAACCAGCCGCCCCATCATGTAAGGAAACCACACTTCCTAGTTTTTATATTGCTTAAAAGTAGTGTTTCCTTAAATGATTAGGATGGCTGAAGATTACTCTATGGAGGCTAAGGCCGCTGCTGGCATGTTTTTGGACTGTGGGAGGAAACCAAAGGACCTGGAGAAAACCCACGCGTGCACGGGGAGAGGATGTAAACACCACACAGAAAGGCCCCAGCCTGGAGTCGAGCTCAACTGCTCAGTGGTGCAGCTGATATTTGGAAATGCTGACCTATCAAGCAATATGTATTTAAAACACAGTTTAAAACTCAAACTGTATTTCTGACATGTTGATGTAAAAAAAAAAAATAAAAGCATTAAAACGTGTTTCTGTTTACCATTCCAAACTATCAAACACTTTTTTAGCAAAGAGACTTCGACATGAACGATCCTTAAAGTACTTTACCGGAACCTTGAAAGCATGACATATTTTCCGTCCGTCTCTGTTAAACTTTTCATGCTCATGTCACAGCAACACAAGAAAAATGATTCTTTTATCCATCCTCTAAAGACATCTGCAGTGATGTAAAATATGCCCTTTTTATTTTCTGCTCGGTTTTTCAATGACACGAACTGCCAACAAATAAAAAAACAATACCACTGGTGAAAGTGTTGTGTCGTGCGGATTGTCTTTCACATACAGTACATGTTGAAGCTGATGTATACAACAACATCTGCACCAGTTACATCAGAAAATACTTGAAGTGTTACGCTGGCAACATGGCGGAGCATTGCGGCCATGTTGTTAGTAAACACATCAAGAATAAATGATTCTGTTGGCAACAACATGCTTATTAACAAAACAAGAGTTGTTTTTTACAAGAATACATTGGAGTTTTAATTTGAACCCACCGTACTACAATTAATGCAAAACTAGTATGAGCTGCATTTGAGGGTCTAGAAGTAAAGAGATATTTATCTGAGCTTTGGCTGGAAGGCCTCGCTTCTCAGCTGCTTTCGTCTTGGAGGGGTGGAAGAATCTTGAAACCCCCGGGGGGGGGGGGGGGGGGGGGGGGGGAATGTACTTTTTTATGGTGAACACCCCAGCTCTGGAGTGCCAACCTACATCTCATTTCCTCACTGCCTTCAATTTTTTATTATCATCTCGCTCTTTCTGGTTCTCTCCTGCTCCTCCTCCATCTCCGCTCGCTTCTCCGTCTTCTCCATCAGCTCCACAGTGGCCTTCGCCCACTCGAAGCTTAGAGCGATGTGTGTGGGAGACTGCCTATGACTAAAGCAATCAAACGCACACATGCACACACAGACACGGGATGCGTACACATACGCCCAACAACGCATGCATGCAAGCTGCACTCAAATTCCTACAGCTCATAAAAACACTAACACAACAAAACTGATGCCCGTACACAACATGAAGATGAAGGCACGAGGCCTTCATCTAAATGAGACTGAAACATCAGCTGAAGGTAAAGGGACAGTTCAGATCTTTTTAAGAGGGTTTCTGTGGAAAGGTCACAAACTATTATTTGTTGTAGAAAGCTCTTTGAAGGATCTCAGTTTGGAGAAACGGAGCTGAATTCTGAGCAGATTGATGAGCTAACAGCTAGCTCGAGCAGGGACAAGATTGAAGCTGCCTTAGTTCACGTGAACACTATTTAATAAACCTTTGCACCACAGTCTGTTTAGCATTACTTGGTTATTGCAGAAAATAAATCATAATAGTCCTGCTTAAAATGTCCCTGGCTACATCAGATGTGCTACAGCTAGCTGCTGCTGCTATTTGCCCTGTTTCAAAATCCATGGGATAATATGTAAATAATTGTAATGGAAAAACTAACAGAAATGTAAAGTTTATAACTTACGACAGAGCATTAGGGCCACGCAAAAAAAAAAAAAAAAAAAATTAAAAGCCACAAAATTACGAGAACTAAGTCCTACTATTACGAGAATAAAGTCATACGAGACTTTTGTTTATTACAGCTCTCGTTGATTTTATTTTTGCCGCCCACGAATCAGATCCACGATGCAACCTGTCAATCAATCCAGTAGGCGTGTCAGCAAAAGACCAATTCGAAGCTAAATGCTCCGTACCTGCAGAGAGCTGCTGCAGCCCATCACAGCGTACCACCTTACTGTAAGCAGGTTCAAAGTCCTGGTACTGATAATAAACTGATGCTGATGTGCTAACAGATTAACTACCTCCATATTTGTAAAACCAATACCAAAATGTGACTTAACAAGATGCTCAACATTCTTCATTTGACCACAGTTAAAATGTGGTAAACCTGCTTTATCATGTTGTAGTTCGGATAATATCACGAGTCATTTAGCTTCGGATTGGTCATTTGCTGACACACCTACTGCATTGATTGACAGGTCGCATTGTGGATTCGACATGTAGAAAAGAAAAAAAAACACGAGAGCTGGAAAAAAAAGTCTCGTACAACTTTATTCTCATAATTTTATGACTTTTAATTTTTTTTTTTAGTGTGGCAATGTAATTTTTTTTTTCTGAGCGTGGTCCTAAAGTTCTGTCGTAATAACTAGTATTTACATGAACCACTAAAAAATTATTCAGACCGAAGTTGTTTTAATGCGTCGATGATCCACTTTGGCACTGTTTGGACTAGCTGCTACCTCATCATTCTAGTCAGAATGTTCAGCTGTTTACAGCAGGTTAGTTGGTTAGGTTTTATTCTTTCTGATCTTTTATGGTTTTCATATGCTTTTTATTTTATTTTTATCAGAGCACCCCACCATGTTATGATCATTAGCACCTTACTGCACATCTTAATTCTAACTGACTGATACTAGTAGACAACTAAGCTAATGTTTGAAAACTCTGGAACCTAAAATAAAATATATTAAATACTAATCCATTTTTTCAGTCTAGTCAAGTAGAAGAATTGGAGGAAAAACTTATAAACCTTGACATACTGTTATATACGTACATGTTTTAATGCTAAATCCGTTAGCATTCCTTTAAAATCAGATTTATAGCAAGAGCAGTAAAGTAAAGTTTAAAATGTGCTCTTTATTGGGTTTGAATTTGTTTTCATTTTCATTTTTATAAGAAGAAAATAGCAGGTGATAAACTATTCTCAAAGGTCGGTGGCTAATTTTTATTTATTTATTGCTAACGCTAACACAGAAACGCTTAGATTTACCTGAAAAAGAACTTTCACTTCACCCCATAATGCCAACAGGACAAGAGTTCATTGTCAACACAATCATTCACACTTGTATAGTTTTGTGGTTGTTACACAGAACAAAAGACATTCACCTCAAACCTTTACAGTCCACCACTGCTAATGTTCATTTGGACGTATTGTTAATTTTTATTTATTTATTTATTTCGGCTGCTCCCTTCTTCAGCAAACTAATTCGCACGAAGACTTGGAGATTGTTTTTACGCTGGATGCCCTTCCTGCACAGACCACCGAGCTACCACAGCCCTCGGTGTGGAGCAGAGAGCTGCTATGGATGCTCAGGGGAGCAGATGGTGGGGGTTAAGGGCCTTGCTCAAGGAGCCAGAGAGGAGCAAATGAAGGTGGAGGCAGGTGTGGGTGTGTCACCTATCCCACCTACATTTTGATGTTGTCGGTACCGGTAGTTGAACCGGTGACCTTCCAATCACAGGCCCACCTTCTCTAACCTCTGCGCCACCACTCCCCACTGTTAAATTATTGACTTTGTTAATAGTTTGTTAAATTATTGACTTAGTTTCCTCATAATTTTCCTTTGATAGTTACATGAAAATTTTACAAAAACAAACAAGTGTGTGACCGAGTTGTTTAAAAACATTAGATGTATTTATGCTAATAAACGTATCCCATTCGGTTCATAGTTGAGCCTAAAATTAATTGTCCAAGATGAGGTAGTAAAATCTAACAGACACTGTCGTGTATCCAGGGAACAAACATTGTTCAAAATCAAAAATAACTGGACTTCTACTCTGAAGATGAAGACATTTCATTCCCATCCGGGAAGCTTTATCAGTTCAAAAACATCTGGAGTGTGAGGAGTTCCAGACATTTTTGAACTGATAAAGCCTCTCGGATGGGAATGAACTGTCTTCTCCTTCAGGGTGGAAGTCCAGTTGTTTTTGATTTTTAACATTTTTTTGGATTGACCATGACCTGGATGACTGAGGATCTTAACCAACAAACATTATCGTTACAAAAAGGATTGAAAAAAACAACAACAAAAAAAAAACACTGCAACAGATCCTCTACTTCTTTCTAGCATACTCTAAGAGTAGAAAAATAACAAAAATGTCTGCCTTCCATTTAAAGTAGTCAGCGCCAATCACAATCCCCACACCAGCCAACATGATCAGATAACTTCACTTGTGCTTTTCCTGCTTTGACAGATAAAAGTTTCATCTGTGAAAAGGATCAAATGTTGACTTTCTTAGTTTTTCCACATTCGGTTCTCTTTTCAGGGGCAGTCAAACATCTGGAAATCGTTTGGATACATGTGACTAGGCCTGTCACGATAAAAAATTTTGCTGGGCGATTAATTGTCTCAGAAATTATTGCAATAAACAATCATATTGTTGCCCTGTGATGGACCTGCGACCTGTCCAGGGTGTACCCCGCCCCTCGCACGGTGATTGCTGGACATGGGCACAGGCGACCCCCATGACCCACAAATGGAAGAAGCGGGTCAAAGATAATGGATGGATGGATTTTGCTGGGTGATTAATTGTCTCAGGAATTATTGCGATAAACGATAATATTGTTTGAAATTTGACAATAATTAGTCCATCCATCCATTAACTTTACCCGCTTTTTCCATTTTGGGTCACGGGGGTCGCTGGTGCCCATGTCCAGCAATCACTGTGCGAGGGGCGGGGTACACCCTGGATGGGTCGCAAGTCCATCACAGGGACACATAGAGACAAACGAGACAAACAACCATTCACTCTCTCATTCACACCTAGGGACACTTTAGAGTTACCAATCAGCTTAACATGCATGTTTTTGGTTTGTGGGAGGAAACCGGAGTACCCGAAGAAAACCCCCGCATGCACGGAGAGAACATGCAAACTCCACCCAGAAAGGCCCCTGGACCGGGGTTTGAACCAAGGACCTGCTCGCTGAGAGGCAGCAGCTCTACCAGTTGCGCCACCGTGCTGCCCCACAATAATTAGTCATTATTGTTAAATTTGCGAAGAAATTTTGGTTAATTTGTTTTGCGTTTAGTACCTTTTTTCCACCACCGAATGGCAGTATAAGACTGTTTGAACCAAAGGATGGATGTGAGGGAGCGAGCAGCATGTCTCTTTAAGAAAAATGGGAAGGAGGCTCCTTGACGTGACATGGGCTGTCTCTCCTTCCTTTTTTTCGGTTCTCAAAACGGTGGACGCTCGGTGTGGTTTGAGCTCTTTAGCATAGCATTTTTCACTCAAAGCTTTTAATAAGAAATCATTAAACAAGTTCTCATCTTCTTTTTGCAGAGAAAAACAGCTTTTTACATGAAGGCACATGTTTCAACCATGAATTTTGGAGCTTCGACAAGACAGGTTTTTTTCCTGAGGTTGGCCTGTTAGCTTAGCTCGTAGCTTAGCTTCTCAGCTTAGCTACTTTTAATGATCCAAAAACACAATTTTGGACAGTTAAAACAGCTTTTAAAGAAAAAAGAAAAAGGGAGGGGTCAGTGAAGAGCACCGGACTTGAGCCTTTTGTTATCCAGTGTCTTCAGTAGAAAGAGAGAGACACAAAGAAACAATAAAGACGATAAATGAAAATAAGGTTGATAATTTTAATTTATCATGCGATTAATTGATTTATTGTTTATTGCGACAGGCCTACCTGTGACTGGAGCCTCGATGTCGAGGATGGTCTTCTCTTGGCGGAGGATGGCGGCGCCCTCATTGATGATCCGAAGCGCCACGGCTTCCTCCACGCGGCCCTCCTTGGTCAGGTGGGCCTTCAGGAGGTCCACGCGAGGTTTGCCTTCACAGTCGAATACTTCCTTCATGGTGAGGCGGTGGCTCAAGGGGAAGGGGACAGCTGAGGACAGAGCACATACGGGCACTTTATGGCATCTGAGTGCTAAGAAACACAGAAACAATAGCTCCTCGTATTCCACGACATACAAACGCCCCATTATTAACAGGTCTGTTGCTTAATATTAATTATTCCAGTACAGACGTGCATCTTGATCATTCCTGAGAGCTGCATGAAACATTTAAATAACCTGTTCTCTCTTCCTGGATTGCTGAAACGCGTGGCCATTAAAATGCATCAGTCACCTACCCACCAGACAGCCTGTGAAGCTGTGAAATCCAACCACAGATCATTCCTTCAGCAGTGGCAGCAGAAAGATTTATTTTATTTTAAATCTGGGGCTGATCTCTGGGTGCTGTGACTACGAGCTCTGGGCATCGTGGGCCGACGTTAATCGAGATCATCTGGATTAACACAGAAAACTCTTTCTAAGTGTCTGTGCTATGAATAATTCACATAAAGGGAAGATTATGCCCACTGAAGTCCAGTTGCATCTGTTTAAACGCACGGACAGCACAAGTCAGCAGCAGCATGGCAGTGAGCTTGCCAGATTTCTGCAGCGCCAAATGAAGAGAAAAGGAGGAACGAGCCTCTGAGCTGGGCCTTAAACGCAACATGATCAAGAAGGTCTTTAATAATGGATGCTAAACTCCAGAAATCTCAAAGATGCTACTCCTGGGATAATGAGGCAAGCCCCAGCAAGTGCAGCTAATGGCACAAAGATTTTTCACAGTGTGCAGCGTGTATCTGTGATGGCGACGTGTGCTTTGACACTTAACCAGCGAGAACAAACTCAGCACCGTCGGACAACTGCACGCAGGAAGTCCACGATCTGACGAGGGACCCTGAGTCTCCCGTGTCTGGAGTCCATAACTGACGGTTAAACCAGAGTTTGAGCTGATTTACATTATTATTGGTGTTTGCAGGGAATAACACTAGCAAAAACAATTATAGTTGAGTATAACTGAAAGGCAAAATACCTGGAGCCATATTTAACTAAATGTACTCAGAGGTTTGTGTTGTAAATTTTAGCTTCTACTGAAATATTTATGATTTCAAATGGACTCTAGTTTCTTTTTTGTATATTTTTTTGTGTAAAATATTACATTCATTCTGGTATTTCGCTTTTTTTAATCTGCTAGAATTAATTTTGTGTGTGTTTTTAAAAGCGTAGCTAAAAAAATGTTAGAAGAAAAACAAAATTAAAGCAATACATTTGATCTTTTAAAGTGAGGATCTGTGGAAAAGATACTAACAATTAATTAAGTAATATCCTACCTGCTGTAAATTGCTTTTTGTATAACTTACGTTTGGAGAATTAAGAGTTTACAGTAATTCTGCTTGGACTATTGAGCCAATGGCTAGTCTGAGTGGTGGATAAAAGCATTTTCAAATGTTTCATAGGTATTTATATGAAGAAAAAAAAACAGCTAAATATCACAGTGGATTTCATATTACAAGGTTATTTACATGTAATTATAGTTATTTACAAATGCAAATAGCAGCAGCAGCTAGCTGTACATACATGTCCTTGAAACTTCTTGTAGAGTTCTTGAACGATGCCAGGCATCCATTTAATCATTGGTTCTACTCAGACTGCCCTTTATCTACCAATCTGATCAGAATTAAACTCAATTTCTCCCATTTCAAATTGTTCCAAGTCCTATCTACAACAGGTAAGATGTTAATTGTTCACATTCTCATAGTCTCAAAAAGCCCCACTTGAAAAATGTTGAACCATCTCTTTAAATCTAATATTGTCATTATAATCATGATGTCTGATTGTTTGACTTTGTTAATTTACATTTATTATTACAGGTGGCCATGTTGTGTAAGAAGTAAATATAATTAAATATCAGTAATATTATCCAACATTATCATGTTCCGTTGTTTTCCTTATTTATTGTATGATTTGTGTCATTTTAGCCGTTCATTTATCAAAATATTCAGCTCATTCTGGAGATGGTGCTGTGACTCGATTTTTTAAACATGTATACTTTTCAACATATTTACCTTTTTTTTCCAAGCGCTTTCCTCAGAAAAATAAATTGAGATTTGTTCAATTTTTTCTTAAGCTACTTTTAGTTTTCAACTACAGTTCTGCTGTTTTTAGCTTTTAGCTGTGCTTTGGCAAATTTTGGTGATGGACCGACTAACAGATGAGGTCAGGCAGGATGGAGTGGATGGAGAAAAGTTTCAGGAGTGATTTGCAAAAAAAAAAAGGTAGCAGCAAAGGTCAAAAGAAAAGTTTACAAGACAGTGGTGAAACCAGCTATGTTGTATGGTCTGGAGACAGAGACATGGACAAAAAGACAGGAGAAGAACTGGAAGTGGCAGAAATGAAGATGTTGAGGTTCTGCTGAGGAGTGACAAGGATGGATAAGATTAGGAATGAGATCATCAGAGGTACAGCACAGGTTGAACAACTGGGAGATAAAGTTAGAGAGACCAGGCTGAGATGGTTTGGACATGTCTGGAGGAGGGACAGTGGGTATATTGGTAGAAGGATGTTAGAAATGCAGCTGCCAGGAAGAAGACAAAGAGGAGATATATGGATGCAGTTAGAGAGGACATGGAGGTAGTTGGAGTGAGGACAGAGGAGGATGACTCGCCATGGTGACCAAGAGGGAAAAGCCAAAAGAAGAAGAAGAATAACAACAACATTACGGTACTTTTAGCTAATCTTTTGTGATTTTTAGAGTCAAACTAGCCTGTTGATACTTGTAGCAAATATTTAGCTATTTTAGCTAGTATTTTACTGTTAGTATTACTGTTAGCTTCTAGGTAGCATTTTGTTAAAGTTAGCTTTTGGGGTGTTTTTTTTTTTTTTTTTTACATATTTTAACTAGTATATTTTAGCTAATATTTTGTTTTTTAATGATTTTTATTTAAAAGTTCTATTACTGTTAATTTCTAGCTAACCTTTTGAAGATACTTTTACTCTTTAGCTAGGATTTTGCTATTTTAAGTTAGTATTTAGAAACGTTTAGCTAGTGCTTTGCTACTTTCACCTTTCTATTTTTAGCTACATCTTTTTAACTTGTGGCGAGCCTTTTTCTGCATTTAACTTTTAACAAACCTTTTACTACATTTCACATTTAGCTAGCCTTTTGCTACTTTTAGCTTCTATACTATTTTGCTGTTTGAAACTTTTAGCTAGCATTTTACTTTTTTTTAGCCAGCTCAGCTTGTGTTCTGCTTCTTACTTTAACAACTCAGTCTTAGTCATCCACGCTGTAATCTCACAGAAAACATGCCTTTGTTTGTTTCTTCAGTCACTTGTTTTTACAAGCTAATTGTAATCTGTGAATTTCAAAGGTAATCCTCTTTAAATACGGTATCCAACCCCAATAGGAACATGTGATGCTAAGCTAAAGATCTTCTACACGTTTTACAGAAACACACAGGATGACACACATGCAGCACTGATGTAGATTTATGGTGCAGAGATGAAGAGCTGACTTCTGCTCAGCACCGGAGCACAGCCGAACTCTGAAATACTGTACGTTGCTGAGCAACAGCAGCAGGAACAGCAGCTGACTGTTGGAGTGCAGCCAGCGGCGCGCCACAAAACTGCAAATTGCACTGGAGGTTTATGCAGATACAGTAATGTGCTGCTCATGCAGTCGGCAAGATAAATTGTCAAATCACCTCTCAGTATGGTTCACGGTGTATTTTTTTATACACACATCTCCCCAGGACAGAGTTTCACTCCGAAACGTGAAACAAATGGCGGCGTTGCTAATAGAAATGTGACGTTCAGGAATGATCCAATTTTTTTTCGACGGCTCATTAAAGCAATGCGAACCAAGTCATTCTTTCTTTTTTCCTGGTGTTTCACACAGCTGCAGACACACACACACACATGCTCCTGTGCTGTTCTAATGAGATGAAGAACGGGCGGAGCGCAGGACCGCAGACATGACTGGCGAACCCGGGCTCAGGAAGGGATGGAGAGAAGTTGTGCATTTGATAAGCGTACATGGCCGCTGCAGTACGGCCGTACGAATAGGCTTGTCACGATAACAAATTTTGCTGGGCGATTAATCGTCTCAGAAATTATTGCAATAAACGATAATATTGTTTGAAATTTGACAATAATTAGTAATTATGGTCAATTTTAAGAAAAAAGAAACTGTCCAGATGACTTGACTGAGCATTATTGAATGTGGTACCTGGATGATTGAGCATGAACTTAGTTGCCTTGAACCACTTTGGCTGTGGCTGCCTGCCTGGGAGGAGTCGACGGGGGACAGGACAGCCCCCAGAAACCATCTTATCGCCAGCAAACTGGTTGACCCACTTAAGGAGTTTACTGCTTGGTTGGAAAACAGTTTACCTGGAACTCCTCAGACTGATGAAGCCCTCTGGATAGAGGGTGAAACGTCTCTGGAAAAAAAGAAACTGTCCAGATGACCTGACTGAGCATTATTGGTGTTGGTTAATTTGCTTTGAGTGTAGTATCTTTGTTTGACCACCGGATGGCAGTATAAGACTGTTTAAACCGAAGAGGGAGCGAGTAGCGTGTCTCTTTAAGAAAAATGGGAGGGAGGCCCCTTGACCTGACATGGGCTGTCTCTTGTTCCTGTTTTTCAGTTCTCAAAATGGTGGACGCTCATGTGGTTTGAGCTCTTTAGCATAGCACTTTTCACACAAAGCTTTTAATAAAACATCAGTAAACAAGTTCTCAGCTTCTTTTTGCAAAGACAAACTTTTTAGACGAAGGCACAGGCTTCAACTGTGAGTTTTGGAGCTTTGATAAGACGGAGGTTTTTTCCCTGAGGTCAGCCTGTTAGCCTAGCTCGTAGCTTAGCTTCTCAGCTTAGCTGCTTTTAACGATCCAAAAACACGATTTTGGATGGTTAAAACAGATTTTAAAGAGAAAGGGAGGGGTCAGTGAAGAGTACTGGAGTTGAGCCTTTTGTCATGCAGGTTCTTCAGTAGAAAGAGAGAGACACGAAGAAACAATAAAGCCGATAAATGAAAACGAGGTCGATAATTTTCATTTATCATGCGATTAATTGATGTATTGTTTATTGCGACAGGCCTATGCATGATTTGTATTGTTGTCACTATGTATGGACATACTGCATGACTCCCAGTTCAAAACACTGGCTTCTTTGAGCATTTTTTTTTTAAAGAATGGATCCTTAAGACCCGTCTCCTTTCAAAGAGCCATAAATCCCATCTCTAATAGCTCATGAGCAACCTTTGGTTCCTGAACAGCAACACTAGCTTCACCTGAACCGGACTGTGTTTTTCTAAAGACATACATGTCAAGCTTTTAACTTAAAGGCCACCAGAGTCCTTCTCCGCACTTCCATTTACTTGGATTAGTTTTATAAGCTGCAGCTGTTTGAACCTCCCGGCTGATTGCTGCCTGCCGCTGAAGGCAAACTGTAAAAATGTTTTTGAGTGTGCGGTCACTTCTTTGTAACATTAGCAAAGTGTTTCAAGAATCTCTGAACGTATTTTAATAAATCCCTCAGAAAATAATCACTGGATGTATCTACAGCTGTTTAGCAAAGATGGCCTCCACAGTCCACTGACCTCAGCACACAAAACCTGATATAAGTCAGCAAATCTTACAGATAATGAGCTGAAATTTGGAGTGGTGGTAGCTGAAAGTTTTTCAAAACAAGGACTCTAAGAGCTAACTGATTCTTACAGGTAAAACAATTTACATCAGATGGTGCATAACAGTATTTTCAAGGTTTGTCCAAAACATCTAGAACGCCATCGTTCTTCAATAAAAGACGATAGTTTAAAAACTAGCAGTGCTCCGATGTCTCTCTCGTCACAGAGGAATTAGAATAGTGAATGTTTGTAGTTTTAGAGATGAGTGTTTTTTCTGGACTGAAACTGAACAGGGAATATAAGTAAACCTTAATGTTTTTGATGTAAGTTTTTCAAGTGGGTAGAAGTTATGCTGTGGAGAAGAACAAGGACCCTGGAGAATAGAGGGAGACATTTTATCCAACATGAGGTGTAATGGAGGACCCAGAGGGTGGCCAAAGGTGGCCTTGGCATCTATAGATTAATCTTTGGCCACCCAAATCATTTGAGCAAACTATACTTTTAAGCAATATAAAAACTAGAAAGCATACTTTCCTTAAATGATAGGGGTGACCAGTTTATGGTGGTGGACATCTTGGATTATGACATGGCAACCCAATTTGATTTTGAAGTTTTTTTTTTACCCTAGATGCAGCCCCACACCAAAATTGGAGTCTACAGGTTGCTTATTTTTTAAGTTTTCCAGTTCACAGTATTTACATATAGACTTATATGGTGGTGGCCATAATGGTTTTTGATGCGGCCACCAAATTTTACAATAGTAACCTTTTTTACGCCTAGATGCAGCCACACACCAGGATGGAAGTTGGTACCTCACTTGTTTTTCAAGTTGTCATGCTCACAACATGCACGGACAGATGATGGGACCGAGGACATTTCCCTCTTCGCTCCGCAGCAGCGGGTGATATGAATTCTATCAATGAATGATGAATTTAATATTCAAATTGTCGTCAGATGGAAGTATTTAAAATTCCTACTGTGTCTTTAGAGGTGATGTTAGATCATACTTGGATAAAGGAAGGCTGGGCTGTCATAAAACCTGACATATAATATGTCAGGAGAAAGAAAGATCACTCACAGACAGATTTATTGCCTCGTTTCGTCCGGTGTTTACAGCACAGCGGTGACATAAAACAAACTCCACAGCCCAGCCGTTTTTAATGCTCTGTCTCAAACCTGCTAAAGCTTATAGGTTGGAGCTACATATAGGAAGAAAATAACTTATGCAGGTTCTGGGTGGACGTGGTGCACACAACAACTGCAGGAAACGTTTCAGCTTCAAAATCACCACTGTCTTCACATCCTCCTTTGATCACCTGATGGCTGCACTGCTCACTTTCTTAGACTTTTTTTTTTTGTATTTCATGCCTCTGGGGAGAGCAAAACAAAAAAAGATGTTTCAAAGAAGTATGAAAATAGAAAAGCAGATAAAAGTAACAAAAGAAGTAGCCACATGCCTGTCAAGGAATAAGGAGTTACGAGCAGCACATCTGGAGACGAGTGGACCTGTTTTCAGGAGGTTTGATGCTAACGAAGGAGGTTTCTAAAAGCCTGAGGTAGAACGATGAACAAGAATCCAACAAACGTAACGCGCAAGTGTTTTGAATTACAGACGTGTTGCAAAAGCAGAAAAACAGTCAGGATTCTTGGTTTTGTGCCGTTTTCTGACGTGAACTTTGCGCTTGATATTGTTTGAGTTAGCAGCTGTGTGATCTCCTATAAAAAACACTAAACATGAAATTACCTGTCTGTTAGCAAAATATCTCATGAACCGCTGGACAGATTTTAATGAAACTCTCAGAAAGTAATGAATGGATGCTCATCAACAACTGTTCAACTTTGGAACTCAACGCAATACAAGATGACCACCACACCCCAATGAATATATGAAACAATAACATGGCTAAACCTCAGCTGATTTTACAGACAACTGGCTAAAAGCTAATGTGGTAGTGGCTGAGTGTGAACCACAACACAACGCACAACACTTTTGCTCTGAACTTTGGCAACGACTATTGGCACAAACACTGTTTGTGTGTTAGCAAAATATATTGTGACACACTCACGCCCCCCAGATGTGCATCTACAACTGACCAACTTTTAGGATGCACTCAGTTTAAGATGGCTGTCACAGCGAATCATCTTAAAACACAAAAACAGCTAGAATTCGGTCAGTGGTAGCTGAGAGTCATCCTCATCACATGGTTCGAGCACTAACTGAAATGTTGAAATACAAGATGGTGGATGATATGCATCAAGAGATTAATTGTATTTTATTTGATATATCTGAACATTTAGGTAAGTGAGTGTATAGGACGGAGCGGCGGGTCTGGGATGAACTCGGCTGATTTTCTGTGCATGTTTGGACTTTGGGCCCTGAAACAATCCGTACCCCGTTTACTGTCACGTCACTTCTCCAGCTGTGGAGGTGAACGGATGGAAGTTGCTCATGCTGACTGGGCCCTGATGATGAAGAAGATGATGATGATGATAACACACTGACTGTGGGTTCTGATCCACGATGAATGAATGAGTGAATAAAATGGGGAGCATTTCATCCTCCTCTGATCAGTTCTTTATTGACCCTGTCTCTTTTTTCCCCTTTAATCAAATTAAAACATGACTCACTCCTGGTACCCCCCCCCCCCCCACACACACACACACACACACACACACACACATTAAAATGTCAATTTCATGCCCTCTTCCCCCTCAGCTGAAACCCATGAAATCCTGCTTCATCACTGCTCCTCTTCCTCCTCCACCTCTCCTGTCATGAAGTCTCGTTCTGGGGGCAAGTCCTGCGCCTTTACGCTGCTGCTGCTCTCTGAGGCCCCCTTTTCCACTGGTGGTGGTGGTGGGGGGGGGGGTTAGCTCAGCAGAGAAAACCGGATTGTTTATCAACATCAAAGCCCCTCGTTTCCCACTTCCATCAACACAACTTCCATCGCCGCATTTCCACCATCAACGCACGAGCAGACAATGGAGGCCACGTTCCACCGAAGCGCAGCAGCGGGGATGGGGGTGGGGGTGTGTGTTATGTAATCTACAGCCACAATAAAGAAGGGGGTGGGGGTGTATAAAAAACGTAGGCTGACTTACATTTGACCACCCGATCGGTGGGGTTTAAGACGGAGTCAGCGTTGGACATCTTCATGGGCAGCTGTCGTCTCCGAGGCTGAAGCGAGTTCCTCTCTCCGTCTCCCTCTCTCTCTCGCCCCCCCTCCCCCCCTCGCCGCTAGCTTTCGGATCAACTCTCTGGGTTTTTACTCCTCGTCGAAATGCGCCGGGTGCTGCTGTGGCATCACTCGGAGGACGCACGCTGCTCCCCGGGCAGGCGGAGGCTGAGCGGGATGCAGGGATGGATTGGTGCTGATGCTGGAGGAGCTGCTACTGCCGAGCTGCTCATGTGGGGGAGGATGAGCGGAGAGAGGGTGGGAGGGAGAGAGAGGGTGGTAGGGGAGGGGGGGGCACTATCCCGACATGGCGGTGGAGGGAACTCCCACGCAAATGTTTCACGGGACTTGCCTGATGCAGACATCAGATGGAGGAGTGTGGGTTGGGGGGCTGCCCCCACACGCACACGCCGCGCCACTTTTCCGTGTCCGGGATCTTGGGTATACCTGATGACGAGAGCGCGTGAAGCTCGGCTTGAACATTCATTTTTACTTATTTTGCAAACATTAGAGAAAGCAGTGTTTAAAAAAAAAACACTCTCTGGGAACAAAAACGATCAAAGCAATGTTGGACTTTTAAAAGGAACTGCTTTAAAGGAACATTCTGGTTATTTTGAAGTGAAGTCTGCAAATTAAAGGAATTGCAAAGTTTTGGAGAGAACAAAAATATTCATGAAGTAATGAATTTGATTTTAATTTTTTTTTTCTCATGCTGATCGTAAATTAAACATCAGAAAGCAAAATTAGTATGAGGATGCAACATGTGGTTGTTTACATACAGAAACAATTGACTGTGACCAGTGGCGGCTGGCCCACAGAGGGCGCTAGGGTGCCGCCCCACCACATTACCTTGAATAAGACATAAAAAGTTGAATAAAAATGAAATAATAAAATAAAAATATTTCACAATATATGTATATATATTTTTAGTTGTGTACGATAAATATTTTATAGTTAGTGATGAGTAAAATTGTTTTGTTTATCAACATTTTTGTCTGATTGATGATGTATTTCCGCCCAAGGGTGCAAAAATCTTTGCCCATAGACTCTCATTAAAAGTTGTACGTGCACAGTAGCTCCTCTTCCAATACATGAGATAGGAAGATTCTGGGCGCAACACTCCTGCACCTTGAGCTGAATGCATGGTTCGATTGTGCTTCCAGAACAGATTGTGCAGCGAAACTCACAACCAGGCTATGTATGAGAGAGACCAGGCTATGTGTGAGAAAGGCTAGGCTAGCTGCTGCAGGTAGGCTTTAAGCCATTGAAAGTCCTTTATCTAATGCCTATGTTGCCATATCTGACTGATATGCCTCTCAACCTTTAGATGTCTCTGTTTGTGAAAAAAACCTTCAGCTGACTGTATTCTAAAAGTGGGAACTGGTGAGTTTGTTTGTCAGTTTGTTTCTGGAGCTAGCATGTTAGCGCTAGCCTCCAGGTTATTGTATTGGCCTCTGTAATAACTCAGTATTGATACGTTTATTTGAATGTGCTTGAAGAAAAACAATTATCAAACATTAATGCTATTCTATATTAAATGTCACTGATGGTGTTATACTATTTCTGAATACCTGTATTTGTATTGACATGGATAATGAAAAATAAGCCTCTTGCAATAAGTAACTATCTCCTAGTGTTAATGTTGAAGCATTTAAATTGAAGACACATTGAAATGCTATTGCTATATGTGCTAAGGTGCAATATTAGGATATTTAATATTAGGAATATTTAAGAGTACTCAAATAATGAGCTTGATTCTATTTATATTATGAATTTATACAACTATAGTAATGAAGAACAAAAAAGGTTGAATCAGTCATCTGGACTTCGTTTTTTTGTTAAAAAGAAACGTTTCGCCCCTCATCCAAGAGGCTTCATCAGTCTGAGGCCTAGCCATCTGGTATTACCCAGAAGCCACCCTGACTCTTGTGTTTCAAGCCTGCCTCAGATACCCCTGAAGTCTGGCCTTTTCACTAATGGTTTCAAAAACACAAAGTTTGTTTTCTCAGTCATCCAGGTATATAACAACAAAAAAGGTTGAATCATGTCATCTG
>NC_056511.1:23391711-23400936 GCF_014905685.2 Nematolebias whitei | reverse complement strand
TATATATATATATATATATACATATATACATATCTGCAAAACATTTATGACTTCCTGTGTGATTTTTCAACCAAGCTAATGAGTAAAAAAACTGTATCTTAAGTTGATTTCTGACCATGTTTTATTTATTTTAGTGTTGTAATAATAAAAGCAATAGTTTATTATTATTATTATTATTATTATTATTATTATTATTATTATTATTAGGGCTTCTTTAATGAACGTTACCTCCAAACAACGTGTAATAGCAGCAGATCTGCCACTAGATGGCGACCTAACCTTTAATTTGTGTCTCACTGCACCAGCAGGCAGACAGGATCGTTTGAGACCATTACATCATTTATTTGACTGAACTACTTGTTGACTGGATTTGACTTTTCTGTCAGTCAAGACCACAGAACAGCTTCCTTATTGATGGACAGAGCTGGACCTTTGATGACTGAAGGGATGGGTGAAAGATCCCTGGATGTGGACCTAATGTTGCTGCAGAAAGCTGGGAGCTTCTGCAGCTGCTGGACTTCCACACAGACTGACTGACACGAGCTGGTTTAAAGGAACAGAGAAACACACATCCAGCTGAAGGGGAAGAGTATACATCTAATGAGAAAAATAAAATCAAAATAGGATGACAAACAATGGGAACTTTGCTGCTATTGTGTCTGATGAGCCTGTCTGTTCTCTAATATTATCAAATAGACATCATAATATACATACAAATGTGGTTCATTGATTAAAATGCTAGAACGCTCAACACAAGAAGCTTAGTAGCCAGTTTTATCCAAAAAACATAATGCTTCCCAGCCTTCAGTGACTGCATACATTTATTTCAGTATGTCTTCCACATCAACTAATCTATTTAAACATTTTGTTTTCATCCTCGTAAGTGTGTTTTTAAAACCTTACCGGTTGTTTTTCTGTATTTGTAGCATCATTGCAGCATTACTGAGACTCTAAAAGTGCTTCACAGTTAATGATTCAGTGCTTCACTCAGAAACACTGGGGGGCAGAGAGAACATGTGACGAGCTCAGTGTCATCATGGAGCTTCAGCCCTTTGAGACGCATCAGGATGTGTGGCGGCAGAAGAGCTGACCAACAGCTGAGCTGCAGGGGTCTCCACAGCAAGTCCTCTGTCTGTCCTCACTCCAACCTCCATGTCCTCTCTAACTGCATCCATGTATCTCCTCTGTGTCTTTTTCCAGGCAGCTGCATTTCTAACATCCTTCTACCAATATACCCACTGTCCCTCCTCTGGACATGTCCAAAACATCAGTCTGGACAGACCCTTTCTAACTTTGTCTCCCAGTCCTTCGGCCTGCTGTACCAACCGTGGGGGTGCATAAAGAGAAAAAGCAAGAAAACTGGTGGAGGTCAAATCTCAAATATATGACAACATTTGTCTAAAAAGCTCACATTTTAAAGAACTTTATACCCCAAAACGAAATGTAAAGCAACAGTTCTTATTTTTGTGAGTGTATTTTTAGTGACTCATGACTGGTTAAACTGGTTGTGTGGAATAAAAAGACAGCAGTAAGTTGATGAGTGTTCGTCGTCCTCCAAGATGTTTTCCAATATGGTTGATTCTTTTTGTTTAGCTGCAAGGATTCTTTGGAAAAAGCTGTGAATCGGAACCCAGTTCATTCTAACAAGTTTGAATATGAGTTTCTCCACCCATGTGTCAGACACCTTTGAGTTTTTTTTAACAATTTTATTTTTTATCTTTAAATTTACTGCTACTAAACTAAGATAACCTGATCACTGATGTGGAAAAACTTAAAAGTTATTGGCTGAACATTTAGATCTTTGCTTATTTACAATAAAAAGGCTAAACTGAATTGAGTTACTTGAAAGAGCAACTCGATCTTATGCTTCCAAAATGATGCTTGGACCTTATTTAGTTACAGATTTACCTGGCATATAAAGAAAGCTGATGTTTCTTTTGTCTCTCTTCGCTCCCTTCATCCCTCATGCACCTCTTTTTCTGGGGCCATCATGCGGGGCTTTCCTGCAGTGTTGGTCATGTGTGCAGCTGGAGATGGAGGCCATGCAACGCTAATCCTCCTCCCCGGCTCAGGAAAGTACCCTGCCTCCCTGTGCAGAACGAAAACAACAAAGAGCTGAGTGTGGCTGCAGCCTCCAGGGTTCAGTGCACCCACCAGAACATGTCCAAGAGTCACAGCTTGCTGCTCCTTCCAACCCATCTATCCATGCGTGACTCTCCTTCTCTCTGTTTTCTCCGTCTGACCCTCTTTTCAACCCACGGAAGGCAAACTGCAATATAACGGTTCTCCTTTCTCCAACGTCTTACGAAAATGGACAAATATACGAGACGTTCTATGAGTGTATAGAACTTGAGCTGACACAAATAGGAAAAAAAAGGGAAAACTAAATACAATAGACATGAGACACAGAGAATTATAAAAATGTGAGTAAAAATGACACTCTAACTCTCAAACATTTTGACTGGATGGTTGTTATCCCTTCTTTGTTTGTGCCAAGCACTTCCTGGCTGTGATGTCAGAACAGCTGGGCAGTGATCTTAAAAAACAAATATTCATTTATCCAACATGTGCTTATTTTTTACATTTACTAACCTGTAGAGATGTTTGATCAAGAGCTAAACAAACTTATATCATTTTATTTGGCTGCATTCATGTAATAAAAAAAATGCCACTGCTTTCATAAAAAAATGCAATTTAAATAGTTTTTCTCATTTTAAGGATTTCAATAATGAGATTTGCACGTGTGCAGAACTGTGCATCAGATACAGTAATACATTTTGGTCTTTTAAGTTTGAGTTAAATGTTCTTCTTGGGAAATATTTGCTTTGAGATGATTCATCTCTATCTTAGTTGTGTTTCTGAACAGAACAGTCAAAGTGCGCTCGGAGCACAAACACCGTGCGTAATTACGCACATGGATGAAAGCTCTCTGACTTCATTCTTCATGAGAATGGCGGCAGGTTTAGAACATTCAGAGCGCTTTTATTTCCAGAGGAGGTAGCTTTGGAGTTAGTTGAACACCCCTCCTCCCCCCCCGTCTCTTCTTTTTCACCCCCCTCTCTTCAGCTGCCGCGATATTTTCCAGCTCTGGAGCCTCAACCGCGCAGCTCGATCGATTCGCATTGATTGTCCCTGACGAGCTGCTCCACTTTCTAGCCAATGTCAGCCAGTCTGCGATCGGGAAGGAGAGAAATGAAGGAAAATCTCTGCCGCCCTGGCGGTGTCATTTCCACACACTTGGGTTGGCCGCCTGCCAGCAGACAGGACGGAGGGAAGAAATGGAGTGGACTTCAGAGGAGGCAGAGCCGCGGCTCAGGCTGAGCTCTTCTCACCTTTTGGACGTTACTGAGGAGAAAAATAGATCGACTTGAATTTACATGATGAAGGTCTCTCCTTGATACAGAAAAACAAACTTCTACTTTTACGCACACCCATCGTCACTCATCCAGGTGCTAAAACGTGGCTGCAAGGACTAATATGTCATTTGGATAACTAATACTCCCGCTGTAACGACAGAATAAGCCACACGATTAAGGTAAGGCAATAGCAACAAAGAATGGACACTTTTTATCTTATGAACCCGGACTTTTATTTTGAAACAGCAGCTTTTCTCTCCCCCATCTGTCCTGAGATCAACCTCGGATGCGCGCGGCTGAAAAAGTCCACTTCGGTTTTTCCGCGAAGCTCCAAAAATCTATGAAATGTGTTTGCATGTTCCTCTCCGCGAGCGGGGATGTAGAGGTGGGATCGCAAAGGAAGCTCGGGGAACCCACGCGCTCTGCCGCGGAGAAAGTGCGCGTCTCCCCCGGAAAAGCAGCTGACATTCAGCGCGTCGGGCTTCCTGCGGCGCCTGGCACCATCACACGGCCCCTGAGCGGGACTGTGCTGGAGGAGAAGCAGCTTTTTCTCTGCCCCTGGCTTGTTTTTGTCACCCAGTTCGGCTCGGCAGTCAGGCTGAGGGGGACGGAGGAGGGAGAGAGAGAGGGGGGAGAGAGAGACGGACCGCTCGGACTGTGGGAGCCCTCCCCTCTGCTCGGATCTGCTTTGGTAGGTGCGAATAAAAACGGGCCCCTGTTTGCAAATATGCAGATATAGATGGAAGGGGGTGGGTGGACTGTGTGTATGCGTGCGTGTGTATGTGTGTAGGGGGGTGGAGTGGGGGGTCATACTTTGTTAAAGTCTGTTGAAAGTTGCGGATGTCACCTATAACTGGAGCGATGGGTTCAACTGGACACCCTGAGAGGTTTGCCTGCAGACCGCGCGCGCTGGTCTCTGCTCCTCGTGCCCAGACTAAAAGCCTCCACGGGTCTCGTAATGAAAATAAAAAATACAAATAACAAATATAAATAAAAACGTAAATCAGTGTTTTTGGTCTTCTGCGCTGTTTTTGCAGAACACGCAGCTCGGAGCGGATTCTCCGATCATTTCTCTTCCATCAGCTGTTCCTCAAAGTTAAAGGCACCAGAAGTGATTTAAAGATTTACCAGCGCTCGTGTTAAAGTCGATATTTTAAACGTTTCCGTCTTAAAACTTTTCTTTTTACGCGTTACAGACGCGCGTAAAATTTAAACAACAAAATGAGGAAAATATCTTTTCCCTTCATTTAATTTTTCCTTGGGGATCAGTTGAAAGTTGCCAGGTAGCTTTTGACCCGTGAATTTACAGCCCCCCCCCCCCCCCTCCCCCGCAGTAATCCGCAGCTCCAGGTGCTCCATCTGTAATTTGAAGTCAGAGCGCGCGCGGCGCGATTGTTTTCCTCCTCCAACTTTTTTTTGTGTGCGCAGCCTAATTAGAGGGAAAGAAGACGCAGCGGGTTCTGGACAAAGGATGGAGCCTTGAATCCAATTATTGCCACCAGGCTTTCTCTCTCTGTGCGCGCGTGTGTGCGCGAGCGCACGTCGCAGTCGATTGGAGGTTGTGGAGCTCACCAAAGTGAGGATGGATGGAGAGCTGGTGCGCTCGGGCTCTGCTTCTCAGCGGCTTCACAGATAATGATTCACATCAGGAGACAAAGCTTACCCCCCCCCCCCTCACCCTCGGAAAACAAGCTGTTACCTGGCACCTGCGCATGCACTGACGTCACAGTAACGGAAACTCACTTAGGACTGATTCAGGCACGGACCCACGCTGCTTCCTGTCGGTTTGTAAAGCAGCTCAGTGAGAGGAAGCGCCCATGACACCCCCCACCCCCCCAGCCATTTGATGGGCGGCTGTGATCTGTGATTTCTATTAGCAGGACTGTTTATCTCATCAATAATTCAGGAGTAAGGGCTTCCAGGGAGAAGGTGTCCTGGGGAGACAAACCTGTTGGGTCCAAGCCAGAGTTTGTTGATGATTAATCAGTTCTACCGTCTCTGATTTGTGATAAATCAAGGTTTAAAACAAAACTAGAACTAAAACAAACAAAACCCCAAAGAATTAAATCTCCACTGGCCCTTTGCTTTCCTCCATCACCTATTGACTGAACTGAAATCGATGCCTGAACTAACCAACCGTTCATCCATCAGTCAGCTGTCACTGATGCACATTCATTTGTGCACATTTATTTTTTTTAACATTAAACGTCAGTTTTAAAATATCTTGACTGAACCAGCTGCTCATGTTTGTAGCTGTAAGCTGAGCGCAGCCTGTGAAGGACGCATGTTCATGCAATCGTCATGGTGGCGCTATTGAGAGTTGATTTTTAAAACATAAAGTTGAGCTTCTCTCGTCTGTGGGCGATACGTAACTCGCAGTGAACAATTCGTTTTACTGAAGACGCAGGAGCAGCAAACACCAATCTGATTCATCAAACTTTAGTCACGATGCGATGCTATCAGTATTTAAATGCATCGCTGAGATTCAATGTATTACACAATAAAAAAATAAATCAAAAACTCTTTTGTGAAGCCTAACTCACATTTAACAAATAATAAGAATGGTACTCATTTCAAACAGCTGTCAGCTGATGCATTTTTAAACTTTCTTTATGAATATACATTTACCAACATGATCAGGGTGAAGCACACTTTGGGTGTTTGTTGCTGTTTATAGTGGTGCTGCTGCAGTTCTCCTCCTGAACAGTAGGCATCGCTAATGAAACAACAATATCACTAAAGAGCAGGAGAGGCAGAAATGGCTGCTAAAATAGGTGAATCTGTTGTTCAAATACAAAACACAACAACAATCAACTTTTATTTTTGAGAGCGTATGGAGAAACAAATCTGCGCACAGATAGTTAAAAAAAAATCTAAATTAAATCAGTAGATTGTGTTTTGCTGTTCCATACTGCATTTTTCTAATTATAAGGTGCATTAAGCGAACCAAAACAGATAAGTCACATTTTATTCAACTCATTCACAATAGCCACATAAAATTGGTTCGAGGTCAGTAAACACAACCAGAGTTAATACATAAGGCGCACCGGATTATAAGGCTCACTGTAGATTTTTGAGAAAATTAAAGAACTTTAAGTGCGCCTTATAATCTGGAAAATGCGGTATTTATTCCCCAGAGCCTGCATCAGCACATTTGTGCACCACCAAAACAAAACCATTCATGCTAATCTGTAGGAGTCTTTACGTCTCTAGAAGCAACAGTTTAGATCGTTTGTCTCAGAGTTTTGTTGAAAAGTTACAATTATCTAAATTGAATCTTTAATGAAATGGTGTTTGCGTACACCAATATAAAATCTTTGAGATTAGGATTCTTTTGTCTTGGTCCACTTCGACCAATCACGATCTCTTCCAGTCAGAATTAAACAAAATTTTTCTAAACTGAGCTCATTCAAAGAACTATCTACAACAGGTAAGATGCTAATTGTTAAAATTATTCTACAGGGCTTCACCTCAAAAGATCCAAAGTCTTTCAGTTAGCCGACGACCTGTTTATTATTTGTAAATGTTTAACAGGAACTGAATTTATTTTTATTTAGTTATGTTTCTTTACCAGACGTTTAACGTGTCAGCTTTGACAGCACAGTACTTTATGTAAGCAATGACTGCTTTTACAGTAACGATTTCACGAGCACCAAAAGATATTTTATGAATCTGTGTTTACTCTGTCAGTGTGAAGCTGCTGATTAGAAAGTCAGTTCTGATTGACCACGAGAGAACTTATTAGAGTTAAACATGGAGGAAATGTTGCAAATATCAAATACTACAAATACATCAGATAAATAAGACTACATGAACATGACAGGCGATGTGGTGATGTGGTCAAGTTTGTAATCAAGTTAAACAAACTAGTTTTTAGTAAAAGTATATCTACTGTAAATACTGAAAAGAGGAGCTTTAGAGTTTTAAGCTGTAGTAGAATACACCAAGCCTCATATAAAAATTCAAGAAGATAATTCAGTTTGAAGCTGATCTCTTTGACTTGTCAAAAAAACATCAAATCATTATAATTGGAATTTAGGCTTAACAAATATTTAAAAGCTTAGCATTCCCTACATGAAGGCATTTTGTCCCCAGTCACAGAGCAAAGAGGGGAAATGGAAACACCCTCTGTCCGTCTGTCAACTTGAAAAATAAACGAGATACTGATGTTCACTTTGGTGAGTGGCTAAATCTAGGTGCACGAACTCACCATCAAACATTGGGTTATCACATCAAAATCCAAGATGGCTGCCACCATCATATATTTATATATGCATATACAACCACCACTATCATTTCAGGAAACTATGCTTTCTAATTTGTTTATGTTGCTTAAAAATATAGTTTTCTCAAATGATTGGGGTGGCCCAGGATTAGTCTTTGGGGCCAAGGCCACCATTGGCCACCCACTAACTCCTGGTCGTGGATAAAGTTGCTCCCTCCACTCTCCAGGATCCGTCACTCTGCGCTGCCTCGGACAAGAAAACACAAAACCTCCCTCTGTTCTTCTCCACAGTCTAACTCCTCCCCACTTGAATGATTATAACTTTGAAAGTTTTTATTTAACACAAAGCAATGTGTCATTTGAACTGCACTTGAATATTTTGAACCAAAACCATTAAGGTTTGTTCAATTCCAGTCCAGAAAAACACTCATCTCCAAAACTACAAACATTCTCTAGTCACATTCCTCAGAGATGGGGGGCATGGGCGTACCGCTCGTGTTTTTTGTACCAAAGCTTAAAATAAAATAATTATATTTTGATAAATGACGGAGTTCTGGTTGTTCTGGTGGAGTTAAGCTCAGCTGCAGGTTCTCTTGTGATCAGTTAGTGCTTGGCAGTGGTGGAGAAAGTACTCAAACACTGTACTTAAGTAAAAGTAGAAATAAACAGACAAAAATGTACTCTAGTAAAAGTAGAAGTACCACATTAACATTTTTGGTTACGTAAAAGTAAGTATTTGCTTTTAAAAATATTTAAAGTATTAAAAGTAAAAGTACTTCCTGAATGTATTACCTAATGCAATGGTCTACAATATCATTAAGTGTATGTATATTTTCTGTAATACATTAATAGTGTTGTGACATTTTAATGAACAATGCTGCAGATATTACATGTTTTTATTTGTTTACTCTGTGACACAGTTCACTCTTGGACTTGTGATTCTGTGCGTCAGAATTTCAGGGATGAGTTAAATACCATTAAGCAAACTAAGAAAGTGGAATGATTATACCTTTGAAAGTTTTTATTTAACACAAAGCAAAACCATTGTGTCATTTTAACTGCAGTAAACACATTTAAGTAAAAGTTGTCTGAAAAAAGGAGCATTAGACCTAACAAAGAGCAGGTTCTGATCATTTCAACTCCAGTTTGTCATCAACTCTAGTTAAAATACTGTCTAGTCGACCTTGTAATGGGTCAATAGTGAACAATATTTTAACTTCCTGACACCATTTTCAAAACTTGGACCTGAGTGTCGAGTCATTTGGAGACATCTCTTGTCTCCTAACATCATGAAGTGACACATTTTAATGTTGCAGCAAGAATTTATTGTTCAAGTTCAGAAGAAGTTGGTTTTTAAAGTTTTCTGAGTCAAGTTTGGCTCTTTGGGGATAAAATCTGTCCTGTTGTACTGAACAGTCTTTCAATAGTCTTTCAATAATCTTTCAATAGTCTTTCAATAATCTTTCAATAATCTTTCAATAGTCTTTCAATAATCTTTCAATAATCTTTAAATAGTCTTTCCTCTTTCAATAATCTTTCAATAATATTTCAATCTTTCAATTGTCTTTCAATAGTCTTTCAATAGTCTTTCAATAACCTTTCAATAATCTTTCAATAGTCTTTCAATAATCTTTCAATAATCTT
>NC_056511.1:23388931-23391701 GCF_014905685.2 Nematolebias whitei | reverse complement strand
ATCTTTCAATAGTCTTTCAATAATCTTTCAATAATCTTTCAATAGTCATTCAATAGTCTTTCAATAATCTTTCAATAGTCTTTCAATAAGTTGGTGCGTATTTTCTGGTTGACTCTCCGCGGTGGAATCCATTTTGGGTGTGTTAGTGGTGCTGCGGGTGCTTTCAGTTCAATGACGTATCTACTAGAATATAGGTCATTGGTCCAGCTCTTCTTGAAGGTGGGTCTAACGTTACCTGCTCACTTTGCAGTGATTCAATGGACCAACTCCCCTCTTGCCATTGGTTACTTTAAACTAACGAACAAATCAAAAAACTGCAACGTGAATGGAACTTGTAACACAACGCATTATAGAAATGTAGTGTAGTAGAAAGTACAGATACTTAATATAAAATGTAGTGGAGTAAAAGTCAAAAGTACTCACATTTAACTCTACTTAAGTAAAGTACAGGTACATGAAAAATGTACTTACATACAGTAACAAATTACTTGTACTTTTTTACATCCCACCACTGGTGCTTGGAGTTTGTTTTGTGGATGACTCTCAGCTGTTACCACACCAACCTGCAGCTGATTATCTGTAAAACTGATGAGTTTCATACACGTTTGTTTCTCTGAGGCTGATTATGTGCAGCAGTTACATCCATGGGTCACTTTCTGAAAGCCTTATTAAAATCCTTGCTCCGGTTCATGAGAAATGTTTCTGCCAACAGACACAAACGCAGGCAAAAACATTGATCACTCGCCTTTTCACTTTTCAGCAGTGGGTGATAAACGGGAGGATGACTCTGAGCCGCCATTCTTAATAATAACAACTTCAGAACAAGCGGACTGATACCTTCAGCACGTTTCTGTTTGTGTTGCTGAAAAGTTTCTAAATGTAGACACAAGGCCAGCAGGAAACTCTGCTCTGAAGAGAATAAATAAAAATTGAAGCTGAAACTTTAAACATTTTACTGAATTATCAGTTATTTCTCAGTTGGAAACAATCTGAACAGCTGTTTGTTTAGTTTTTACAGATGATGAAAGTAGGATACACTAAACTTAGAGAGGATTTCAGACAAACAGGCTGACAGCTTGTAGGATGTACACACCTGCTGCGAAGTGAGTACAATAATTTCACGATGAGTTTAGTTTGACAGCGATCTGATTTTAGGTCTCCAAGCACCAGGTTTTATGCAGATTTTTAAATTAAAAACAAACCCACACTTGTGATGTGGGGGGAATCAGACAATGTTAACAAGTAGCAGGTAGTAAAACAGAAACTACTAGTTCAGCGTAGAAACCTCTGGATAAAAACGTAAAACTTTAGGTGGAAAAATTGTCTTTTGTCAGTTTGGAACTCATAAAGTCGTAATGAAGGACAATTCTTCTTTGGCTACTTCTGTTGTCCTAAAGTGAGGAAAACATATTCTGCTTATGGGAGCTGCCATGTTGTATTTTTGTAACCAGAGTCTGTGCACAGGAGATGAGCGGCTGAAGGTCCCGCCTTCAGTCATGGAATCAAACAGCCAACTCAACAAACAACATCGGGGGGTGGGGGGGTGGGGTGGCGCAGAGGTTAGAGAAGGTGGGCCTGTGATCGGAAGATCGCAGGTTCGACTCCCTGCACTGACAACATCAAAATGTGGGTGGGATAGGTGAAGCACCCACACCTGTCTCCGCCTTCATTTGCCCCACTCTGGGCCCTTGAGCAAGACCCTTCACCCCCACCATCTGCTCCCCCGGGTGCCATAGATGGCAGCTCTCTGCTCCACACAGAGGGCTGTGGTTGTGTCAGGAAGAGCATCCAGTGTTAAAACAAAACACAATTGTCAAGTCGTCGTGTGAGTTGGTTCGCTGTGGTGACCCCTGAAGAAGGAAGCAGCCGAAAGAAGAAGAAGAAACGATAAAAACAGCATCAAGGTTAGAAATGTTTAAATCTACAAGTCGACTCCCCAAAGATTTATACGAGGTCTAGTTTTACTTTTGTGTTTTACATTTTCAGGCACATGCCTCTTTGGTTTAGAGCAGACACAGGCAACATGAGGCTTGGGGGCTAAAAGTGACCCTTGGACAATTTCCATCCGGCCCCTAAAATTCTTAATTGAAAAGAAAACAACTTTTTAAAAAGTTAACTCAAGCCTGCATTTTAATTAAATATTTATACACATATTAGACAAATACACTAGTCCCCCGTTTATCGCAGGGGATCCGTACCCTCAAGCTCTGTGATAAGTGAAAAACCGTGAAGTACGAATAGTAATACAAGTAGTAGTTTACTTTACTATTTAAATATATAGATAGTACGTTATTTTAAACCCTTCCTACACTCTTGCAATATTCTAAACAATGTTTATAAACTCTAAACTTTCTAAAAAAGCACAGAATGTCATGATTTCTCCCTCTGTTCCTCTGCTGCTTTCAGCCACCTGCAAGCGCTCTCAGTCACGCCCACTTCCCCATTCTGCACGCAGATCAGCTGATCAGCTGCAGGAGGAAGTTTTTCCTGCAGTGTGGGCTGCACAAAGGCGAAGCAGGCGCTAAATAATTTAAAATAATTTATTTTAAATAAAACTTCCATGCCGATCGTGCAGCTCATCCATCAATCAGCCAATTGTGTGTCATGTCCAATCTTATTTTGAAAAACCGTGACAGAGCCAATCCGTGATAAATGAACGGTGAAGTAGCGAGGGACTACTGTACATCAAAAACCTTTAGAATAAGGCTATTTTTATTTGTTTGTGTGTGATTGTTGTCTTTCTAGAACTAGACTGAACCTTAAAGACTCC
>NC_056511.1:23383103-23388531 GCF_014905685.2 Nematolebias whitei | reverse complement strand
TATTTAGGTCACAATAGCCAGTCAAGACTGTATGTTTTAAAGAAAATGTATTTTCCAATTGTCTCTGCGGCCCTTCGATTGTCTTAAATATCTTAACTTGGTCTTTTGAAAGAAAAAAAAAGTGCCCACCCTTGTTTTGGGAGTATTTATGCTTAACTGATCCTGCAGTGGCCTACAGGGGGGCTTGTTTTGGCTTCAACTGACACGTTACTGTCGTCTGTCTAGTTATAAGTTTTAATTTATGTTTGTGACTAAACACATACGTTCATGGACGTAGCAGCTTTAATTTCTAATTCATCGTCAAAAAGAGCAGTTGATGCAAAGGTTTTCCTGAGCCAAGGGACAAACCAAACATTCCAGATTTGTGGCTGGATGAGGCACGTTTTGTTGCATCGTTCCAGCTGGATCAATAGTTTGCTGACTGCACTAAATGACATGTTGATCATTAAAATGAAAGGAATTATCACACTCTCAAATTTGCCATCTTAAAAGGCGACGCTGTCCGTAACACTGATGAGGATTCAAAGAAACAGTTCCGAAAGTGACCCGGCCGTGCACTGACTGTCGTCCTCTTGCAGCCAGGGTTCATTTAAACAAGAAGGCACCAATTATTTTAGTTTCCAGATGCTTTGATTACAGGTTCCCAGCACACACCAGTGCTCTACGATCTCTGGCTGGGCTCTGTGGGCAGTGTGGAAAATGCATCACTCACATCGGACCATATTGATCTTCTGGAACATTTATACTCGGGTCTTTATCCCTGTCCGTGCAACACGTCGTGTGCAGACAAACACAAGAGCAAACAAAATCTAGGGAAATTTCAAGGACAAGTAACTTTTGGATTTGTTTATAGACTGAAGCGGCTTGACGTGTAGCAAACGCAGCTAATGTTGGTTTTATTATGTCAGTGTTAATTAGAGGTTAACTCACAAACCTTTGTAAAAAAATTTAAAACTTCAATATTAACGTCATTCAGTCTATTTAACAAAAAGCTCAGTGAGCATGCCTCTGGGACTCACCAACCTCAGCTTTCTGCAGAAGGACACCCATATTCTCAGTTAGCTGCAGCTGTGGGTTCGGTTCACACGAGGACATAAAGCTGCTGTGTGAAGGAGGCGGTGAGGGGATCCAAGGAGCTGCAGGTGGAGGAGGATGATTAACCAAAGACTAGATGTCATGTTCAGGCTTTAAGATGATGGAAAGAGTGAGTATTAGGGCAGAGGGCCTGATGGAGCATACAGCAGAGGAGGATGAGGCTAAAAGACTTGAGGGGCGCTCGCTGTCAGTTTAAACACAAATAATTCAAGTCTGGATATAATCCAAGAGTCTAACTCTGGGTACTCATATCTCTCAGTGAAGACAGGGTTTTATTAGTTTTTGTGTTTTATTTTTGTCACATTACAGTACTTTACGATACAAAGTATTATAATTATCATAAAATTCCCCAGCAGGATTGTATTTAAAACACATTCAGTGCTGCAGAAAAGGTGCTATTCGAGATATGACCTACATCATGCGCTCTTTACTAGTGTACTGTTTGGCCTCCTTTAGAAATGTACTGAAAACAGAAAACTAGCAAAACTTGATGGATTAGGGTCACTTTGAATTCACGAGACTTTTAGCGTTTACGTCTGTGTGTAGCTTTATCATAAACTTCAAAGCTGATATTGTTGAATCAGTTCTCCCTATAAAATAAAACATTTATTCTGTCAATAATGCCATTTGTCTTAATCAGATAAACCATTTTACATGAAGTTCTCCTGGGACAAATGATGCCATTTTTCAAATTTATGATTTTTTTGGCTTTCATGTTAAAATACATCCTTTCTACCTAGAAGGGCCATAGTGAATAATCAGACTTGTAAACACTAACAAGTTTTTTACACGTTGAGCTGTGCATCACACTGATTGACAGCTTATGCTCACATGCTAACAAATCAAAACTACTGGAATCAACTGTTTTTAGTAAAATATCTCATGAATCGCTGCACGAATTTCAATTAAACTAAAACATTATCATCGACTATACACCTGGAGTCAATCCAATTCCAAATGGCTGCCATAGCTAACTGACTTTAGCCCACATACAGCTGGGCATAGCTCAGAGCACTTTTACAGATGTCTGGTAGCTGATAGTCAGCGCAGTCATGTCATCAGATCTTGTGAGATTTTGCATAAACCACAGCGGTTCTGTCTCTTGCAAACTGCAGTGGTTCCCAACTCAGGTCCTTGAGGAACACCATCTTCCATGCTTTAGTTGTTTTCTTGCTCCAACACACCTGATTCAGTGACTTAATTACTTCCTCATGTTCTGCAGAAACCTGTTAAATCCCCCATTCATTTAAATCAGATGTGTCAAAGCAGAGAAACAACTAAAACATGCAGAATGGTGTTCCTCAAGGACCAGGGTTGGGAACCATTGCAAAGTGATTTTAAATATACAGTAATTTCATCTTTAAACACATTTTTATCACACACAGTGACATCCAGTTTTCATGCAGTGAATGTCAGAATCTGTTTCAGATATTAGCAGCTGGAATAAGTGCAACAAATATCTACAAGAATAATCAGATGTATATTTTTATTTAAATATTTAACCAGCATAAGCAGGGGGAAGCAGAGTATATGTGTTTTGTTTACGTCATCAGTCATACAATAAAAACTCGTAAGACTTCAGAAGTCATATTGTTTGTGTTTTAATTATCAAATGACTTGCTCGTTATGTTTTACCATGCATAAATACATGTTTATACAGTTTTATCTTTTATTTCATCAATCTAATTTCAGCATTATTATACACCCACATCTTATGGCAGAGTCTCCGTCCATCCATAAACCGTCTCTTGTCCCGCCCAGAACTTCTGATCCGCTCAAGATAATTTTATGAAACTTCATATAGATATGCATCATGGACAGAATGTTGTGAACATTTTTCATCACCCCAGCACCAAGGTCAAGGTCACAAATCAAGGTCAAATTACAAAGAAGTTGTGCCATTGTTATAGACTGCTGTATAATAGTTTGTTGATGGCGTATAATGTGCTGTGTGTGGTACTCTTGTTGAAACAGTTTTTACGTTTTGATTAGAGAAGTAACAAGTTAAAAGTATTGTTTGACTTTTTTTTTTTTTTTTTTACAAGTTCTGAAGTTTCTTGGAGGCCAAAACATTAAATTGACCAAAATCTGCATTTATTTCACTGTAGAGAGATAACTTTTCAGCCCTAAAACCACAGCCCTCTGCGTTTGACCCTGATGGTTTCCGGTGCTGTGCTCCCTAAACGGACCACAGATGCTGGCTGCATGGAGATGCTTTTTTGGAAACTGGAGTCCGGGCAGCACCACAGTGGGAGAAACTAAAACTGAAAGGCTGAGGAGCTGGCTCTGGTTCTCTGGCGCCACATCCCCCCGGAGCTGGTGAGAATGCGGGGGCCGCGCTCTTACCTTTGAAGCTTTACCTCCCACTAATTCTGGCCTTCCAATTTCCACACACGGCACAGACAGCCCCCCCCCCCCCCCCCCCCCCCCC
This sequence comes from Nematolebias whitei, assembly GCF_014905685.2. NCBI lineage: Eukaryota > Metazoa > Chordata > Actinopteri > Cyprinodontiformes > Rivulidae > Nematolebias > Nematolebias whitei. The sequence goes on along the minus strand of NC_056511.1, from coordinate 23,385,005 downwards.
CCCCCCCCCCCGCTCTCCCCCCCCCCCCCCCCCCCCCCCCCCCCATCCTCTACCCCTCCCTTTGCCTTTGTTTCCCTTATAAGGACTTGCCCGGCCATTTCCTCGGCTTTTCTGTGGGAGGTAGTGCTCTTGTTTGTGAGCACGGACAGGTCAGGAGAATAACGGCATCGTTTTTCTTTTCCTGGCAGTCACAGGAATCACAAGCTGGATCCGTCTCTGCCCATTCAGGAGGGCCAGCACTTTTACATGATCAAATATTTGATCAGTTTAAGGGGGACACAGTCTGCATCTTTTAAACTGAAACACAAGGCAGGATCATGACTAATACAGATAAACAAATCACACCAACACACTCCACAAATTACTTTCTGACTCTCTAATCAGAGACAGGTTTTTATTTTCTTCCTATCAGATCAATGAAAATGTAATTAATACTTAAATGTATTATTTTATAAGATTAGGCAGGTTAATACAACTTGTCTTCAAATTTACCTTAAAAGAAATGTCAACAAGTTAAAACATGATATTTTCTAGTTATTATTTAGCTGAAAAAGCTAAAATTTACATAAAAGCAGCTAAATAGTAGCTGAAATTGTAGAAAAAGCTGAAACTAGCTGAAAAAATCTGGAAGGAGCACAACAAGCTGAAATTAGCAGAAATTACCAAGAAAAATTTTAATATTTCTGAAAACAGCTGAAATTAGCTACAATTTTTCAAAAATGTAGCTGAACAGGTAGAACAAACTTGAATTAGCAGAAGAAAGCAGAAAGAACATGTTTGCCCAATTATGCTAAAAGAAGCAGAAATTAGCACAAAAAAGTAGACATTAACTGATAAAAGTTGAAATTAGCAACAAACAAAAAAAACAGCTGAAAAGTAGTTAAAATGCAGAAAGAAGCTTAAATTGTCAGAAGGAAGTGGAGAGAGCACATTGTTGCTGAATTAAGCTGAAAAATGTTTAAATGAGTGCAAAACACGTGTAACTAGCGGAAACAGCTTAAATTAGCATAAAACAACTATAGTAGTAGTAGCTGAAATAGTAGAAATAGAAAAAGCTGAAACTTGCAGGAATAAGCTGAAAGGAGCATAACAAGCTAAAATTAGCAGAAAGAAGTTAGAAGAAGCACAAAAAAATTCAGTTAGCGGAAAGAATCTGAAAGGAGCACAAAACAGCTGACGAAGCAGCTGAAATTACCATTGCTGAAAGTAGCAGATTTTTTTAAATTTAATTTGCCCAATGAAGCTGAAAGAAGCTGAAGCAGAACAAAATGTGAAAGGAGCAGTAAAAGGTTGTAAACAGATCTAAAGATGTGAAGTATGCAAAATTAGCTCAATTCATTTTTTATGATAAAAAATTTAGAAAAGGCTATATATTTTAAAAAGCTAAAGTTGCACCAATACCAAAAGTCATAGCAGGATTGTCCTGAAAGAGCTGAATGTTTTGATTTATGATTTGTTGAAATAGTTTAAAACTGCGGGACGAGAAATGCAACAAAAATGTACAGAAGAAAATGGATCACAATAGTGTGAATGCTTCATAAACATTCACATCACGTAAAATAAACGTTTGGCAGTATAGTCTTTTATGTGTCATTTTAAAGTGCATAAAATATACATTACATTCCAGTGAAAGTCCTGGATGCCCCTCTGGTTTAAAATAAACAGGAAGCTGTGTCCTAACTTTACTCTAGCTGAGCACAAACAGTATTTGTTGCATGACGAAGTCATTCTTTTAGTGGTTATGCAAAGCAATCACTCCTCAAATAATTCTGCATTTATCGAGGGAATTATTGTTCTCAGTCAAAGTTAATTCATTGATTTTTATTTTATTAAATAGCAGGGGTTTGGCTCCCGACCTTGTTGTTTCTGTGTCAGCCAATCAGAGAGGTGTGTGTGTGTGTG
>NC_056511.1:23375157-23383003 GCF_014905685.2 Nematolebias whitei | reverse complement strand
GGGGGGGGGAACTGATTTGACTGATTTAAGACAAAAATTAAAGGTGAAATAAAAGCAGCTTTTCTGGTGTTTGAATTTTAATCAAATATGGGTGTAGCTGTTCAGTGTTTTTAATCTCTGAATCATTTCTTCTTAGATATTTGTTTCTTTTAAAATAGTAATTACAGACTTAAAATTGTCACAGATATTAAACAATGTTTTTAATACTAACTGTTGATTTTTTTTTTATTATTGTTCAAGACCAGGATGTTTGGTTAATGAAGTCAGATAATTTAATGACTCTGTACATTTTTGTCCTTCATCACGGAGCAAAGAGGGGGACATGGAAATACCCTCCGTCTGTTCATATGTCTGTCCGTTTGTCCGTGCATGTTGTGAGCATGATAACTTGGAAAGTGAGGTCCCGATTTCCATTTTAGTGTGCGGCTGCATCCAAATTAAAAAATAAGCAACATGCCAACTTCCTTAAAGCTGTGTGGCTGCATTTTTACATAAGAAAGTTCCATATGGAAAATTTGAGGAAACTGCTTTCTAGATTTTAGATTGATTAAAAGTGGTTTCCTTAAATGATTGGGGTGGCTGAAGATTAATCTATGAGGGCCAAGGCCACTATTGGCCACCCCCTGGCTCCTCCTATTACACCTGCTGGATAAAATGTCTTCCTCCACTCTCTAAGATCCGTCACTCTGCGCTGCCTCGGTCAAGCAAAAACCTCCCTCTGTTTTCCACAGTGCAACTCTTACCCACTTGAATATCTTGCACCAAAAACATTGAGGTTTACTTACAGTCTCTGATCAATTTCAGTCCAGAAAAACTTAAAAACTACAAACATTCACTATTCAAACCTCTCAGAGACAGGGTCATCTGCTCATTAAAACAATGTGACAATGTAAAAATGTCTACCTGTGACCCCCAAAGGAATGACTTTTATAATCTGCACCTTTATTCGGCCTCGTGTCTTGTCTGCAGTCTGATGTGCAGCGTTTTTGCTCGATTCTCACCGTTCTGATAACGTGGGTTTTTCAGCCATGCATGACAGCTTTTAGACGTAATGCTCTAAAAATATCTGTGCGCCACTCTCAGCACCAAATTGTAGAGAAACACACTTGGTGATTGGCTGTTTGAAGCAAAGGAGACCAAAAACACTGAGTAAATACGTTTTTATAATGGTTCCTTTGGGCAGCGAGTGAGAAATTGGTAAAGAACGAGTTGGTTTGGTTTCAGAGAGGTGATGGTTAATGTGTCATGAATCTCTTCTCTTCTCTCCCTGTGTGAAGTTACCTGAAAACCCATGGAAGAACGTGGATGAGGGCTGAGCTGTAGCAGGAGGCAGAAGGCTTCGCTGCCTGTCTGCCAACGGCAGGCTGGTCTGCTGAGGTGAGGCACCGCTCTCACAGGAGCAAAGAACGGACCGAGGAAACGTTCGCTCACCCCTGCCCCCTTTCCACCCTCACCTCCAACCCAGGCACCTACGTTCTGGACCATGTCTAGCGGGCTGTTGGAGGGAGGCCAGACCAAGGACTTGGAGCGGAGCAGCTGCAAACCGGACTCTCCTGTCACTGAGCGCAGGAATCGAAGCGGCATCATTAGCGAGCCCCTCAGTAAGAGCCTTAAGAACTCCCGTACCCTCTCTCAGTACACAGCCGTCTCCTCTGCCACCACCAATGGACACACGAACAGCACCGCAACAAAGAGCCACTTGGCCAAACCTCAGCCGCCCCCGCCGGCTCAACCTACTGTCTCCACACTTACGGCAGCCAAGTTGGACCGAACCTTAGAACAGGTTCTGGAGGGACAGAATGGCCTGCTGCACTTTGCCCAGGCAGCGGCTCTGTTGAAGCGGGCCGGTATGGAGCACATGCTTCTGCCTGGGGGCATGGGAGTAGGAGTTGGTGGTGGAGATATGGGCTCGGGGGCTAACGACTTGGAGGGTAGGTCTGTTGCGGACGCCGTAGGTGGTCCGGTGGACTTCCCATATGGAGTAGGGGGCGGCTTCCCCTTCAACCCGGGGCTTTTCATCATGACGCCGGCTGGAGTCTTTCTGGCGGACAGCGCACTTCACATGGCCGGCCTGGCCGAATACCCAGCACAGAGCGAGCTGGCCTCCGCCATCAACTCCGGTAAAAAGAAACGGAAACGTTGCGGCATGTGCCCACCGTGCCGACGGCGGATTAACTGCGAGCAGTGCAGCAGCTGCCGGAACAGAAAAACAGGCCACCAGATCTGCAAGTTTCGCAAATGTGAGGAGCTAAAGAAGAAGCCCTCTGCTGCTCTGGAGGTAAGTGGGTGGTGGTGAGGATGTGGGCCAGTTTAAACAGAAACAGTATGAATTATTTTGGTTCATAGAGGTACCAACGATCCCCAACAGTGTTTGAATGCATTTATTCTGAATCGGACAAGGAAAAAATCCAAATGTCAGTCTCCTAGTTAAATGCTCAACTATACCACCTGAATGTTTGTCCCCTTTAAGAGAAAGAGTGGAGTGGGGGTGTTTGGTGGAAGGAAATGACAGGTGGTGAGGAGAAGTGGGTACGTCCAGGATAAGCACGCACCATAGGGTCTTTTTAATCTGCCCACCATGACCATACAGGGCTTCTTCTACTTGTTACCATGACCTAACTTTTTTTTTTTCTAAATGATAGTTTTCTTTAATCTGAACCGTCAACTTTGACCACGGGTCATTTATCTGCTTGCTTTTTGCGACAGAGATACAAATAAAATAGCATATGTGGAGGAAGAATAGCCATGAATGTGAGTGTGTGTACAGTATATTTGTATGTCAGTGTGCACGTGTGGGTATGTTTGTGTATGAGTGTGCATATAATGAGGTCCATCTGGCTGCAGAGCTGTCATCTGGAGCACCAGGTGTCAGTGTGGCAAATGCACCCCCTCCTTTCTTTGTAGCCATCGCCCTCCTCTCCTGCTCATCTAAATGGTGCTCCATACTTCCTGTATAACTTCCTGTCTGTTACCTCCATCACCCTCAGTGGCCTAACTAACCCCAGCCACGGTGGCGGAGGGACCAACTGTGAAATCAAACTTTTATATATAATGGTGCCCCTTTGCCATTACATAATAAACTGACAAACCGTGTGAACAACAAACCAGTGGAGAGGCCGCTGGTCTAATTGGCACAAACCGGATCTATGCTTCAAACTGCTAATGGCTGTGTTACGATCTTTTTCTGATGTTGATTCAGAATGTCGGCTTGACCTCGTGATTGTGAGCTGAAAGGTTAGTAATGCAGTCTGGATGTGCAGAGTCTGGCCTTTCAGAGTCAGATGACCCTGAATCAGATTGTGTTTCTGGACAAATCTGAGTATAATAGCTGTTGCTTATATTAGTGAACAAGCCCCGTATCTGAGGGATTTGAATACTGAATGTTTATAGTTTTGGAGATGAGTGTTTTTCTGGACTGGAATTGAACAGAAAATGCAAGTAAACCTTAATGTTTTTGTTGCATGATATTCAACAGGGTAGGAGTTACACTGTGAGGAACAGGAGGAGTTTATTTTTCTTTCTTGTCTGAGGCAGAGTGGAGTGATGCATACTGGGGAGTGGAGGGAGCAACTTTATCCACAACCAGGAGCAGTAGTGGAGCCAGGGGGTGGCCAATGGTGGTCTTGACCAGAACATATAAATCTTCGGCCACCCCACTCATTTGAGGAAACTATACTATTGATATGAAAACATCATTTTCAGGGGTGACCTTCCTTGTACCTAGATGCAGCAACACAACAAAAATGGAAGCCAGTACCTCACTTATTTTTCAAGTTATTGTGCTTACAACATGAACTGAAGGAAGGTGTTTCCAATTCCCCCATTTTTCTCCATAACAATAAAATAATGAGTCTGTCTTAATTTGATGTATGTACCTTGAAAAAGTTTTTTATATACAGTAGTCCCTCGCTACTTTGCGGTTCATTTATCACGGACTCTATCGCGGTTTTTCAAAGTAAGATTGGGCATGACACACAATTGGCTGATTGATGGATGAGACGCACCATCTGCATTTTTATGTAAAATAGATTATTTAAAATGATTTAGCACCTGCTGCAGCTTTGTGCAGCTCACACTGCAGGATAAACTTCCTGCTGCAGCTGATCAGATGTTCAGTGTGCAGCAAGGAGAAGTTGGCGTGGCCAAGAGCGCTCGCAGGTGGCGAAGAGCAGAGGAGGCAGGGGGCTGAAATCATGACATTCTGTGCTTTTTTTTTAGAGTTTATAGAGTTTAGAAACATTTAGAATACTGCAAGAGTGTGGAAGGGTTTAAAATGCCTTTATATACAAACATATATACATACATACATATATATATATATATATATATATATTAGGAATGTGCGATATGGCATAAAAATCATATCACTACATGTGTTGTGAAGGGTGGTGATAACGATATATATCACGATATGTGTTTGATATAAAACTTAATAGGAATTTTTAAAAAAGCATAAGGTGTCCTTTTGCCATCATATTTTTTTAATTAAAAAAAATTCCACTACTAGGTCCAGAGAGTTTTTAAATAATAAACAAATCCAGTATTTGGCTTCTTGCTTGTAGTGCAAAACAGTGCAAAATATATCAAATGTAGTTTTAGCAATATGTTTTAAACAAAAGAACATGTTGTTAACTTAACAATTTCCAGTATTCTCACTTAAGAAATGAACAGCAACAGAGCAGCATTTTACACTGAAACACTTCACCCTATATTGCACATTCCATATATATATATATATATATATATATATATATATATATATATATATATATATATATATATATATATACTAAAATAAACTACTACTTACTACTTGTACAACTATTCCTACTTTGTGGTTTTTCACTTATCGCTGGTCTTCAAGGTACGGATCCTCCGCAATAAACGAGGGAGTACTGTATCTAAATTATCCAAAGCTGTTCGTGATATTATATACTGTATGTATATATTTGAATAAAAGTTTTCAGTTTTTAGTTTAACTTCATATTACTGTAAATGTTAGGTTAAGTTTTAGCATTCACTTCACACAGCATTCGTTTTTATCTAAATGCACTTTCAATTTTTATTAAGACTTCATGTTGCTAAAGAAAGTCTTCTTTGATGGATTTATCAGAATAAATCTGGACTTGTTCGACCATTTGATCTCTTCACGTTGAGTCCAGACTATCCTCTGGAGCAAATTGAATTCTTTTTTTTTTATTTAACCTCGCTGTGAAGTCTTTCTTAAGGCTGTTTAGTCACAACACCTTGAGTTCTCGTGGAAACGCTCTGACTCATTCTGTTAAACGGCGCCGGTAGTTCTGCTGATTTTCTGCTAGTTATATTTGTCAAAAAGTTCACGAGATCTTTTCCTCTGACCACATTTTTTCTCAAAGATGATGACTCACCACTATCTTAACAGGTTCTAACAGCCCGTCAGGCAGGGCTGAAGACGGTTTATTAGCGTCTCTTTACTTGTTTCATTTGATGCAGAACAAAACTGATCTGTCGTTTCCTCCACAGCAGAACGCTTTTTGACTTGATTTTTTTATTTGATCAGTAATCACGAGGATCTACTGCATCAGTTAGGATTAAATAAATGATAAACTTCAGAAATATGTTCATCACTTCAGTCTTTATACAGTTCCTTAGCTGTGAGTTGAACACATTCTGTTTCCAGCCAAGTGTATTCCAGATCCTCCAGCCTTCTTCAGACGTCTTTTAGCAGACTTCAATGGATTTTTGTTGTGACGATGCAGAAAGTTGTTCTTGAAGGTCATATCTGTTTCTGTGTTGCACAGCAGGACAGCACAGCATCACAATAAACTGTGATCAATTTTTCCCAAGGTTTTGTACGGTTACACGGGAGTTTAGGTTTTGTCAGTTCTATAGCGTTTGTTTCCCCCAGAATTAAAGTTTGCTAAATGCTATTTCTTCATCAAACTGGAAAGAAAAAAAAATCATACTCCGACAACGCTGATAGTTTTTTTTAATGATACTTTCTTGCTATGTGGACATCAGCTATCAAAGGTTTGTTAGAAAACTGTACAGGCTACTACCCTTGTTGTTCTTCGTTGTGGAGCAAAGAGGGAAAGCTGCAAGTACTGTCCTTCTGTCCGTGCATGTTGTAAGCATGGTAACTTGAAAAATAAGTGAGGTACCAACTTCCATTTTGGTATGTGACTGCATGTAGGTGCAAGAAAAGTCACTATCAAAAGTTTGGTTGCCCCATCAAAATCCAAGATGGCAGCCTCCATAAATGTAAATATGTAAAGCTTGTGAGTTTAATAACTTCAGAAATAAGCAACATGTCAACTTCCATTTTTCTGTGTGGCTTCATCAAGGTGGAAAAAACATCTCTATCAAAAATTGGTATAACACTTCAAAATCCAAGATGGCTGCCATGGTGTTTTTTATATATATATATATATATATATATATATATATATATATATACATATACATACATATATATATATATATATATATATATGTGTGTGTGTGTGTGTGTGTGTGTGTGTCTTTGTTTATGTTACTTTGTAAGGCCCATTTTTCCAACTTATACTACATTGTGAGGACCAACTGCTCCTTATGGGGCCCAAAGCCCGGGCCCCACAAGATAAGAAGAAGTGCCGTTGGTGGGTTGGAGGTTAGGTTTAGGACTAAGGTGTGAATTGAGGATGTGTTAGGTTTAGGGTAAAAGTCCGGTTTAGGCTATAGAAATGAATGAAAAATGAATGGACGTCAATGCAAAGTCCCCGTAAAGGTAATAAAACAAATGTCAGAGTCAGAGTCAGAGTTTCTTTATTGTCATTCGCACCTCATGTGGTACATGTGGTGGAGCGAAATTATGTACGCAGGGTCCCAGTTACATCCAACAATAAAATGTATAAGAAAAACAGTAATAACATCTAAGATATGAACTAAGAAAAACATCAACTAAATATACACTAAGCACTCATAACATAAAACATTGAACATCAGCACAAACATGAACATGAGTCTGTGAGCAGATGTGCACGCATGAACACATCAACATTGAAACAGATCAGCAGCAACATGAAACAGATCAGCAGCAACATGATATGGTTTTTCACAGTGATTATTCTAGTTAGAGATTCATGAGTCTAACAGCCTCAGGGTAGAAGCTGTTCCTCAGTCTAGTGGTTCTACACTTAATGCTCCTCAACCTCCTTCCTGAGGGGAGTGGGGCAAAAAGTGTGTGTGCTGGGTGAGTGGGGTCCTTCATGATGCAGGTGGCCCTCTTCCTGCATCTGGAGGTGTAGATGTCTGTGATGGTGGGGAGGCTGATTCCGACAGATTTCTGTGCAGCCTTCACCACTCTCTGCAAAGCTTTTCTTTCTGCAGCTGTGCAGCCTCCATGCCACACGTTGATGCTGGAGCACAGGATGCTCTCCACTGCACACCTGTAGAAGGAGGTGAGGACTGAGCTTCCCAGACCAGCTCGCCTCAGCCGTCTGAGGAAGTAGAGTCTCTGATGAGCTTTCTTGATCAGGCTGGTGGTGTTGTTGCTCCAGCTGAGGTTGTCATTCATGTGTACACCCAAGTACTTGTAGCTGGAGACCACTTCCACCGCAGATCCTCTTATGTTCAGGGGGGTGTAGATGTTTTTGTTCCTTCTGAAGTCCACAATCATCTCCTTTGTCTTCTTCACATTGATGTGAAGGTTATTCTCTCTGCACCAGCTCTCCAGGTGTTCCACCTCTTGCCTGTAGCTGGACTCATCATTGTTTGTGATGCATCCCACCACCGCTGTATCATCTGCAAACTTTACAATGTGACAGCCTGGATGGGTAGCTGCACAATCATATGTGAGCAGAGTAAACAGAAGGGGGCTCAACACACA
>NC_056511.1:23366165-23375057 GCF_014905685.2 Nematolebias whitei | reverse complement strand
CCCCCCCCGCCCATTGCACCTGGCAGTGGATGAAATTGCCCCCTCCACTCTCCAGGATCTGTCACTCTGTGCTGCCTCAGACAAAAACAAACCTCTGTTCTTCTCCGCAGTGTAACTCCTACACTCTTGAATATGTTGCCCCCACAAAAACATGTAGGTTTACTTTCACTCCCTGTTCAAGTCCAGCCCAGAAAAACACTCATTTCAAAAACAACAGACATTCACTATTCAAAGATGGCGTACTGCTTGTTTATTTAAACCTTTACAGAGCTGCCAGTTTCACCTGAAATGGTTATTTATACGCATTCGCTGCAGCAGCTAGCTGTAGCATTTCAACTTGAGCCTTGGGAACATCAGCAAAAATATATAAATAACTCTGCTAAAACAACCGTGTTGTAATGAAGTTAATCATAGTGTTAACGTTTACTAAGTAGTGTTTGTATGAAACAAATATTCTCAGCTTGGAGTCCACTCAGACTAGCTATAAGCTTCTCAATCCCATCAGATTTGGACTATCCCTAAATAGAGGTCGATAATGAGTAAAAAACAAAACAAAATATTGATTTACAATTTTCTTTATTCTAAGAACCAAACTGGTTTGTATAAACATTTGTTCTTGGTAATTCTGGCTGTTTTAAAGTTTGTATCTGTAAATAGTTGTGCAGCTGAAAAATGTATTGCTAACAGATTAAACCCTTCCAATGAGATCAACGATTTTCCATCAGGCAGGAACACAGTAAAGAGATTTGCGGCCTGACCCGCTGCATCAATCCTTTATTTTTACAGAGCAGCGGCTGAAGTAAAAATGTTTCAATTTCTCCCCGTTCCTCCTCTGTTACACACTCGCAGCACTCATGAATTCACCATTAACTGTCCAAAAGCGGCCTCGGAAGGCTCCGTTATTAAGTCACCAGCTCTTGTTCAGCAGGTGATTAGATCAGAGACTACAGCTGCCCGGGCCGCCCCGCCAGCCGGCATGATGTCATCAGAACGAGCTAAATGTCAGGAGGTGAGAGTCGTGGTGTCGTGTCAGGAGTGAGAGTAAAACCAGCAGGGAGACGCAAATGTCAAAACCTGCCGTGGCTCTTTAAGATTTCATCATTTTAGCCATTTATGTTTATGCGCTGAGACTTCTGCTTTTTCCGTCAGCAGCTTGAATGCATATTCAGGGCGACGTTGGCACCACCTGTGGCGGAGCGGAAGATCTCTGGGCTCGGTGAATCACTCAGAGCTGCAGCTGAGCTCAGACAACCCCCGAGTGTCAGATTCCCCTCCAATCAAAGATGGCACCGTACATCCGTCTGCTCGGACTGGTATTCACAGCGTGCTCGTTGAAAGAGCGCGTGAGCTCCTGTTTGAAACTCGTCCGGCAGTCTTGGATAGTTTCCTGCTTTTGTGTTTTATATTTTGGGGCATAGCTGCGCGTGTGCAAGGTAGTGAGTGAGAAAACTGGGAAATATCTCACTGTTCCTCACTGCATTTGCATTGAAAGGTGATTTTTTTGTTTTTGTTTTTTTTACTCATGCGTTTGTTGGAACCTGCCAACGCGTACGTGCCGGTGCACAAGTACAGTCCAGCAGCAGCAGCATGCTTATTTTAAGGGTGTTGACGGTTTCCATTGAAAGCTCGTGGCAGCTCAAAGAGGAGCGTAAAATTGGCAAGTGAGGGGGAGTTAGCATGCTGAGGCCTTTGCCACCTCGCAGCTCACTGGCTGAAGATGTCTGGATTTATTCTGGGAACGCTACGTTTGAGAGAAATAAGTGCGAAGGCAGTTCCTTTCTGCTCGGTGTCTGAATACCCTCCAGGGGTGTCAGTCTCCGCAGTGGAAAGAAAACTGTTTGAAAGTTGTACTCTGCCTTGTTTATATCTAAATGTCTCAGTAGTTTGAGGATCTACCGTTCTGATATTTAAACATGTAAAACCAGAGCTCAGTTTTTCTCCACTTTTTCAGCTTGTTTGTCATTATGCTCAGCCAGCACCTGAGCTTGGCGCTGTCCTTGGGGACCCACTTTGCCGGCATCAGATGCTGATTTGGGAGTACAGTATTCCCTCTCCGTCTTCCCCGCCTCTGAGACGCTGAGCACCAGACAGTCAGGATGGCAGAGACTCACACAAAGTGACAGGCGTGCAGACTGACGCTGAGGCGCACCGATGTGTGGGCAGGCGGAGGGACATGTTGGACTGGACGGGGAAGGCGTTACGAGGGACAGGAAGAGTACGAGAAAAGTGTCACTGTCGACTGATGTCTGTGTGGACGTAACAACTTTTCTGCTTAAAGAAATAAAGTGGTATTAATTTTTGGAGACTGATCGATCAGTTGACTGATTATTTACTGTTGAACAAACTGATCAGTATCAATATCTGTGGGCAGCATGGTGCTGTTGTAGGGAGGCATTTAATGGCAGGTGTCTTTCAGACCAGAATACAGTATTGAGGTTCAAGATCGTCATTTGCATCACATGTGGTACATGAGGTGGAATGAAACTGTGTACACGGGGTCCTAGTTACATCCAATAACAGAAAAAATATAAACTGTAAAAGAAACAGTACTAAGAAATACACTAAACACAAATAATGCAAACCAATATGCCGAACAACAGCAGTACGAACATGAGTCTGTGTGAGCAGATGAATACGAATGAACATGGCAACATGAAATAGTCAGCAGCATGAGATCAGCAGCATGTAAACAATCAAAGTGGCATTACTGTGATTTTTTTTTCACAGTGATAATCCTGATTAGGGATTTATGAGTTGGTTTAAAATAACAAAGTTATATTCACCAGGGAGTATAGTAAGGCCTTAAAGTGATAATTCATCCATCCTTTATCTTTACACCCTTCTTCCTTTTCGGGTCGCGGGGGTCACTGTTGCCTATGTCCAGCTATCACTGTGCGAGAGGCGGGGTACACCCTGGACAGGTCTCCAGTCCATCACAGGGACACACAGAGACAAACGAGACAAACAACCATTCACTCTCTCACTCACACCTAGAGACAATTTAGAGTTACCAATCAGCCTAACATGCATGTTTTTGGTCTGTGGGAGGAAACCGGAGAAAACCCACATGCACGGAGAGAACATGCAAACTCCACCCAGAAAGGTCCCCAACCAGGATTTGAACCGGCAGCCTTCTCGCTGAGAGGCAACAGTGCTACCAACGGTGCCAACGGTGCCACCCATGATAATTCAGATCATTTAAAGTATAGTTTTGTGGAACAGTTATAAACAATTCCTAATTTTTAACTTTGGGGGAGTGGTGGCGCAGAGGTTAGAGAAGGTGGGCCTGTGATCAGAAGATTGACGGTTCACGCCCTGTTACCGACAACATCAAAAATGTGGGTGGGGTAGGTGAAGCACCCACACTTGCCCCCACCCTCATTCGTCCCACCCTGGGCCCATGAGCAAGGTCCTTTACCCCCATCGGCTCCCTAAACAGGTCTCTCTTGAAAATGAGTTCTCGTGGCTCAATGAGACTACCTGGATAAATAAAGGATAAATGAAAAAAAAAAAAATGTCCTGAGCGTGGATAAACAGTTTGTCGGGGCCATTCGAATAGGAGCGGGCCCGTCAGGTTTTTTAAAGACAGCCAAAACACAACTTTTTGGAAACAGCGACATCATCGCCCTCTTCCTTCCTAAACTGAGGTCATCCTCTTCCCCTTGTCCTCACGCACATTCTCTTTAGCCTTGTTTCCTGTTTGTGGTGAGTTTTTCTGCAGCATTCCAGCGCCACACACAGGGCTGGCATTGTGATTAAAATGTTTTGGATCGCTTCCTGGGTTCCAATGTGGATGAAGATGTTAAAGATGATGATGCGTTTACGGGGAGTTAAAAAAAAAAAACAATAAATAAAAAGATTGTTTTAGAGAAACTGCATTTCCGTGTGGACGGGGCCTATTTATGAACCAGCCTGAGTGGGACCAAGACCAAACTGTCATCTTTAATCAAATCAAATCTCCCAAATTCATATTGATTAAATCAAATGCTATTTTTAACCTCTTAGCCTCTAGACTTTTAGATCTCTTGGTTATTTTTACTCAACGGACTGCGCAAAACATTATTGTTTAAAAGTACAAAGAGCAGCAGCAAGCAGTTACACTTCTGATGCAGCGTGGGGCTTTTCCTGCAGGAATATCACAACATTTCTGCTGTAATACTGTATTTTTCGTCCTATAAGTCACATTTTTTTATTTGCATAATTTGCGTCCTGTGAATTATACACCAAGTGACGTATTTCTGGATTTTTTTTCTCATATAACCCTATTTATGGCTGAGATATGACCATTTTCATTTATTCTGACTGAAAATATTGAACACTACCATTTTCAGCCACAAAATGGCACTCAAGTAGTATGGCATGCCGTTGTGTCATGTAATAGGTAAAAGTGGCTATTAATGACACAATCAGCTTGCCATAGACAGCCACCTTCGTCCAGCTCGCTTGGAGCAACCGTCAAATCAGCTTAATTTTGCTGCGATGCCCCAGCCAAATGCAGCTGATATGACCATTGAAGTGCATTTATTGAGTAAAAGTTCAACTGAGATACACCTTTTACTATAAAGTTGAGCAAAAAAAATAATTGTTTTTAGGTGGTTATCTTGTTAAATTTTGAAGTAATGAACAGCGAGTCCTCCCATGCACGCGCCTACTTCCGGAAATTGACTTATGACATGCAGCTGATTTGACCGTCAAAGTGCATTTATTAAGCCAAACTTAAAGTGTTTATTTTGTTAAATTCTTGTTAAAATCCTCCCATGCATGCTCCCGTGGCCACCATTTGGCAGCCAATCGATTTTTGGTCCAACATCGGCACCACATTTCCGAGTTGTCTGTGGTGACGTGAAACAAATGTTATGCATCAGCGGTGACGCATAATAGATGCAACGTATACGACAAAGTGACATATTTATGGAATTTTCCACTTTATTAGACAAATTTGGATTGATGCGACTTATAGGATGGTGTGACGTGTACGACGGAAAATACGGTAACCATGCATTGCAACATTGACTCTGGTGTGAAGGTTTAATTAAAAAAAAAAGTAGAATTAAATGCAGTAAAATTGACAAAACTGTTTTAAGACGACATTGAATTACTTTGGTACAAGCTGTTTCCTCAGTGCCTTCATGTTCATGTAATCCCTTCAGAACATACGGCTGTTTTAAATGACCTTGTACACATTTTTTTGTTTGTTTTTGTAATTTTCCGTTACATTTTGTTTCGTTTTCATCTGTTGTACTGAAGGCGCTTTATAAATAAAGTTTGGTTTGATTTGATTCAAAGAGCAAGAAAAACATAACTTTCTGCAGAACCTGAGATCAGAACTAACTTCTTAAAGCTTTGAAATTCAATTAATTAATTTAATTAAACAAGAAATGTCTTTTTTAGACAAACTCAGAACTGCTTTCATAATGAGCCTCCAGTCATCTGTAATACAAGAACACTGACCCACTGAGTTACAGGCATTCACAGCCTTTTCCTCCTGGTTCTTTTTATATAGATAGATTTTACTGTGTAATAATAATAAGCAGATATTTATATGCCAAAAACAAACACATAAATAAGCCACCAGCTGCCCTGATTACTAAAGATCAGCTTTGGTGTGAAAAAAAAACTAATTAGTTGAGTTTTATTGTTTGTAAATCTGCATAGAATCAGGAAAATGTAGTTATACTGTTGTTGTTAATTATTGTTATGATAGCATCAGTCATATTAATCTCACTCCTCTCCTTATCATCTGTTATGTTGTTCAAAATGCTCTGTGGACTTTTATCACTGAAACCACAATGATTTGTAACAAATAATGTGTTTCAGTGTTCATATCTTTGAACACGCACACGATGGACAAAAATATCCCAGATCAGACTGGAAATGATGCGTTTGGTTGAAGTATTTACCATCGTCAGGCTCTGATTAATGCTCGGAGCTCTGACTGTTAGCTGATTAATTACCGGATTAGCTGCAATTTAATC
Organism: Nematolebias whitei; assembly: GCF_014905685.2. NCBI lineage: Eukaryota > Metazoa > Chordata > Actinopteri > Cyprinodontiformes > Rivulidae > Nematolebias > Nematolebias whitei. The sequence goes on along the minus strand of NC_056511.1, from coordinate 23,369,082 downwards.
TACAAAAATGTAGATAATTAGTCATTTCAGGCACTTTTCTGTCTGAAAAACGAGCTAAAGCAAAACATTGTTGTAACTGTAGCTCCTAACCTGTGACGTGTTTAATGTCAAGGTTTTGGACAGAAACAAGAAAAAGTAAAGAAATCACTCTGACCTTTCAGAAACCGGTCCTTTTGAAATAATGAAGTACTTGTGAAAATAATTGGCAGATGAAATAATGACAAACTCAATTACCTCTTGAACTGTTAGTCATACCAGTGACCCGGACGTGTTTAATTAACTCAACACAGAAAGTATGAGTGTGTCACAAAGTGTGTGTTATTGCTCCCGCTCAGATGTTTTCAGGATAGACAAATCAAATCACTGCATTTAGATATCAGTGACAACAAACTCCAGGAACAGAAAAGAGCAATCATCGTATCTTTTTGTCAGAAAATCACATTTTTGTCTCCGTCATGGAGCGAAGAGATGAACTGTAAATACAGAGGTCCATCGATACATTTAAGTTTGACTTTCCCAGACTCACTCTTTCGCGGATTTTCAACATAAAATTGTACACATTGTTTCCCGGTGGCCTGGCCTCAGTGATTGCTGAGGTTCCCCCTCCTTTCTCTTTCTGAGGCTGCCTGTCACAGCAGAGCAGAGACACACAACAAGTGGGCACGCAACCTGTGACAGACAGCCTCAGAAAGAGAAAGAAGGGGGTTGGCTGGGGTCTATCTTTCCCATCGCTACTGTGGGAGCTTCATTGAGGTGGATACCAGAGTGAGCGGCAGGGATTGTTTATTTAAAATAATCAAGTAAAGCAGATCCAAACAAAGCCTTAACTTGAACCAAGCTGAACCGACCTAAACTGATCCGGGAAATGTCCCAGTGCTCCCGATGGTCAGTCTGCCTCCAGGGATTCAGTAACCGTAGAATCAGTCTGCTCTCTTTTGCTGTGCTCTTTTAGAGCGTTTAGAGAGTTTAGAACATTGTTAAGAACTTTGCAAGAGCGTGGGAAGAATTTATAAAGCCTTAAAATATGTATAAATACAAAAAATATATATAACGTCCCTACTTTGTGGATTTTCACTTATCATGGGGGTGTCTAGAACGTAACCCCCACGATAAGTGAGGGACCCTCCAGCCATCCTACCTTGTTGTGAGCATGATAATTTGAAAAATGAGTTAAGTACCATCTTACATTTTATTGTGTGGCTGCATGTAGGTGCAAGAAAGGTTACCGTTGGAAATTGGGTTGCCACGTCAAAATCCAAGTTGGCCACCACCATATACTGTATACCCCGGTATATGTAAACCGACCACCCATATAATTTGAGGAAACGTCTTTCTAGTTTTTATGTCGCTTAAAAGTATAGTTTCTTCAAACGACTGAGGTGAACGAAGAAGAATTTCTTAAGGCCAAGGCCACCTTTGGCCACCCCCTGGCTCCATCTTTGCTCCTGGTGGAGGATCCAGTTTTTCCCTCCACTCTCTGCTCTGCCTTAGAAAAACAAAACAAAAACAAAACTTCCCTTTGTTCTTCTCCATAGGGTCACTCCTCCCAACTTGAATATCTTGCACCAAAAACATTTAGGTTTACTTAATTATTTGTTCAACTCCAGTCCAGAAAAAAACACTCATCTCCAAACCAACAAACATTCACAATTCAAACCCTTCAGAGACGGGGGACATCGGCATCCTGCTTGTTTAAATATGTTTAATCCCTCATATAAAGCTGTTTGTGGAGATTGACTTGATTGCGTAGGTTTTTTTTTTTTTTTACTTTTAGAGGTTCCCAATAAAAACAATAATTCAAACGCTCACAGATTCCCTGAGGGCACATTCTACATTCTGGATGGCTTACAGGAACTTGCATCATTAACATCCAACCACAGACATTTTCCTTTTTTTTTTTAACACATCATGTTTGTGCCACGCTAAGACAAACACCTTTGTTTAAAACACACACACACACATCCATCGATTGTTAGTGATTGGCCACTTCACACCCACAGATCCCATCTGAATGAACCCTTGCAATCAGTGAAGGAAGGAGGCTTTCTATTCCTGAAATGCTGCCATTTTTCCCATTGATTGCACATGTCTGATAATAAGGAAAAGCAGCGTTGCTGCTCACTCGAGGGGTGTGTTGTTTTTCCTCCCACGCATGACGTCATGGTCAGTCCAGCCCTCGCCGGCTTTTTCACCATCTGTGTCAGCGCCAGATGTTGCTGTCCTCGCTTCTCAACCGCTGAGCGCTGCTGCAGAAAGGTCATCGGCAAGATGATGGAGGAGACGCTGCAGCAACTTAACACGGACGCCTGCAATATGTCGGCCGTTAACCTCCGGGCCGTTTGGGTTCAAGGGGATTTTATGAGTACAAAGAGTGCATTTAGCAGTTTATGCTTAATAAACCTAATTTTATACGAAATACATTTTCCAGAACCATTCAATCCTGCGTCCATCGAGCATCTATAAACCATTAATGAGGCTGGGATGTTGTCCCGATCTGCAGATTATCAACAGCGCAGTGTGTTTCAGTGCTTTAAACTGTCAGATTATTCCTAACTGAGGCAATTTAACAAATAAAGCACACAAACTAGCATCTATTTGGCTCAAATCACCAGAATCGTTACCTTGTTTGAGGTCTTTTTTACCTCGACAGAAGTGCTTTATTTTTGTCAGCGGGAGTTAACTTTTCAAAAGGAAGTAAACGAAACCCGTGGAGCTCGAACCCTGATGTCCTTCGGTTTCAAACAATAACAGCCAGAAAGACTCGGCGGTGCTGATCCAATGGTGGCGGAGCAGATCTGGGCCTACACAGTCACGTTTAGGTTCTGAACAAACTTCCTTTGAATTAATGAGTTACTGAACTCGGCTGCATGAAGAAAGTTGTGCAGCAAAACACAAACCAGAGTGTCTGATCCAAAAA
>NC_056511.1:23346144-23366065 GCF_014905685.2 Nematolebias whitei | reverse complement strand
AACTTTTTTGGATTTTTCTACCTGGATTATTGAGCATGCATCAGGACAGAAGGTCTGATGTTAGTTTGGCTGAATTTTATTTTGCTTTAATAAAACTTTTATTAGGGACAAGAGAAATGTCATTTCCTGTGAAAATGCAGTGTGAATGCTTATTGCTGAATGATTTTTGCTGAACGCTGCTGAAAAGGTTTCCTCTCTGAGCTGTTAATGTGAGCTGAATTTGAACAGCTGGCATTTGAAGAAAGCAGGAAAATAAAAGAAAGCAGCAGAAAAGTGTAGAAAAAGCTGAAATAGGCAGAGAGAGGCAGAATAGATAAAAATCTGCATATTAGCAAAATAAACTGAAATTAGCAGAAAAAATATGGAAATTTGCTAAAAAAAATAATAAAAAAAAGTGGCTGAAAAGGCTTTTAAAAAGCTTACTGTATTTTTCGGCCTATAAGGCACAATATCAATGAACGGGTCTGTTTTCATACATAAAAGTTGGTAAATCAACAGAAAATACACTAAAAGCAAAAGGCCACAATTTGCACACACACAAAAAGAGGCTAGAATTAGCAGAAATAATACCGAAAACCAGGAGGTTTTGGGGACCGCTGTGGTGAAGAGATAGGGCAGCCAACTTGGGACCAAAACTTTGCAGGTTAATCTCCCCATCATGCCCACATATCATGGTGTCTTTGAGCAAAACCCCTAATCCCTAACTACTCCCCGGGTGCTTACATAGCTGGGTCCAGCCAGGTGTATCGCACGTGTGATGGGTAAATACAGAGAATTATTTTTGTCATTGTATGGGAACATAGCACTTTCTTTCTAAAACAGCTGAAACAGTAGGAAAAAGTTGAGTTTAGCAGAAAGAAGCTGAAATTAGCACAAAGACGCTGGAGCAGAACAGCTGAAATGATCAGTAAACAGCTCAAAGGGTTTGAAGGATGTGAAGAGAGCTCCATTCATTTTTAATGAGAAAAACATGGCCGACAAAGATAAATATTCTCATCCATCCATTATCTTTACCCGCTTCTTCCTTTCTGGGTCGCAGGGGTCACTGCTGCCCATGTCCAGTGCGAGGGGTGGGGTGCACCCTGGACAGGTCTCCAGTCCATCACAGGGACACATAGAGACAAACAACCATTCACCCTCTCACTCACACCTAGAGACAATTTAGAGTTACCAATCAGACTAACATGCATGTTTTTGGTCTGTGGGAGGAAACTGGAGTACCCAGAGAAAACCCACACATGCACGGAGAGAACATGCAAACTCCACCCAGAAAGGCCCCCGGACCGGGACTTGAACCAAGGTAACCTGCATTTTGAGAGGCAGCAGCTCTACCAGTTGCACCACCGTGCTGCTGAAAGTGAATTGTTGAAATAAAACAAAAATTTCTTGCCAGCCTTTCAGCCCCAGTCCGTCTCATTTTGAGAAATAACAGCGTTTTTAGTTATTTTGGTCAAACCTTGAAAATAATGTTTAATGTTAAGCAGTAAAGTGAGATGTCACTCTCTCAATGCTCGCAGATGGGAAGTGAAGGTCTTTAACTACAGAAGTGCATTTTTGTTTGATTGATCTTTTTTAATTTACCATGTCTTGAATAACAAAGAATTTGTTCCGTTCTGAGATTTAGACTCTCAGCAACCAAATGAAATATCTCAGTACAAGTCAAATTGACTGAGATGGAGCCATTTTTACAATGGATCATGTCGACTAGCTGTGCGGCCATCTCGAATCCGGTTGACTCTAATCCAGTCTTTAACTTCTAAAATTTCATTAAAGTCTCTCCATTGAATCATGAGATATTTTGCTAACAGAGCAACAGCGCTGACTTTAAATAGTGAACGTCAACGTGTTAAACAAAGATCCTGTGACACCAGGATGTGTAGAAAGCATCACTCTCAGCTACTACCACACCAGTTTGTAGGTCATGAGCTGAGACTTTGAGAGCGTTGTAGACATTCTTAGTTTTTTAAAGTCCGCAGGCTGTGGCAGCCATCTTGAATCAGGTTTGCTCCAAATATGTCAGTCAGTTGTAGACGTACATCTATTAATTGCTTTGAGATATTTTAGTAACAGTCACCACCCATGTTTTTTTTTTTTCCTTTTCAGTGACAGAGTCTCATGGCAGCATGTTGGGGTGTTTTATCCCAGTCCTGCAGGAGAACTGGGTTTGGTTCTGGCTTGTAAGACTTTCAGCTGAACGTCTCACAGTTTGGTGGGATTTCGGGGGCGTATTTGCGACTGTCGGTTGCGACGTGCTGCTGTGTGTGGAGGTGTGTGACTGCACTTGAATACATATTGGTTCGATGAGAGAGTGTGTGTGGGTGCGTAAATGTTTGCCAAGTCTCCCCCCCCCCCCATACCAGAGCCCACCTCACTCCAGGCAGTTCTGGCAAACGGAAGAATCCGTGCTGCAGAGTCGAGCCGCACGCTGAGGGACTCCAGCCGAAGTGTGGCTCCGGGGGACCTGAGCTGCTTCTGCTGCTGAGCTCTGCCGCTGGATGCATGTGTGCCGCTCCCATTCAGCATCAGCACGCACTGCAATAATATATGTGTCATATTGGGTTTTCTGTGGGTCAGACCTGTCCTTAATCTGGTGCTGCACACTGACCAACATGGGGTCAAAGGGGCGGGGTTAATAAGTTAATTAACCTTAAAAAGATAGTTCAGATCTTTTGAAGTGGGGTTCTATGATTGGCTTATGAACACAAACATCTTACCTGTTGCAGATAGGTATTTGAACACCCTCAGTTTAGAGAAATTAAGTTCAGTTTTGGTCACATTGACAAACTAATGGCTAGTATATGCAGGACTGAGACTAAAGTCGATTGCTGCTGTCTTTACAATTTCAACATTTTTAAAGTGCTCCACGCAGATAAAATTTCCCGAGTCTCGGTTATTCCAACAAAAATATAATGATTGCTGCTACAAAGCTGCTGCCCCTATTTACACTTATAAATAACTGATGCTGCCACTAATTACTTAGAAAAATATCTACAATGTTTTAATACTCTTTATAAATCCAAATCACCAATTAAAAAGTTAATTATATTTTTAACACTCAACTTTACATTTAGTGTCACTACATCTTAGCTCCTGTGTGCATCACTGCTGCTGTTGAGCTCAAAAGACCACGCAGAGCGTACAAATATCTGATCTACCGGTATTATCAGCTAGCTTCAAGTACGCCCATACTCCAGACCTCGGCTCGTTTGACTCCAATGATGCAAAGCTGGCCTGAACCTGACGGCTGTACACAGTGCAGACTAGTGACATGGAGAAAAACTGGTATTTCAATTAAAATATTTTTGAAATTGCAAGATAAAATCCTAAAACTTATGTCGACTAGAGGCATTGATGTTGGCAAATGACACTGATTCTGCAGACTATTCTGTGGCAGCCCTACAAATGACTTTATAAGCTGACTTTTCAAATTGCCAAACAACAATTTAAACACAGTGACTGTGCGATGCTGAGTTAAGGTTAAGTTAGTAGGTTTTACGTCAACATCTATGGAATAATGGGGACTCTAGTTGTTTGACGATGTTGGAAATCCACATTGATTTTGGATCCATATAATTAGCTTTTAGCTTATAGGCTACATACATTTAGAATTAAACTCTTTTTCTCCAAACTGTTTGTTCAAAGAGCTATTTACAAAATATAGAATATTAATGGGCCATAATTTCTCCTCAAAACTCCAAAAAGTCTAAACTCCTACATGCAGCAAACTTACATGATCTTAAGGACGACACGGAGGAAGACAAAACCATAATGTCATGCAAGACAATGCCCAGACAATGAGGAACACAGAGACACAGACTTACATACAGACGCTAACAAACATACAATGACAAACACCTGGGGAAGAACAACTATGGGGTGCCATTTGTAAAGATACACAGTCCAAAATTAACAGCAGTATTTGTGGTTTATTTAGCCTTTCATAAGACAAAAAAAAAATTTTTTTTTTGAATAAATATATATTTTTTAAAAATGGTCAGATTTTCACCATGTTATTTATACATTTATAAATGTCATAGTTCCAAACTAAATATTAAATTTGCAAACTAAATACTTAACTTGCAAGTTAAATATTTAGTTACTGAACTAAAAATTTAGGTGTAAATTAAACATTTAATTTCCAAGGTAAATATGTATTTTCAAAACTAAACATTTAATTTCTAAGCTAAACATTTGATTCCTAAACTAAATATTTAATTTGCTAACTAAATATTTAGATCAGACTTCAATATTTAGGTCCAAGCTAAATATTTAGTTAGCAAATTAAATATATATTTTGTAAATTAAATGTTTAACTTGTAAAATAAATATTTAGGGCGGAGCTAAATATTTAGTTATCAAATTAAATATTTAGTTTTGGAATTAAATGTTGGCTTAGAAATTACATATTTAGTTCGGAAATTAAATGCTTAGTTTTGAAAATAAATATTTTGCTTTGAAATTAAATAATTTACACCTAAATATTTAGTTCACTAACTAAATTTTTAACTTGCAAGTTAAACATTTAGTTTGTAAATTAAACATTTAGCTTGGACATAAACATTTAGTTGTAAACTAAATATTTCGCTTGTAAATTAAATATTTAGTTTGAAACTATGACATTTATAAATGTATGAATAACATAGTGAAAATATGACTTTGAAAAAAAAACTTTTTATCTTATGAAAGGCTAAATAAACCAAATATATTGCTGTTAATTTTTGACTGTGTAACTTTACAAATGGCACCTCATAGACAACAGGTGCTGGAGGCAAGAGCTCATTACAAGAGGGAGAAACACTGAGGACAGCAGGACAGAAGACACAAGAATTACACAAACACACACAGATCCTCTCACTCTTTTGGAATTAGTCATTTGATAAACAAAAATTGTCATGTTGGCCTTTTCCCCAAAACTTTGTTTTCATTTATTTATTTTTTTATCATTAAACAAAACAAGCCATACAAACTTGCTATTCATAAATTAAAAGAATAATCTGGTATTTCTGAAGTAATGTTTTATTAATAATTATTACCTTATCAGCTGTGGTGTCATTCACAGAGTACGAAGATAAAGGCAGAGATCTTCCTACAAGCTAGGCTAATGGCTAAGCTAATGGCTAGGCTAATGGCTAGCTAAGCGAAGGTTGATTGTTTTTCAGGGTTATTAAAAACTTAATCTCAAAAGCAACATACTGATGTCAAAGAATGCCTAATAAAGAAAATAAAGAATAAAGTTGCTACACCAGCACATTAGCCTTTAGCTTAGCTGGACAAAGACTTGTCTCTTTGGCAGCTGTGGCTGAGTGGTTAGAGCAGTCATCCTGCAATGAAAGAGTTGGGGGTTCGATTACACCAGCAGTCACATGCCGAAGTGTCCCTGGGCAAGACACTGAGCCCCTCGTTGTCTCCCATGTGTGTCCCATCAGTGTATAAATGTGATCAAGCACTGATTATTCTTTGTATAGATCTAGTAGAGCACTGTATGAATGAGGACACAGATTGTGTTGTAAAGTGCTTTGAGTATCTTGATAAGATAGAAAGGCGCTATATAAGTACAGTCAGTTTACCATTTATCTTGTTTATTTTGTACACTTCTATATTAAAGCTAAAGAACAGCAGATTTTAGGTGGGGGAAAAGGACACAATGAAAGCCACTGCTTCAACAAAGTTTTAAGCTTCTCACTTGTTTATTTTGAAGTTAAATTTGTGCTGATTTCCATTAACAAACTGCTTCTCATCCTCCCTCCCTCCCTTTCTCTCCTCTCCCTTGTTGTCTTCTGTTTCTCCAAGAAGGTGATGCTTCCTGCGGGAGCGGCGTTCCGGTGGTTCCAGTAGGACTCTTCCACGGCTCCCTACCCAAAGCTCTGCCATCAAGTGCAATGCCAACTCCTGGATTGTCTCCAGAACAGACACTGGTTCATAAACAAACTAGCAATGGATAAAAATATAGGGAAACAAAAAGAAGCAGAAATGTTCATAAAAAAACGAACAGTCGGATAATGGATGCACCTACTTACTCCTTGAACCAAAAATGAAGCGTAAAGAAAAGCATCTATGGTAACTTTTCATTCCCTTTTTGTATGTTTCCATTTTGGTACCTTTTTGTCCTGGCAAGGTTTTTCTTTCTTTCTTTCTTTCTTTCTTTCTGTTGCTTAAACACAGAACTGCTCGTCACCAGAAACAGACATGACAGACTGAGTGTGGACAATCAACTAATTTCTGTGTTTGGTGTTAATGTTGTTCATGTGTGGAAAGATACCGTACTCGTGTAGAGAATGTAAATTTACAGCTATATTTTAAAACTAGTGGCTAAAGGCAAACATTGTAATTTCTCACTCGTTATGTTCCCTAAACCCTTGTCTGTTTTATGATTTGTTTGGGGGGGGTTGTTTTGATTTTTTCAGACGAATCAGTGGAAGAGATTTAAATAGTGACGCTGTCAGTTTGATACTGAAATGAAACTGAATATTATTATTGGGCAGAGCTCCAGAGAGTCTTCACTGGGTTGATGCTGCTTTTTTTTTTTTTTTTTGCCAGATCTGTCACTACTGTAATCTCCTCAATAAGCCCTCCTCTGCATTTCCAAACTTTTACTTTTTTTTTTTTGAGAAACTGGCAGCCTTACGTTTCTGTTGCCCTGCTGAGCGAGCGCCAGTACTGCTCCGGGCGATCGCACCAAGAGACAGCACTTGCTACCCTACTGAACGCACTGAGAAGAAGATTGCATTTTTAAAACAAAGTTTGTTTTTTTTGTTATATTTTCATGATTTTGTTACGTTGCTGAGTAGCTATACAGCTTTTTAAAAAAAATAACTCAATATTTGTACTTGTTTAGAAAATTGGACTGGTTTTGTGAATAAAAAGGAATGCATGTATTTGTGTCAAAACTGACCGTTCTGATGTTTGTCTAATTGTCTGTGCATGTTTTTTTGTTTTTGTTTTTTTTTTAAACGGTGACTAAATGAAATATTGAGCTGAAACTTTTACACAGATTAAATAAGGAAAAAAAAGCTCCCTTTTTTATATTGGACAGCATGACAAGAATATTCAGTAATTCAGGTGGTGGTAGGGATCACCAGGATGTTGGCTGAGATATCTCTTGCTGCCTCTGTAATATCTTCCTACACTGGAATGATGAAGCCTTGCTGTGCTAAAATGTAACCAAAATGATTTAAAAGATGTTTGAATAAGAAATCTGATTGCCGTGTTTCTTTAGAGTGCATGAAACCTCGTGAACAATCCTAAATCTCATTTATTTTCGCTGATTTTTTCTCTCCTTCGAGGTCTGTGTGACACTTTGACATTTGTAGTCAGAAAGCGCGAGCTGAGACGCAGGAAATCGATGACAGTCACGGGTTACTGATGGGAAGCTGTGTCACTGGTTCCATTAAAGCCATCCTGAAGAAGGCTGGATAAAGTATTAAGAACTGAACGTCTGGCAGAGGTTGAACAAGGACGGATTTAAAAATGTCAAAAACTATGATCAGGTATTAGCGCAATCACTGATTCTTCTGTGCTTTGTGACATAAAAGATTTTCCATTTCCTGTTAAAAAAAATAGCTCCGATTTTTTTTTTAAATTAGGCTCTGTGAAAAAGTTATGAGCAGTTAATATCTTACCTGTTGTAGATAACTCTTTGAATGACCTGAGCTTGGAGAAATGGAGTTTCCTTCAGAATAGATTGAGAAGCTATAGTCTGAGTGGGACCGAGGCGATGTTGTGGTTGGAGGCACAGATTTTCCAAAGAGATCTGTTAAAGTTGTCGTTTCTGAAAATGTCCTTGTAAACACTGCACTGTTTCTAGAAACAAATGCAAACAACGTTAAACCCTGTTGTGACTTTGCCCGGGCTGTATGTGGCGCTGCAGCCCTCAAACCAAAATAAATCAAAAACAGGAAACAAGGCTCGGAGCATGGGCATGAAGCTTACACACTGGGTGGTAAACGTAAACACAAGAAGAGGAGGCCCTTGAGTAGGGTAGAGGATGGATTAAAGCCTCCAGTATACTGCCGCTTATGTCCGTTCACGCGTACGTACGCGTGTACGGTACGCAGAGTGTTCAGACATGATACTCCAGCATACACCCCGAGCAGCTGCAGAGCAGCTTCACAGACAAGGGGCGTTCACCTTCGGGACAAATTGAGGTCGCCGATTGGTCATTTGCTGACACGCCTACTGGATTGATTGATCAATGTCAAAGTTGTTAATAAAAAAATCTAAAAAAAAAAAAAAAACAGAGAGCTGGCTCTACAGCCCACACATCAGACCAGCCCACCAGGAACTCTCCAGACCCTCCCACAGCCACGCTGGACCTGAGTTTTATTCGCTCGTGACAAATTCATCCATTTCAGTCATGGCATCAACGGAGGAGGAAGAGATCACTGCCTCTTGGCAAAAAAACAAAAGAAAAAGCCAGATCAGGGATGAAGAAGGGGAATTTAATACATTGGTGTCGCATACAAAACAGTCCGTCGCTGGGCAGTTTATTGTGCGACACAGCGTAAGCGTATGCGGTCGTAAAAATTGGAGCTTTGCACGGAGGGTACGCTGGGGGGTACGCACGTACCTCTGCATACGTACGTGCATACCTCTGCGTATGGATGTACGTAGCAGTATAATGGGGGCTTAAGACATCATTGTTTCAAAAAAGTTGTTTCGGGGGGTGTTTCAACTTTTTTTTAAACTTTGGAACCCATTTTAAAAATAACAGTTCTCCTAAAACTGTTAACATGTGGACTCAAGACATTTTTTACAAGAATATTCACAACTATGTTCTTGTGTGGGGCAGCACGGTGACGCAACTGGTAGAGCTGCTGCCTCTCGGCGAGCAGGTACCTGATTCAAATCCCGGTCCAGGGGCCTTTCTGGGTGGAGTTTGCATGTTCTCTCTGTTCATGCATGGGTTTTCCCCGGGTACTCCGGTTTCCTCCCGCAGACCAATAACATGCATGTTAGGCTGATTGGTAACTCTAAATTGTCCCTAGGTGTGAATGAGAAAGTGAATAGTTGTTTGTCTCGTTTGTCTCTATGTGTCCCTGTGATGGACTTGCGACCCGTCCAGGGTGTACCCCGCCCCTCGCACAGTGATTGCTGGATATGGGTACCGGCGACCCCCATGACCCAAAATGGAAGAAGCGGGTAAAAGATAATGGATGGATGTTCCTGTGTGACTGCTGCCATTTTAAAACTACCCCAACGTGAAAGACATGATATCCCATTCAGGTAAGATATTTATTGTTTTTTACCTTTATACTAAAGATCTGAAGTATCCCTTTAATTGATTACTTTTATTTTGAAGTTGCTCCTTCACGTCCCGGTTGATTTCTGTCACGGTATTAATTAGTGGCTGTTGGTGGTGGTAGGTGTCCAGTGTGGTGCGTTAGTGTGATCGGCTCTGTGAGCGGAGAACACAGCTTTATTCCAAGTCCCTCCACCCCCGTACCAACCCCCCCCGCTTTCTCCCCCTAGGTGACAGTGCTGGGCTAGTGCCATCGCCATGGCGATAAAGGGGGAGTGTGTATGTGAGAGTGTGAGTGTGTGTGTGCTTCTGGGGGTGGTGGCTAAGGCCTTCCATTATTAATGTGCACCGCGGCGTTCTTACCTCCTCAGAGCCCGCACAGCTTACTGCCTGACCTGCCATGCAGGGATGTGGGGGTGGGGGGGGGGGGGGGGGCGGCTCTGAGGAGGTAGAGATAAAGAGAAGGAAGCTGGAGAAAAAGAAAAAAAGACAGCACGACTACTACAGTTCACCAAAAAGTGAGCGTAATCCAGTCACTTGTGTACTTTTACTTGACGCTGATGATAATTTAGATGCAAATCTGCTGTACTCAGGTTCTGGGGTGTGGTTTCAGGTGCCCCCCTTCCTGCTGAGGTGAAGGAGCCCATGCATGGGGTGGTGGTGGCAGGGGTGGGGGGGTTGTTATGGAGGTTCTCTTTCTGTCTCCAGTGCAGAGCGGTGTGCACGGCTGCCGAGCAGGGCTGTCACACTGGGAAAATCCTGGAATCTTATCACCGCCTCACAGACACTGAGCCGCACTGATCTGCTCACCCTCGTTGCCAGCAGACCTGCCCTTCCCCCCATCCCAATGCCCCCTGCTCAGGCTGGCCCCCGTCGTTGTTCCAACGCCACCTTCTCCGAGTGGGGAGATAGCAGAACTGATGCGGTCCAATTGCTGAGGAGAGGAATGTTGCTTGTAGACTGGGAGTAGTAGGAACAAAATAAAAAGGTTTCAAGTGAACTAAAGAACCAGGAGAAACCAGTTTTTTCTGTGGGACCACAAGTCCAACTGAAGAACATAAAGATTTTAATACGTACAGTAGTCCCTCATTTATTGTGGGGGTTCAGTTCTGAATCCGCCCACAGACAGTGAAATTCTGTAAAGTAGCGACGTTACATTTATTTTAGTATTTATATATATATATTAAGACTTTAGAAACTCTTCCCACACTCTTGCAATGTTCTACATTATTTTAACAACATACGTACAGTACTGTATATGTAGCTACTAAATTTTACTTACCAGCTCTGCAGAACAGCAACAGCTCTCGGTTCTGATCCAACTCTGTTCTGGTCCGACTTGGTTCTGTTTCTACAGATGTAACTTGCAGTTATGAAGCTCACAATCAATGTTCTAAACTCTTAAACCTACTAATTTTAACAACATAGTTATATGTAGCTACTGGGGGGAGTGGTGGCGCAGAGGCTAGGGAAGGTGGGCCCTTGATCAGAAGATCGCTGGTTCAACTCCCAGTACCGACAACATCAAAATGTGGGTGGGATTGGTGAAACACCCACACCTGTCTCCACCCTCATTTCTTCCACTCTGGACCCTTGAGCAAGGCCCTTAAGCCCCACCATCTGCTCCCCGAGAACCCTAACTAGCAGCTCTCTGCTCCACACAGAGAGCTGTGGTAGCTCGGTGGTCTGTGGTTGCATCAGGAAGGACATCAGGCATAAACATAATCACCAAGTCTTCATGCGACTCAGTTCTCTGATGAAGGGAGCAGCTGAAAGAAGAAGAAAAAACATATGTAGCTACTAAATTTTACTTACTGGTACTAGCTCTGCAGAACACAAGCTTGTAAAATCTCTCAGTTCTGGTCCAGCCCAGTTCGTTTCTGCAGACCTAACCTGCGATAAGCTCACAATCAATGTTCTAAACTCTAAAACCTACTAATTTTAACAACATACTTATATGAACTATAGCTAATAAATTTTACTTACAAGAGCGAAAAATACTCGTGTTGAAAACTGCAAACATTCACTGTTCACATCCCTCAGAGATGGAGGACAGCAGCATACTGCTTCTTGTAAATTTATTTATTGTTGTTAAAGAAAACGAGCTTTAAACATTACAGTCGGGTCATTAGATTACAGAGGATTACAGGCAGGAGATGGAACACCTGGAGAGCTGGTGCAAAGAGAATAACCTTCACATCAATGTGAAGAAGACAAAGGAGATGATTGTGGACTTCAGAAGGAACAAACACACCTACACCCCCTGAACATAAGAGGATCTGCGGTAGAAGTGGTCTCCAGCTACAAGTACTTGTGTGTACACATGAATGACAACCTCAGCTGGAGCAACAACACCACCAGCCTTACCAAGAAAGCTCATCAGAGACTCTACTTCCTCAGACGGCTGAGACGAGCTGGTCTGGGAAGCTCAGTCCTCACCTCCTTCTACAGGTGTGCAGTGGAGAGCATCCTGTGCTCCAGCATCAACGTGTGGCATGGAGGCTGCACAGAAGACTGTTGGAGTCAGTTTCTCCACCATCACATCATCATTACACCTCCAGATGCAGGAAGAGGGCCACCTGCATCATGAAGGACCCCACTCACCCAGCACACACACTTTTTGCCCAGCTCCCCTCAGGAAGGAGGTTAAGGAGCATTAAGTGTAGAACCACTAGACTGAGGAACAGCTTCTACCCTGAGGCTGTTAGACTCATGAATCTCTAACCAGAATAATCAATGTGAAAAATCACATCACGTTGCTGCTGATCTGTTTCAATGTTGCTGCTGATCTGTTTCAATGTTGCTGCTGATCTGTTCCATGTTGATGTGTTCATGTGTGCTCATCTGCTCACACAGACTCATGTTCGTGCTGCTGTTCGATGTAATGTTCTTATGCTATTAGTGCTTAGTGTAATTTTAGTTGATATTTTTCTTAGTTCATATCTTAGATCTTATTACTGTTTTTCTTGTACATTTTATTGTTGAATGTAACTGGGACCCTGTGTACATAATTTCACTCCACCACATGTACCACATGTGGTGCGAATGACAATAAAGAATCTCTGACTCTGACTGACTAGATTACAGGTCTGTTGCCTTCATACATCTCCTCCTATATGTCACTACGTGAGTGCAGCTACAGTGTGCGCTCTCAGGACATTATTACCTGCAGAGTCCCCTCAGTGCGGACTGAACTTGACAAAAGGGCCCTCTCTTACTCTGCTCCTGTTTCCTGGAACACCTTGCAAAAATATCTGACGTTGTCGACTTTACTCTAAGGGACTTCAAGCATCTGCTAAATTCAAGGCAAAACCCACTGCAGACATGTTCCTGTTTTTAGTTTTCTACACCGCTTTATAATGTAGTTGTTTTTGTTTCATTTTAATTCTTTTTCTTTTATTTACTGTTCACTTTATATGCTTTCATATGACTGTCTATTGTAGTCCTCGAGGCTCAGTAAGACTAACCTGCATAAATAAAGGTTGAACGAGCAGCTATTATGCAAAAATCTATGTAAGTTGCAGCAATTTCAGAAATTTTAGGCTTCGGCCCATTTTTATCCATCTATCCATCCATTTTTTTTAACTTGTGTCTCCTTTCCGGATCACAGGGAGCTGGTGTCCATGTCCAGTAGTCACTCTACTCTATGAGAGGTGGGGACACCTGGACATGTCTCCAGTCCATCACAGGATTTCACTGAATAACAGTTTGCTTTATTATAATTATTATTATTACACAAACATAATCAGTGTAATTATGTCAAATGTCAGTTCATAGATAGTGAATTCAGCTACATCAAGTTTGGTTATGAACGTTTTTTACAGATGTGTTCCACACTATTGTACAATCATTATTCAAATGCCACATTTTTTAAAAATTGTTTTGACAGTAAAACACTTTAGTTGTTTAAAAGATGTCATCCAGATGAGTTAGATCTTGACTTTAAGATGTTTCCAGCAACAGTGTGAGTATGTTACATAAAAGTCTTTTAATTCTGCCTTTATGAATACAAATGACGTCTAAAGCCACAGCAGAGGAATGAGTATCGCAGTTGTGTGAGTTAAATTGAGCTCTCATATGAAGTTCTGTTGTTGACCTGAACCACTTAACAGGTTGGAATCAGCGATGGTTCGGGCTCAAACTTAGCTCAAACATGATATGTTTTTGTCATGTTTTCAACAAAGAGCTGCTCAGTTTCAGTATTTTTAACTCTGTCCTGAACGAGGCTGCTGGTAGGGCTTTAACAGACTACTCGAGTAATCGACAAGTCAATTCCTAGGACATCTATCTATTTTTTAAATTTCACGTCGAGTATTCACAGTGATGTCATTATGTCGCTGTTACGTCATTGCGTCACGTATCACATGATCCGCACCGGGCTACTAGTAGAAGCTACCAAATGGATTCCTCCCAGCAGATGGACTGAGCGGAGCAGGCCCAGTCTTGGCAAACAGGTAGAATGTTTCTGTAAAGTACCCTGAGACAACTTTGTTGTGATTTGGCGCTACATAAATAAACTGAATTGAATTGAATTGAATAGAAATGCATCAATAGTATGGAAGTATTTCACTAAAGATGAATCTTCCGGTTCAACTACCGTAAGGAAACAGAAAATGAATCAACTTCCTGACTGTTTGGAGCTTGTTGCGAACCGGTGTTATACCATATTCTGTGACTACCGTATATACCATACCATACCATACCAATTTATTTATATAGCACTTAAAACAGCAACAAGGCCAACCAAAGTGCTGTACAAAAGAACCAAACATGCACAGCAGACAGGAAAACATAAAATAGAAATACATATACAAATAGCAGCAGAAGCTAACTAAAATGGCCAACAGAGTAGAGAACAGACCGGACCAAAACAAATCACACCGTGTTAAAGGCAAGCGAATAGAAGTGGGTCTTCAAGCGAGACTTAAAGACTGAGAGTGTGGGAGCCTGCCGGACACTCAGTGGCAACTCATTCCACAGTCGTGGACCTGCAACAGAGAAAGCCCTGTCACCTCTGAGCTTACGACGGGTTTCTGGGACTGAGAGAAGCATCTGGTCTGCTGACCTCAGAGAGCGCGGTGGGACATATGGCTGCAGAAGATCAGTGAGATAGGATGGGGCGGAACTGTTCAGTGATTTAAAAACATACATGAGAATTTTGAAATGGATCCGAAGGTGAATGGGTAGCCAGTGCAGGGAGGCCAAAACTGGCATGATGTGCTCTCTATAGCCTGTACCAGTTAAAAATCGGGCTGCAGCATTTTGGACCAGTTGTAGATGAGCAATGGAGGACTGACTGATTCCAAACAGAAGTGAATTGCAGTAATCAAGCCTAGATGTTATGAAGGCGTGGATCACTGTCTCGAGGTTCTTTTTGGAGAGTATAGGCTTCAGCTTAGACAGCCGTCTCAGCTGAAAAAAACAGGATTTGACCATCATGTTTACGTGACTGTTGAGTTTTAAGGACGGGTCCATTATCACCCCCAGATTAGTCACCTTTTGTTTCTCTAGCGGGGCTAGAGAGAAAAGGTCAATGTCATGGTTCATGAGTGAGCCACTGGGATGGAACAGCATGACTTAAGACTTCTTCTCATTGAAGCTTAAGAAGTTTAAAGCCATCCAGTCCCGGATGTCAGCCAGGCAGTCAAGAAGAGGCTGAATAGAGCGTGTGCCTCTGTGCCTCAGGGGGAAGTAAATTTGGCAATCATCGGCATAGAAATGAAAGGGTATGTCGTGTTTGTGGAAGATAGCACCTAGTGGCAGCAGGTATAAAGAAAAGAGAAGGGGACCGAGGATGGACCCCTGCGGTACCCCCCACTGGAGTGCGGTCGATGCCGAACTAAGATCTTTGATATTGACACAGAAGGTTCTGTCAGAGAGGTAGGACCCAAACCATTTAAGGGCTGACCCTGTGATGCCCACCCACTGCTCCAGTCTAGAAATGAGGATATTGTGGTCGATGGTGTCAAAAGCAGATGTAAGGTCCAATAGGACAAGCAGCACAGAATCACCTTCGTCTGTGGATATGAAAATGTCATTAAAAACCTTCAGTAGAGCAGTTTCAGTGCTATGGAGAGATTTGAAGCCAGATTGGAATAACTCAAGGATAGCGTGATCCCCCAAAAACTGTTTCAACTGAGACTCCACAATTTTTTCCAGTAGTTTAGAGGTGAATGGGAGTCTGGAGACAGGCCGGAAGTTGGACATGACTGTATATTGTGACCGTAGGGGGCGGTGTTGCATGCACTGTTGCAGGTCACAGAATATGGTGTAACACCGGGTCCAATGACCGAACCAGAACCAGCTTCCTCTGACCTTGTTCCACAAACTAAAAGCAAAAAATATTAATCTCCAAATCTATTAAAAAAAACAACCTATAAACATATTAATCTCTAAAACTAAACCCAATACGCAGCACAGCTGGCGGTGGTGCGGGGTGATCATCCGCCCCACTGTTTTTAGTTTCGTTTTTGACATGCTGCATGTTTCTTTCACTTTTGCAGCTTAATAATAATAACTAATAGTTTTGGTTTTCCTGTGACTTATTTGCAGTATGATAAATGGTAGGAGCATAATATACTCTCCCAATGTTTTGTTGGTCTTTTTTTGTAAATAATAAAGAACATTTTTTTGCGGTTTTATTTTTTATTTATTTATTTTTTCATCTTGAGCTCCTATGACGTCATCAACAACTCGAGTTCTACTCGAGTTTTATTATGTTAATGTCGAGTTTAAAAATGATGTAGTCGTTCAACCCCTAGCTGCTGGTAGCTGTTTATCTCTCACCTGGTTCTTTAAAATACTGAAACACAACTGCTGTTGATTTTATTCACAATTTCTATCAGATATACTGAAAAAATGTAAACACTTTTGTTTTTGCTCCTATTTTTCATGAGGTGAACTCAAAGATCTAAGACTTTTTCTATGAACACTAAAGGTCTTTTTTCTCTCAGATATTGTTCACAGATTAGTGTAAATCTGTGTTAGTGGGCACTTCTCTATAATAATCCATCCACTTCACAGGTGTGGCACATCAAGATGCTGATTAGGCAGCATGATTATTGCGCAGGTGAGCCTTAGGCTGACCAAAATAAAGATGATGGTTGTGGATAAATGACACAACAATCGGCCTAAGGATCTCATCACGGTATCTCTGTGCATTCAAAATGACATCAATGAAATGTACCTGTGTTTGTTGTCCATAACATACACCTGCCCACACCAGAACCTCACCGCCACCATGGGCCAGTTGATTCACAACGTTGACATCAGTAAACCACTCACCCACACACCGCCATACACCCAGTCTGCCATCTGCCCTGTACGGTGAATACCGGGGTTCATCCATGAAGAGAACACCTCTCCAATGTGCCATGTGCCGTCAGATGTGAGCACTTGTCCACTCAGGTCAGTTACAACTACAAACTGCAGTCAGGTGGAGACCCCAATGAGAACGACGAGCATGCAGATGAGCTTCACTGGGTCAGTTTCTGACAGTTTGAGCAGAAATTCTTTGGTTGTGCAAACTGACAGTTGCAGCAGCTGTCTGGGTGACTGGTCTCAGATGACCTTGGCGGTGACGATGCTGGATGTGAAGATCCTGGACTGGTGTGGTTACACGTGGTCTGCGGTTGTGAGGCCAGATGGTTGTATTGCCAAATTCACTGAAACGCCTTTGGAGACGACTTACGGTAGAGAAATGAACATTCAGTTCAACAGTAACAGCTCCTGTGCACGTTCCTGCAGTCGGCATGACAACTGCACACTCTCTCAACACTTGTAACATCTGTGGCATTGTGTTGTGATAAAACTTTGCATTTACAGTAGCCTTTTATTGTGGTCAGCCTAAGGCTCACCTGCGCAATAATCATGCTGTCTAATCAGCATCTTGATGTTCCACACCTGTGAGGTGGATGGATTATCTCGGCAAAGGAGAAGTGCTCACTAACACAGATTTACACTAATCCGTGAACAATATTTGAGAGAGAAAGACCTTTAGTGTTCATAGAAAAAGTCTTAGATCTTTGAGTTCAGCTCATGAAAAATGGGAGTAAACACAAAAGTGTTGCATTGATATTTTTGTTCAGTGTACAGATGTTCACTAATGCCAAATGAAATTAAGTTTAATTGTAATCCATCCCACTTAATACACTGTTTGGTATGTTTATTAAATGAATATGTGTGATCAAAACACTTGGAAGATAGTTTTGTAACATATCAAAATGGCTTAATGAACGTCTTTAAGTGCAAAAGTCAAGACTTGGTTATTTTACCATCTCATAAATATTTATTAGTGACATAAAAACACATTTCCCAGACTTCCACCCTCAGTTTTTAGGTTTGGAATAAATTATTTATAAGTCAGAGCTTCTTCATCATCAAAAAATTTACAGAGAATCAGCACAATTTACAGGTGACCCTGTTCAGGAGAATATTCAAGCAGGTTTATTAATCTGTCACACATCTTGAGCAAGATTATGTTGGGTTATATTCTGATGAATAAGCTGAATCACTTGCATCTTTAGGTGATAGTAAACAAGACGTCTTACTGAACAGATTATCATGTGCGGCTGAAAGGTAAAAAGTGTGAGTATGTGAGTTGGATGATGTTAAATCAGTATTTTTCACATAAGCCTCCCTGAAACAACTGTTGGGGAAAAAAGGAGATTCCCAGAACAGACCAAGGTGTAGTTCATCAGATTTATTTTCAAAGCTTTGGAGAGCAGTCCAACAATTCACAGAACATGCAATTACAAGATTACACTGTTACCAGTGTTCTCATCCATGTGAAACCCTGACCTGCTCTAACTCTCTGGACCGGACAAGTTATAGTTTTATAGAATAACCTCCAGCCCAGGCCTCAGCTCCTCCCCTCCAAGTCCAATATCCATCCATATGATAGAACATATCATATCAACTCAACTCAACAGTGTTGACCATTTAGTTATTACCTGCTGCTATTTGTTTCTATATTTTTATTTTACGTTTTCCTGTCCACTGTGCTTGTTTGTTTCTATTGTACAGCACTTTGGTTGGCCTTGTTGCTGTTTTAAGTGCTCTATAAATAAATTGGTATGGTAACACTATCATATCAATATCAATCAGCCCTTGTGGATATCAAAACCAACCAGTTCTTTCTGTTCCTCACTGACTGGTCACAGTAATTACATGGGACCGTTTACCGTTCACAGTCTGAGTCAGTAAATAGAACAGAGTATAATGTCTAAATTTCCTTTGATTAAGTAGAACACAGATGAAACATGATGAAAGCATGAAAATACACATTTGTCTCAACACAAACAAGACATTTTTGTCATTAGTTGTTTACAAAAAACAAACAACTTAATGATTAATGGACTTAATCTCTGCAGCATGGTGGCACAACTGGTAGAGCTGTTGCCTCTCAGCAAGAAGGTTGCCGGTTCAAATCCCAGTCCGGGGGCCTTCCTGGGTGGAGTTTACATGTTCTCTTCGTGCAAGCGTGGGTTTTCTCCAGGTACTCTGATTTCCTCCCACAGACCAAAAACATGCATGTTAGACTGACTGGTAACTTTTAATTGTCCCTAGGTGTGAGTGAGAGAGTGAATGGTTGTTTGTCTCTATGTGTCCCTGTGATGGACTTGCGACCCGTCCAGGGTGAACCCCGCCCCTCGCACAGTGACTGCTGGACATGGGCACAGGCAACCCCCGTAACCCAAAATGGAAGAAGCGGGTAAAAGATAATGGATGGATGGACTTAATCTCAGTATAAGTTTGAGCTCTCTCATATCCTAGAAAAAAAAGTGGGAATTACAGATTTCTAACAATCTGAACCATCTTTAATAGCTGGTTAAAAGCTTCTAAAGAAGCAGCTAAACAAACTGTGTAATTTTAGGAAATTTTATTTAGATTTCTATATTAGGTTAAAAAGCCAGCCCTCACCAATGGTCTTGAGTAATGGATCAACAAACCTGATTAATGACTCGTTGCTGACCAACAGTTATCGCAGATGCTAACCTAACATTGAAAGTTCAGTAGAAAAGCTAACACGTTTAGCATTGTGATTATCATCGGGAATTTAAACTCAAATCAAACATTTCAAACTCTTTACTAAAAGCAGTCATCTTATGATAACGTCAGCAATTACTAACAGACATGGATTCTTAAAGGTTTGTCAAAAAAAAATAAAATAAATAAAAACACACAGCTTTACTGTTCATGTCCACTAACAAGACGCAAATCAAATGGGATTATATACCCCATTCTAGTTCCAACATGGCCAGTCTCGAGTGTAAACACTTTTCTAATACATAAGGGTTGAAAAAGTTTCCTAAACCCCTTCACTTACAAAGGTTTACAAAAAATCTGGTTGTCTTAAGTATATGTGAAATGGTTTAACTGTCATGAAGGTTTGTCCCTGGTTCTCCAAAAAAAGATTACTTTGAATGTTGTTTACTGCAGGTAGGACACTGACTACTCATAATTACTGCATACAACCCACATAAAACCAAGAACTATCCCTTTAACGGGGCATAACTGAACAATATAATTTAATAAAATAAAATAGAATATATATTAATTTATTAAATCTGGCAAACCTTTTGACAACAAACAAACCTACTCAAGCTTTCGACTTTCTCTACCTCACACACACACGCACACACACACACACACACACACACACACACACACACACACACACAC